>NW_022280051.1:4669585-4733332 GCF_004355925.1 Anarrhichthys ocellatus | reverse complement strand
GGGGGGGGGGGGGGAGCAGAGTGGCACTTGGATGCAGAGTCTCTTTTTATAAAGACAGAAAGTGAGATGAATACATGCTGGAAATGAAGCAGCCAAGAGCTAAAGGGACCAGTTATTATTACATCTTATTAGAGCTGGAAAATAAATGGATTAGTCGATCGGCAGAAAATTTATCTGAAACCGTTTTGATAATAATTTAGATAATTTTCTCGAGCAAAGATGGCAAAAAAAGTTCTATACACAGCTCCTCAAATGAGATCATTTGTGTGATTTTCTTTGTTGTAGGTGAAGAAATACAGACTTTCTTTGTGTTTTTCTTTGTTAGAAAGTTGGTTGGACATCTCTCTCTGTTTTCTGTTCTTATATAGAACAAACAATTCATCAAGAAAAGAATTAATTGGGATTAATTCATTCAATTCACATTGAGCCACAGAAATTATCAAAAAAATATGGGTAAAAAATCTCCAAAAGTAAAACTTTTTATGATTTTTTTAATGTTCACAATGGATAAAGACTTTTTTTAAATTAAAAAAACTGCACCGTATTTAACTCAAATGTAATGATGAATGTCTCCAATATAAAAACAATGATTACCCATGAATATTTCAGTAGGCAAATTTGTGAGGGAGAGTGACTTGGGAGAAAAGAGGTGTAGAAAATGGGGTCTTTTAAGCTGCTGCCACTTCAATTTAGGAGATGAGAATGAGTCTACTGAATAATGAATCTATTCATTGGTTTGGAGAAGAAAGAGGAGCAACAGAGTTGATATCAGTCTGGACTTAAACCCCTGGACCTCTGGGGTTTCTCCGCAATAGCAGGAGGGCTGTTTGAATCCGCCATTTATCAGCTTAGGCCTAATCGAAACCAGGCCTTCTCCGGCCTCGTCCTTTCACATGCAAAATGTTACATTCACTTCTAGTCAACTTGACTTGTTAAAGCTCGATTGATCAAAGGAAAAACCTACGGGCCGGCTTCGCGCATCTGTTTGCAAATATCAGTGATGAGAAAAAGGGTCTGCAGGACGAGGAGGATCTGGAGTCACACATGCAGCCTCCGCTCAGCCCGCATGGGACCAGATTTAAAAGCCCTCTCCCTTCTAAAGACACCAACATTCACACAGCGGCTGGATCAGAGGACCGCTCAATTTGCTAAAGTGAAACGGCAGCTTATGCCAGCGAGTGAATGGATCCACCATCTCTCTTCTACAGCGAGGCAGGCTGAGGGTCACTGACCATCAGGAGGAGAGTTAGCCGTGATGACCTGTGGTGGTTTATTATCATCATCACACTCTCTACTAGAACATGCAGGTGATAAATGAGTTACTATCTATGAGTCCACAGGTGGAAGAGCATCTATGCACTTGGGGCTGTTTTCCTGTCTTTGTAGCGGGGACTTTCTTTGTGTTCCAGGCAGACATTAGACATCAGTGGGACCAAAATCCCTCTAAAAGATGCAACATGGAATAAATAATAAAAAAAGGATTTCTCTCAAACTGTTTATGACCATTTGTCAAGATCAAATTATCGGGGCCATCTGCAATTATACTGGAAAGCAATTACCACAAAGAGGTGAAATGGTTGGTTTAGGTAAAATATATCACATAGTCTATTAGATCATAAAACTAGCTATGATAAACTTTTCTATGATATAAACTGTCACTCTGAACGAAGCAGAGTTTGAGGAAGTTCAACCTCAACACCAGCCCTGACCACAGCCTTGCCTGGTCTTGTCTGCACTACAACTCACACACAACACACACACACACACAAACACACACACAGTGGTGCTGGAGGAGGTCGGGGGTCCCTGTCTGAGGGAGCACTCCGTCAGGGAGTCAGCCGGACAAAAGGTGCAGTGGAGTGAGAGATTGAGGGAGGAAGCGAGGGCGGGTGGAGGAGCAGGACAAAGCCGAGGCAGTAAAGCCTCCTGCCTGATAGCCTTATCTGATTCCACTCCAGCGCTTGATGGCTTTTTTTTCACCCTGCCTTTAAAGCGCACAGGTTGTGCCTTTGGTGTGAAGCCTAGCAGAAAATGTTAATCAAGAGAGGGACTGTGTGGAGAAAGGCGAGAGAAAGGGGAGAGTCACTCTGTTGAGGCCATAATCTGTAATGAGACCGAGGCGATTCAGTTGCAATTGAGAGAGGAAGAATGGGGCCATGATGATGATGATGAGCAGGGAGGTTCGCTCTTTCACTGGCGTTTGTTTTTCTGTTTTGTTCCTTTTCTCTTGCAGACTCACTGCTCGCGCACCGGTCTGCGGGCTGCAAACAGCCGCGGGTCACAACTCATTTAACGCACACGTGGGCGCCATTTTCAACGTCTGCAGCTGACAGATGAAAAACACTGGCGACTGCACGTCTGACAACTATTGGTGCTCATCTGTGTATGATTTATAGTTCCTTTTGTGACCTCCACGCTTTTTGTTTTTTTTTGGCTCTGCCTGAAAGCACTTATAGCTGGCATCAAATGTTCCGTTAAGATTCATAACTGCCATTTTAGACTTGAGTTTTGAAAGGTTTGGCTTCTTTTGTTAAATAAAAAAGGGTTTTGTAGAAAAATAACAGCATTTTTCTGCAGTGACATTAGTAAAACTTCCTAAAAAACAATGTATAAATCATCACTTATGATCCACTAGAAGCGTGTGGTGGTCTCTGTATCTGCAGAGACCCTGTCCTCTGCCTGTATTTTTTATTTCCTTCTTATTTTGCTGTGTTCGAGACTCTTCTGGGCGTCTGCAAAGAGCATTTGGGCCCCACACGGGGGTGTAAAACTCAGCCATTAAGCAGAGTGTGCAGCCCGTTCTCATTCCCAGGTCAAACACCGTCGCTTCGTCCCGCCCCTCGGCGTACCGAGGCACAAAGTATGTGGCCCACTTTAGCCTCCGACACAAAACGGCTGAGTTGTTAAATCACTGTGGTTTTTTTAATGTGCGTCTGTGTATTTCCACTGTCAGTGTCTTTGCTACGTGATGCTATATCGAACAGTGACAGACCTCACAGGCAGGCCACAGCACGATGAAGCGTGCTTTTGGCTGCATTCATTCAAAATCCGGCACCTTCCCCCGCACACACACACACACACACACACACGGGTCTATTGTGTTTTTTAACGAGTTCCCTTGTTTGTTGCTCTTTCCCGCTTAATCCCAGACTTTTGTTTCTGCTCCTCATCACACTGTATAAAGTGTCCCATAATTCCTTTAACAAAGGTCACATTCAGCAGTGGAGAGGAGGTGACCCCCTTTCTTTAATAGCAGGAGAATGTCAGAGTGCAACATGCCCCACATATACAGCCCTAAGATATGTGATTAGGAGCGCGAATTTAGAGCAAATAGCATTCACACACACACAGAGATGAACAGAGTCTAAACCGATCTTTGACTGCAGCAAATGAGGAATAGGTTTATGGGATGTTCTGGGTCCGTAAACATGTGATGATGCTGTAAATCTACTGCCCCAACGCGATGAGACAAAGGCATAAAATATGAAGTGTGGTGCTGGAAGATAAGGAGGTAAGAGGACTAAAGCGCCAAAAACCTGTGAACCAGGCCAAGCGTATCATTGCACAGTACAGAATGAGCTATTGTTGTTTTTAAACAGGCTCCGCATCAAACGTAAAGATGGAAATCTTATCTGAAATAGTGTTGCAGGAAAAGCCCAGTAAACCAGCAGGAGGTGCAGGAGAAGTGACTGAGCCGGTCTCCAGACTGATGAAGCTCGTTTCAATATAATTTGTAGCTTTTAAATATGTGATGTATTCAATCACTCTCTCCTCACTTCATCAGGTAGTAAAGTTTATATACTGTCTATTCTTACATGAGTTTAATGCTATGATACAGGTGAGATGTTTGGCATACAGATTTAACTGAGCCGATGAAGATTAAAGGATCAGTAAACTGAGTCGGTTTGAATGAAACTTAAATTATTCCATATTTACTTAATATAGAGCAATCTCAACCATTGTTGACCTGAATTTAATGTAGCTTCCAGCAGGCAGGTAAACACCCGTCAGCTGACAATTTATTTTCTTTCCTGTGAGCATAATAGAAAAGAAAAGAAATCGCAGGGATGAGGTATGCAGGTAATACAGGTACATACCTGTTCAAGCAATTACAATAACCCGTATGTGTTCCCATCAGAGGCCACACTGACCAGCATTGGTTTCTCTTAACCATGACCATGATCTCACCTTTATCCTAACAAAGTAGTTGTAGTTGCCGAAACTTAAGTATTAGACCAGTATGAATATTATTCATATAGAAATTAGGCTATTAAATAACATGTCAATCATCTGGTGTAGCTCAGAGACGGCTAACAATGCTTGTTTGGTGGGAACACTTTTATTTTGTAGCTAGCAAGGTAATAAAAAACAAGCATACAAGCTGGTGGTAAGAAGATAAAATATTGTTTATGTCAGTTGAAGTGCAGTCATAGTAAAAGGGGAAAGGAGTCATTTTTGTATCGGTCAAAGCTTCTTATGTGTGTCCAAGACAATAAAGACCCACAATTATACAAATGCTGAGTACCGACTGGTACATCAATATTCAGAGCGCCTCCCCGGTGTTGTATAAAACAGTCTTTTCAGAGCAGAATCTGGCAACGTGTGCTGGTGTCTCTTGAGTGGGTACTACAATGTAAAAGAGGGTGACAGTATTTGGCAGCATTCTCCCGCAGGCGCTGTTGTTGCTCCATGAACGCTCGACTCCTCCCCCTCACTTTCTCCCAAAACACTGAGCAGCGTGTGTGTGTGTGCGTGTGTGCATTTGTGTAGAAGGGGGCGGTTATAGCTTTGGCAGAAAAACAAACAAAGACAAACGTAGCGGCCACACTCCCGTCTCTGGCTGCACGCCATCGGCCTCACCACAAACCACAAGTTATTGCACATACACACACACACACACACACACACACACACACACACACACACACGCGCGCCTACGCCCCAATCAGCTCCTGCCGCAGATCCACACTGATATGCCCGCCGAGGGTCCAAATCATCTGTCGTATTGCAATACCAGATCTCCAGAGATTACCTCACAAAGGAAAATCATCTGCTCTTATTGCCCTGCCGCTCCTTGACATTGTGCCATTAATAAGGCCATTGTGGAGGGCGCTCTCTGTTTGGACGCCGTATAATAGACTCTTTGACAGATTGACTCTCTCTCCCTCCCGGGCCTATGAATACAGCGGGCATATTCCACGCTGCCGCTCATCAATAGGCGAGCTGTTTGTTTGCCCAGTCATTCTGGACTGATGGTAAATACATAGAGGTATTCCCGACCAAAGGCTGAGCAAACAGGGGTTACATAAAGGCACTGTACCCCCCCGCACACACACACCTCACACTAATGCCCGTAACCTCCCTTCATCTCTCTTTTAAGCGACTGGTCTTTCTTATTCATTCGCTCGACCGTACGTGTCTTTTTAGGCTCATTCACTGTTTGAAAACAACAATTAGGGCCTGAACTCCGCCCACAGGTAGAAGACAGTAATAAAGGCTGCTGCTGCTGCTGGTGGTGGTGGTGGGTGGGGTCAACGCGCGGCTGGCTTCAAGGCCGCCAGGTGTTCCCTATCAACATTGACATTCATCAGAGACCTCAGCCTACAGAGTCCCTCACACAACACATGCTGTCGCTGGTTAACAGGCGCTAGTTGCTGCGGCATGGCAACACAAAGGAGACCACAGCTACTTGACATCAGTGTCACCCCGTTCTCCACACACTCACAGTCTGCTCCGCCTGGGTTGTTCACCACAGTCACATATTATGGGGCCATGAGGCAGGACTGGCCTCCAACATCCAGAAAAAAAATGATAAATTGGCAAATTTCATATGATATCCACCCAAGTCTAACCGTCACCTACACCTAATTATCATCGGATCACCAAAGTCATTACGATTAATCCTCTTGGGAACATGAATATCTTTTTCAAATTCCATGCAATGGTTGTAGAGATATTACAGTCTGAAGTGACGGATACACTGCTGCTACACTCCAACCTTAAACCAAAGCTGTAGCCTGACATCGCTCTGAAAAGCTGTCATATATGCATGAATACAAGGACACACACACACACACACACACACACCAAAGTCCATTCTCCTGTAACACAACAAAAGCTTTCCATTAGTAATAACCTTGCTGCAGGATAGTGAAGCCAGCTGCAGGGTTCTTCATCCTGCTTGATTATCGTCTGAACAAGCCCGTCCAATCAGTCCCTTTCATGGGTGCCAGCCCTCACGGGAGAACTCTGACCTGACTAACCTCCACATAGGGCTGGCCCCTCAGCCTTGACCTTAGGTGTGGATGCTTATTGTCGGACCCGCCAGCCCCAGCACACTCACAAAGGCTTGAATGCCAGAAATTAGGCACTAGAGGAGGGAAACTAGAGAACTCCTGGCTAAACTCCTGTTTGCAAAAAAAAAAAAAAAAAAAGGTACTTCTAAAAAAAATCAAGTGCTGTAATTGAGGGGACATTTTGAGAGTCGAGAGGAGTGTTAGTAAACGCGTTGGGTGTTTGTGTTTTTCCACGCATCGTCTACTAACAGGAGGCAAAGAAGAGTGTTGGCAAGCTGAGATAGATTACACCTTCAAACATGGCTGTGTTGGAAAGCCCTTGATTATAATTTCACACAAAGCATTTTCAACCAGGACACGCGTCTTCTTCATCTATCCATTGAAATGATTCATTCTGACCCAAATCTCCTCGCCTGCTTCAGTACAGCCTCCAGTGGACTCTAAGCCGTTAGATAGTAATCAAATGAATGACCCTCCATATACAGTTTCATTCAAACAGCCTCTGAGGCATCCACAGTGTTTCTCTTTAATTACCTAGACTCCGGCGCCCCGCCAAAGTCTATTTTGTCCAACCACAGTTTCATAATGAACCGAAAATATCTTTACGCCTGTGTGAAAGGAAAACAATGTCCAGAGAATAAGGTCGGGACATTGTCCAGAGTTCAAATAATAAAACGGTTGAAGATGTGTTAAGGGTAATGGGTTTAGTTTTGTTCAGTCTGCCTGAATTTTAAAATGTAGTTTAAAGGGATTAAATAATCTCATTTTCATTCGATTAAAACTCACAGTCCTCGAAGTTGGAGCAACCTTTGTTGCTATTTGGCTGCCGAGGTGTGTCATCTTGCAGTTTGGAAAGCAACTTCAGCACCTTTGTTTTTCTCTCCTCCATCCGTCCGTCCTTCTCTTCAGTTCTGTCGTCAACACTCCCGGGCCTCCTTCCTTCAGCCGAGGACTCGCCTCGGTCCCCCCATCCCGGATAATTGGCCTCCTCCTCCTCCTCCGTGGGGCCCCCTTCCACTCTGCTGGAACCTGGAGCAGAGAGATAGAATATAAAAACACATAAAACAATATCTAGTAGTATTTTGCTTATTGCTCAGCACATGGATTAACTTTTTAAATATAAACAATGTAATCGCCACAGTCCTGAACTAGAAGAAAACACATAATGTATTCATGGTCAACTACGAGGAAGTAGCTACTTGGTAAAAAAAGCACTAAAACCATTTCAGCTCCTTTAATAAACATCACATTGTTCTCCTAAATGCCACAGTCACATCTCCCTTCGGTCCTTTCAGAGTCTCACTGAGGAGCGGACGCTCTCCCTGAAACTTAAACAGCCATCCATTTTGTCACTGACCAGCCAATTAAGAGCCCCATTATCTCTGAATATAAAGTCCACAGAATACACTCCTTGGTGTGGCAGAGCAGAGACAAAGAGCCTCGTCAATGCAGACTCGAGCTTAAGGAGGGCTCCGATTGTCTTTTGCAACAGTTTCCATAAAACGTTTTGGACTCTTTTCTTCACGCTATACTTTTGCAAACGTGATGCTCGCGTTAGTGCATGAGCGATAATTCAAATGGGATACATTTGGAGATGGTTCTATTCATTGGGAGGAGAAAGCTTGACCAGTCGAGCAGCCGACAGGCAGCAGATTCATCAAGCCGTCCAAACGTGGCGGGGTGGATTCATTTATCCCGTCGGTGAGCGCTCAGAGGTCAGCAGCCCAGATTGATGGAGCCGTGTCTCATTTGGCAGGCCGTCTTCCGCCACACTGCACACAATCACACGCTCCCGTCGGCCTCCACGTCCCGCTGAAGTCTCAATGTCACCAAAGCAGACGACGGGATGAGAAAGGTATTCATCTCTGGAGCGCAGGATTCATCATTCCTTCAGGGTTTTTTCATAATGCAGCATAAAGCAAATGCAGTGATGTCATGATGAATGTGATGAGAAGATAATATTTTTCAAAAATCTAAAACTTTTCCTTAAATGCCTCATACATAACATCAGTAGAAATCTGTTTATTTTTCTTTTAGATTAATCTGTTGTTAAATTTTACAATTAAACGATTAATTGTTATTAGAATATACCATAAAATGCTCATTATTGGAGAAGGGTCTGGTATATAATTAACTTATAAAGTTTCATCAAATTAAGCAGCAAATAACTTGTAGTGGTAACGTTAAATGATTACATTAAGCTTTTTGCATTTTTTTCTGTTGTGCTAAAGTTAGGTTGCTAACAACATTAGCGTAGCTAGCTAACATTGTACAACAACTTATTTGCTACTGAACGTTACATTACCTAACTTTATAAGTTCAATTACATCAAAGTATTAAGGGTGCATCTTTTACCTTGGTGTTATTGGTGGAGGTTGTGTTGCATGGACGTGATATACTGTATTAAAAACACACGATTTTCCACCTAAACACACGTGAAAACCTGTGATTTGATGTTTGAGGTTTTTCCTTTATGAATGCTCCTAATGATTAATCAAGTAAAGGATTTGTTGATAACCAATTTCCTGATGATGAACTAATTATTTCACGACTGGTTAAAAGTCCAAACTGTTCCAGTAGTGTACACTCTCTAAAGTAGGTTGAACAACTCACATTATTCAGGATTTGGTTTCCTCCCGTCCAAACCCTGCTATCCTAACCTCCAACACGGACTAATCCGTGAATGCACAGCAGTGATTACTGGTCAGTTCAAGCTGGAAACAAGAGCCCATCTAAAAACACACAGAGCAGGTTACCATACCAACTGCAGCATCTGAACACTGCAGATAGCTGGATTTGGCTGCGAGCGAGCGGCCGAGTCAAATCCCCTAGTTCATCCGGAAAAGGCTGCCGAAGACAATAAACACACACACACACGCCGCCCACCCTTCGTCCGACTCTCTCCAACACACACACAGCGCCTGCCCTTTACCATCCAGCGCACCAGGCCGAGGCAAGAAGGTTGGACTTGTATCTCTTTCTTTGCGTGTTTGAGAAAGGGATGAGCATCAGCGAGACAATCAGCGTGCCGAGGCTATTCACTGATGCCACCCAGAGCTTTCACTCCTCTATCTGCTGACAGAGAATGGCAGAATTTATTATTCATGGGGAGAGGATTTTCCTTTCAGGGCTCCTTTATCGAAGCCTTTCCCAACACGTCAGCCTCTCTATCAGCCCTGACAAGTGCCAATCAAAGAGCTTGAGTCCAGGTTTTTTTGGGGGAAACGCTGGAGGATTTTGGAGACAATAGCCAATGAGTCCACAGTGGCGGTGGCTTAGAGACAATGGTGACATGGCTACACTGTCAGTGTGTGGTCCTCTGGGGGGAAACGATCCTTACACGACTAATCTCTGCTTGCACCATCTCCGTCTTTCTGGAGGCTAATCTGTCCCGTAGCTTCCTCAGCTTTCTGGAACAATTCACCAGGGTCAGTTCAGATTAGTGCTCTTTGTGGCCCTCGCACATCGCTACATTCATTTGGACGCTAACATCTTTAGTAGCAGCTGAATGCTAAACTCTGGAGTGAGCGCGGAGTGACTGGGGCACAGTCATGAAACAATTACGAGGGGAGGGATTATTCTACCTATGAATTCCTGATGAGCAGCAAACAGACAACGGTCCTAACATGAGCCTCACTGGGGAGCATCTTATCGCAGCGTCACTTTCATCTCACAATCGGTCAACTGCTGTCGATCGATCCAGAGACAGGAGGGCAACTCACTGATATGGAACGGGCATCAGAGATTTTACTCATTCAATTTAAAGATGTAAAAGTGTTAAGGGTTACTGAAACCATCACATAATGTCGTCTATGGCTCTGCTAAAGTTTTTAAAAAATGACATTATTCAGGTGCATTATGGGAAATGTAGGATGCAGTGGTTTTGGAGCTTGCCAGGATCTGCTCTTTCCATGTCGACATTCTTATTTTGACACCAGTCTCTTGTGAGTTCCCCAAATGTATGGACGTGTCATTCTAAATTGCTTTTATTGTTTTAGCAAATAGTTGACTTTAACACATCCAGCAGACACGGAGCAAAGCGTGCATTCAGTTTGAGTCGTGTTTCCGTCCACCTGATCAAGGTTGAGTCCCTTATTCACTCTACTTTTGGCTTTGTTTTAGAATACAGCGGCCCGCTGCTGGAAACGTGGTTGTTGAGAGTATTGAGACGGAGTTGTGCATTAAGTTGCAGGCCAGAAAGATTTTGATTGGAGATTGGAAAATTCACAATTATATAATGCAAAGAAAATGAAAAGTTTGTATTGATATATAAATACGTTATATTTTCAACCCATCTTCCCTGAATCTAAATGTTAATCAGCAGTTAGTCATGTGAACTAATCAACTATTCCAGATCCAAATGGTGTCTCCAACCCATTTTCCCCACTGTCTCATATACATTGAGTCATAATGGGGTCATTCCCTCCATTACTCTGGAGCCCCATTTAAAGGGTTTAACTGCTCGCACCTCCAGGGTAACCAAATCTCACCTATCCAGACAAAGACATGCCACACACTGGGCATCTTATAGAGACGGTGTGACCTCAGGAGTGACCCCTCCACGCCCTGCTGATGACCCCCCCCCGCCCCCCCCTTCCTTGTCCCCGTGAGTGTGGCCATGCCTTTGGCCTCCAAAAGGTCAAAGCACAGCCATCACCAAGATCCTCTGGGTGACGTCTTCCTTCACGAGTCCAGTTTGCCTAATTCTTACAGGGTAGTTAAACAGTGACAGCTTTGTCGTGAAATGTGTAAGGAGTTTAAAAAAAGCTGCATTTTAACAATTTCAGACATTGTATTCTATGACGATTGATGCACATTGTATTCCTTTAACAAGCTAATAAAACAATCACTCTTTGAAAAGAAAAGGCTGGTAAATGATATAAAACTCATTCCTAGTTCCAGAGATGACGGGTGTGATCACACAAGAAACTGAGTAACACATTGCACAGCAGAGTCAACAAGTGTCTGTATATATGCCGATACATTACAGGGCCCTAGACCAACTCGGGGGCCCCTGGATCAGTCTTTCATTCACCATTGAGTTCTCCTTTCCATGATAAGAGTGCTTTTGCACCTCCATAAAGTCGGGGGAGTTTAGCGATATAGTGGAAAGTGGCAGCGTGCATGACTCCAAATCTTGACCACAGTATCGGGTGCACAGTAGTGGCAATAAGAACAAAGAATCCATAGGTCCACCTTCCTCCGTCAAAACCAGCAGTGATAAAATAATTAAGCTGAGCAGCCATGTTGAATTAGAAAGACATATCACTGTGTCCTTGGCCTTAACGGTTAGCTGCAGCTTGGCCCTCAGACATATCAATCACTGATATGATGGATGCATTTGTAACATTCTCGAGGAATACTGAATACCACGGACCATTAGCGTGATAGAACAATGACTGATACCGGACGAGGGAGTCACCGGCGAGAGAAAAGAAGCAGTGTGACAGATGTGGTCAGATGAAAACAGGTGAAAAAGAGGGGTGGCCCTCCATTTTTTATGTCGTGACCGTTCCCCAGTCGACCTTTTTCCTGTCTTGCGCTGCCAGATTTCCAGTGTTTGTGGTCCGTACAGTAAGCGCTTCCTCTGAACTGTCCCTCATGAATGTACACAAGCCGGCCACACAGGTGAAGGTGATACTGCCAGCCAGCTGGCCCGAGCAAGGATTAGCGGGCTTAAGTGTACCGGAGGCAAGGGAACGCCAAACACAGCGCTGACAGTGAGGAGACAATGGATCCTCATAAACCAGAGCTGACGGGGACTGAGTGGGCTTTTACCGGATCAGACGCTAATGGTGAAGACGGGCTCTTGTATTGATTGAATATTGTTGTTATAGGCTCTTAAGAGAGAGCGCCAGTTTTAACAGAGAGGAGATATGCCAGAGCGGCACACACAGATAAAGAGAAATAATTATTTTCTGGGTAGGTTTAAGGGATACAGTACCGTGATCGGACACGCAGGGAGAACCGGCTGATCTCAGCATGTTGAGCGATGGACTCGGGTCTATGATCCATGAAGACGGAGACCCAGAACCTCCTTCAGACTGATCCTGCAGGGACACAGAGGACAGAATAACCAAACTTGACCTGTTATTAGTTGCAAAGCCAAGACATCATTCTGGGTGTCCAGGGCTCTAGAGTGCACGTTTATTTTTTTTAAATATAATTTTTAGTCCCGTTCGCCACAGCTCTGATTGACTCTCGATAGCAACGGTGGCTAACGCTCATGGGGGGGAGAGGGGGTCTGTGTGTCGGACTGTTTCTTAACTGTGATGACAAGACTCCAGGAGTTTGATTGGACTTGTATCAAACTTCTCATCCGACTCTCTGCAAGAAAGAATAAGCAGATTTCTCAAAATGTCAAACTATTCCTCTAAAACTTCAGACACTCCTGAGTGTCAATGTTGCAGAACATTGGACGTTTCACTAAACGAAAGCAGCATCTCCTTCTTCCCAACTCCAAACCCACCCCTGGTTTATCACTTTCTCTCCTTTATAAATAATCCAGTGTGTGGATATGTGGTTCGGTGAGGTGCATTATGCAAATGCTCATATGAATCCTGCTCTGAGCGCTCCAGCTCGTCATTGTGGTTTGGCATAATTGCAGGGGGCTTATGAGTCTCATTCATGGTTTTCAGGGGCCCTCTCTCATTCGTCATAAAGGGGAGATTAATCGTAGATCACGTGGAGCACCTGCGTCCATTCCGCTGCAGCCCAGCATGCACAAGCCCTGTTTACCCCCCCTGACCCGTCAACCCTTGTCTGATCCTGGTGCTGGTGCATCCTCTGAAAGAATCCCACCGTGTCGGGCGTTTAGCCAAGCGTACCCCCCTGCGACAGAGCAATGAGCTGGTGTAAAAGCCCGCCTGCTCCGGTACAGTCAGGCCCCCCGCCCCTGCAGCCCGTGACTGATTAACCACACACCTGCTGCACGCCGCGTGCCCTCTGTTATATTGTGTCTCAATTATCAACAACAATTTGGCCCTTCTAACTGGAATGACAGTTATAAATGCATGCCAGTTCAAGTCTGTAAAAAGGGGGTCTTTGTGTAGGCTGGTGACTGTGTGCGCCAGGTTTGGGGTTTTTGTCTGATGGGAGTTGATTGTCGAAGGTCTAGTGTTTGCTCACGACAATGCGCAAGCCTGCTTTTTGGAGGAAAATCTGATAGATGAACGGAGGAGGGGGGTAGAGAGTGAAAGGCGGCGCACCATAGGGGCAGCGGCACTCACCGATTTGTTTTCCTGGACTTTCCCTGCAGAGTCGCACCTTTCAGAGATGCTGCCAGCTGTGAGGGGCCTCAAACCACCTGACAAAACCACACAGGACACAGCGTCAAGCTAAAAGGAGAGGAAGCGATTGTGTGTTTGCAGTCAGCAGGCATGTGCGCCCGAGCATGTGTGTGCATAAGTGTTGGCCTCCGGCACACACTTACCTGCACTTGTCTTTTGTACTTGAGTATGTGTGCACAGATATGAGTAATGTCGTGTATTAGTTCCAATTATGTCTCTTAACCTCTGAGCAAATAATAGCAAAAAAATAGAGCAACAAAACCCTGGTGGAGCACCTGTCTACAGGAGTGTGCCAGGTGCAAACATTGTTCTGGAGACACAGAGAAAGGAAAGACAAGCTTTCAGCAAACTCAGACAGATTTTCTCTTGTAAACATTGGTGGCACAGAAGCAAGGAAAACAAAAGCACATATTTCTCTTTTGCTCTTTTTTCCCCCCACAATTGCATCTTGTGATATCTACGCAGCCGTGCTGATAGATTTGGTTTTATTTGTTCAGGTTTTGAGATATCTGCAGCTATGTCAAAAACAATGGAGCTCAATGCAATTTCAATGGTGCTGCTAACTCAGACTCAGACTCGTTCAGGAGAAAGTGGTGCCAATGAAAATTGTTCACAGTTGAGGTCTGTGGATTATCCTGAGTGAAGCTACGGTCACATATACTTGAAACAAATTAGCTTGCACTGAGTGTCATCCGATCAAGTCTAAAGACGATAGTGTGCATCTGTTGTGAATGACCACACAACAGAAGGCAGAGCAAAGAGCTGCCGACATAGAGCGGGAAGAGACATGATAACTCGGGAGAGGGTGCATCAGACGCTGTTCGTTCAAAGCATACCGGCACCTTTTGCCTTCAGTGCAACAAACGTGTCACTGTAAGAGAATCAGGTATCAACTGATGGCACATCACTGAAACAAGGATTTCAGTATTTCACTGTTTCTATTGGTCAAACAATAACACATGTGCAGGTCAGAGTTGAAGAAAGATCAACTATGACCTGTGAGATTGCACCAAAATGGAACACTATTTTCTTTCACACTGGTTTTAATTGATGTGGCCGAGCCGATATTTGCAGAGATTGTTGCTTAAAAGTGTCAGAATGCCTCAACCTGTCAAACAGCATCTGAACCCCCCCCCCCCCTGCACACCTTTCCGATGACAGAATCGTGGGGGCATTGGGGTGTGTCGTATTGGGATAGAGACAACAATCTCAGCGACATATATCTCCATACCTGGACAAATAAACCCTAAACTATCTGCCTACCACTAAAGTTAAGTGAAAGATGTTCTTTTATAATTAGCTGAACTGAATCTTTAAACGTCGGCAGTGTTTATCTCTCGCCCCGAAGCGTTATCAGACTATAAACAACAGGCGCTAGACTGAATGGCTTCTCTGCACACCCTCGTCTCAGTTTCTTATCCATTGCTATGCATGCAGTGCTTAGTGTCTCCAGCTATCTTAGTCGGACTTTCCCGGTTAATGATCCACTCTAGCGGTTTGATCTTTACTAATATGGCACGTCCTGATACCCCTATAAACCTTTTCCTCTGACAGGAGGGGGGGGGAAAGCAGTTAAGCACTCGCAGCGGCATGCCTGGGAGAAGATGAGAGGCGGTATCACAGCTCATTAAAATAAAAGCCGCTCGAGCGCCATAAAGGCATCGCTGACTCTCAAGGCCGACCACGGACGGAGAAAACACACCTACAGCGATGTGTTTCCCCCGCTGATTGGTCATGTGTGTTTTAACCTCACACACGCACACACACACACACCTGTTTGACTGCTCCCTGTTATTAAAGTGACGGTTTTTGCTTATCTAACGATCTCATTCAAACTGTCAGAAAGATTTAGTCAGAGCAGGAGGCTTATAAAGTATAAGCCTCCTGCTCTGACTAAATACTGAGATTGCTTGTCAGCCACAATGGGCATTAAAAATACACTCACAATAATCAACAACAATCACAAGCAATGATTTCACATGACCACAAATCACAGATGCTTAATAACAGATCATTTTTGATTATATTAATAATTAAGAAGTTTCAAAAGTTAGAAAGGGAACTTGATGTTGACTAATTGGAGCGGGAACTTCCTCTTTTGGCTGCTGGCATTAATAAGCTGCATCTGGATGTTTTGGCTGGATTGTGTTTGATCCTGGTATTAAACTGTGTTGATGTGGCCTTCCCTCAATATTTCTATCGACATCACTTTCTCTCAATTTATATTAAGTCTTCAAATTTGACAGCAAACCCTTCGTCTTACTGAGGAAATGGATATTGGTTTGCATGGAGATGTTTTATTATCAGAGTTGTTAAATGTGTAATGGGAAATGTGTTGATTTTATTTTGATAAAAATATATTTCTGGTTTTCCGCAGGTCGAATGCGCCTAAAAAAATCGAGTTAGTGGACCTTGAATTAGGTTTCCAATGAATTTTCACAGTCAAAATTGTGGCTTTTAGTGTTATATTGTATTTCTTTTATTGTGTTTTGGTGGAATTTATTGCTGGATTTGATACTTGATCACTTTTCAGAGAAAATGGGCTTTCATTTAAACATTATTACTGCTCTAAATATATCTATGTATACCTCCTGGATCGTACTGCATCATGAAATCAGACCAGTCCGGCACCGGTGAGAGCTCCTCTTCCGGACCGAATAGACTCGGCATGGTCTCGGGCTGCGGTCGGTCCAGGAGGAGCAGGTGAACCCGGGACAGGGAGCCCAGATTCCCGGAGTCACAGCCCACTGTCAGCGCCGCCAGGCCGGGAGACAGCTCTGCAGGGGGAGACAACGAAGTCTGAAATAAGAAAAAAACATCCCGCGGCGCTGCAGCACATAACGAATACCGATGTGACTTCTGTCAAACGGGTTTGCTTTTGTGTAGGTGAATAATTTTGGTATCTAAACAGACCACGGATGGGTCTGCAAAGCAGCTGCTAACAATAAGCAGACAAACAACTTATCACATCTTATATTCAGACATAAAATCCATCCATCCATTTTCTGCCACTTATCCGGGGCCGCAAGGTAGACGAGACATCCAGCTCCCCAGCAACGTCTTCCAGCTCCTGCTGGGGGAGACGGGGGAGATATAGAGCGTGTTCTGGGTCTACACAAGTGTCTCCTGCCAGTTGGATGCATCGGAAGGCATCCTGATCAACTTAACTGGCTTCTTCTCTCTTTTCTTCTACTCCGAACTAACTCCACATGTCTGAGCTCCTTCCACCCTACAGAGGAAACTCATTTTGCACTAAATAAAAAGATTAGGGATCACCAAATTTAATGCAATTCATCCAGAGAGGGAACATGGATGTGTGTACCAAATCCCATGGCAAGATATCTGAAACCACAAATATCAACCTTATGGAGGAGAATTCAGAGGATCACCAAAGTCAAGAGGATTCAGCCTCTTGGTATCATAAATGTCTGTGCAAAAATCCATTTAAAAGATATTTCAGTTCAGACTGACCGACCAAATGACAAACAGATATTTGCATCCCTAGAGAAAATGCATGGTTAAAAAGGTGAAATAAAACACTTGAAGCAATTATGAAAATGTAAACGTGTTTTTCAAAGTACAACAAGTCCTGTGTTAAAAGGAAGAACATCATCAACCGTTGACCTTTGAAGATAATTACACCCAATGACTTGTTGAACTGGATTATGAATATACTGTAAACTACACTGCCTTCTTTACACGGAGCCCAAAAACACCCCCACCCCAGAGCAACTCCCCCCCCCTCTCCTCCTCCCTCAGGCTGCAAAGTTCTCATCGTCACACCCAATTAAAAGCGGATCAGTGACAGTGTGGCTCGGGGCCCATGCAAATCTCCAGCCCACGCTGGCTGGGTGTGGAGCTGCCATTCCTCTCCGAGGGGATTTCACACAACACGCTCTGCTACAGGTACCCCACTAAACACACACACACACACACACACACACACACACATGCACTCTCTCTCTCTCTCTCTCTCTCTCTCTCTCCTGTAAGTGTTTTCCGTTGGGACGTCTCACATGTGTCCGTCTGTGTGCTGACGTTTGGTAAAGTAATCCCCTCAGGTACGAAAAAAAGGAACTGTTGCCTCGGCTGATAAATTAAGGAGTCGTTGAGAGGAAATCCCTGGGATAACCGAGAGCGTGACATAACGTGGCGGGACACACTTTCAGTTAGGCCGGGGTATTAGTCCATCATTAGCCAAAAGTAGCCGCACGAAAGACACTCACAGTGGTAGATAACAAATGAGTAATCTCGTGATTAAGGTGTTGGACGCACTGGTTACCACCCAGTCAGAGTGAGAAAGACAGCAGACATACTTCTTATTTAAATGCTTTATACTTTGGCCAGATTAAGTTTGGGGAAAAAAGGAAAGTCATTGAGTTAAATACCTGCAGTCTCATTATAGGAAGAAATCCTGACTACTTGTCCGATCATGGCTGAGTCCTATCCGTTCTCAGAGCTCCTATCTTATCTTAACTTGAGAAATCCGGACTATAACTGTGAATAAGATTCTTCAATCAGCACTCGTCCTGTCATGCCCGTATCTCTTCTCCTTGTGTGCACGACCCCTGGCAGAGTCCTGCCTCCTCGTAGGCCTCTCCAGAACATGACGTAGTACGTCGATCAAATTCAAAATGAATCGTCGTGGCACTTGATATACCCGTTAATACATGGACCAGCAGATTTAAAGCGCCATTATCGGGTTTGAGTAGCCTTTCAATCATTACAGTTCGGTGATCATATTGTTCCCCATCTTCAATGTCATTGCCATAAAGACCGAGCATCAAAGCTGCTTCCAGTTCTGTCAGTTATTTTGAATTTAAGATTAGGACGGTTCTGTAATAACTAGATTCTTATAGAAAGATAAATGCATTTATAGGAAATATGTTTCTGTAATACAACAACTCTAAATGTCATCCTAAACGGAGATAAGATTTCAGACTCATGACCTTTCTGTAAAGAGGCCTCAGAGCTGTGAAATACAAGTCACACATCCTCAAAATCAAATTGTTTAAAAGTCAAATCTTTCAGGGTTCTGGACGCAGCATTTGAATCCTGACAAAGCTGTGTTAATTTGGGCTGCGCATACAAATGATTTAGTGCCTATTCCTTTCTGTACGCACAGGCTGGGCCTGGGTCCCCACATGTATTAGCCCCTCTGTGATTGAGGCTGATAACATATCTCTATTTGTACAATAAAAATCCTGCTCAGTGGAGCTTTAAATCTGCCCCATTCTATACAAATGTAAATGGTGCTTCATGTCAGTCTCTGATAAAAATCAGTCTGGAGCATTAGCTCACGTTGGGCTTGAGCCCCGAGCTGATTTTTATCACGCTGCGGTCACTATGGCAGCGGTCAAACTGATCCTTCCACATCCTCGGGGCAAAGGCCGTCAGGGTCAGATGGAGGTTCGGGTCAAACAAGCAGGTTAAACACCTTGTCGGGGATTAGAGGGCTATGAGGGAGGTGGAGGAAGTCTTCATTGGCTAATGTCTCTCTCAGCAGCTCACTGAACCACCTCCAGGACACACACACACACACATTTACACATGGTATCTATCACAGGCATGCACACACACACACACACACACACACACACACATACACACACACACACACACATCACATTTACTCTGCTTTTGTTGGGCAACATTTGCTGACACAAAAGACCTGACACGGTGAGCGCTCAGATAAGCCCATCCCCATCTGTAACAAGGCCGAAGTCACAGAGGAAGGAGAGCATGTCTAATGTCTAATTGAGACGTAACTGGGAGCCAGAGAGAGATGGAAACAAACAAACAAACAAACAAACATTGAGCACAACACGATGGTGGCAGTTACAGCTTCTGGTTCCCTCGTCTCGAAATCAATGGGTCTTTGGTTAGATCCCTGAAAATTGAAATGTTGTCTGTTGGTCGGACAAAACAAGCTATTTTAAGATGTTACTCTCGTGTGCACTTTGAAACCATGGGACCTTTTCTTCATTTTGTGACATTTCATAGACAAAATAATTGATCAAATAATGGAAAATGATGTTCACCATGAACATCATCATAGTGTACCGTGTTAGCATGCTAACGTTTGCTAATTAGGACCAAACTAGACTACGAGCAAAGCACAGCTGAGGCTGCTGGGAATGTCATTCACTTTTCAGGTATTCGGTTATATACCAAAGTATTGGACACATTAAAATTGTGTGTGTGTAGGGTACCTCTGTCGGGTGAAGGGCGACCGGATGAGTCCGATAGCTGGTCCAGAGACGGACAGGAAGGGGACCGAGGGGCGATGGCATCCAGTTCATCAAACACGTGGGACTGACTGCAGCTGAGCTCTGAGTAGCGTGATGCTGCGGTGCCACAGCGTCCTGCAAGCAGCACAGAGTGGGTGTGTTGGGTTATGATGATGAGGATTAGATGTTACTTTAATGACACACGTGGGCACAGTGGGTTGATTCATTAGGAAATAATAGTAAACAGATGAAAGGTGTATAAACAATAAACAACTCCATGAGCCTGCTGCAAAAGGGTCAATTAAGGAACGTCACATTATCTTCATTTAGGATGATTAAATCTTGATTAAAAATGTTAAACTATTCCTGTAAGAGAAAACGAGATGGCTTTGTTTATTTCAAAGACTTTTGCTTATGCCATTGGCAGATTTGTTTTGGTTTATTAATGGAATAATTTGTTTAGCAACACACTTAAAGCAAAAGAACATAAGAACAATAATAATTTTCTTAATATTTTTTGAATCGAATGGCATTTCATCCGCTTGTTTTGATTTCAGTAAATCTCAGGGGTGTGGATTGGATTGATAACTGTTGAGATGAAAATAAATAAAGAACACCAGAGGAGCCGACGGCTAAAGGAAAGCTCCCGGAGGACATTTTCTTGTGCAGCTATCGGACCATGAATCTTGGCTGGATGTTGTTGTGGGTTTAGTTAGAGCCTGTCCCTTCCAGGTTTTACACTCTGACAGGTGGAAAACTCCCAACACGAGCCGGGACCTCCATGAGTGAAGCCCCTCGGGCCCGAGTACGGCGTTACAGTTTGACCTCTGTGGCGAAAGTGTTCTCATCTCACCTTCAATAAACAAACACGGGACAAAAAACGCTTCCTTTAAGATTTAACTACCAAAGACCTCACTTAAAGGAATGGTGAAAAAAATCACTAATTACTTATCTCCTCTCAAACCATCAAAACAAAAGTGTTTCGCTCTGGTTTAGGAATCAGAGGATTAGCGGGAGAAACAGTTTCACCGGGTGGTGTGTTTTGTCGTCGTCCTGAAAGAGGCTTGTCGAGGCTTTTCTCACATTAGAAATGCAGAACAGCTTGGCCCCGGACAAAAGGATAATATATACGGAGGCTCTAAAAGGAAAAAGGCTAACTCAGCTCCTTGGTGTCTGCCCACATGGACAAGTTTAAATGTACACATGGAGCCACACTCACACAGTCAAGTATGTGAACAACCACACGCACACATCGCTGCACTATTGTGCACTTGAGCAGCGCGGCGCTCCGCTCAGAGAGACAATGGAGGGACTTGACTTGACACTTCAAAGCATATTGCTGCTGTCAACTCAGCTGTCATTCTCAGCAGACGCGGAGGGCTGCACTGAGTCAGGGTGAGTTTTTCGGGGAGGTTAAAGGTGGCGGTGTGAGGGGGTGAGGGGGGGGTGTCAGTGAGTTTGATAAGAGTAAGAGGCAGACAAGGCCTTCTCTGTGTGCCTGCGGCCCTCTTTTCCCGGTCACAGTGCCGGTGGTATAAGAGCTCAGAGTGGAGAGGCCAGGGCAGGACAGGACAGTGCCCCGCTTCATTGTCAAGGACAGTTACACTCTGGAGATGTTGCTCAAAATGGGTCAGCTCAGGGTCACGCTGTGGATGGTAGGGGGTCTGAAAAAACATGCTGGGGGTCAGAAAGGGCTGACGGAGATGAGAAGTCTCCCATCAGTTGGATACACTATGTATACCTCACATGGTTGAATGTAATCTGCTGCTGCAGAAACTCATCTACCACTAAAAACCACCACATTTTTCTCCCACATACTTTTCCAAGGAAGCACTTATAACCCTCTACAAAACGTCTTAAAGATTATCTCATCATTTTGGGCGAGACAAGAAAAAACAAGACTAAAGGAAAGAAATCTGTTCCTGAAGCAATTTCAATGTGCAAGTGATGAGAGACAAAATCTACACTCCTCATCCTGTGCAAAAAGGGACCCAAGGGAGTGTCGAATTTGGTGCAATTTGGGCGTTCAATATTAATAAACTTAAAATAAAAAGGCGAAAGCGCTGTGTGCAGCAGTGAGGGCGGGGCTTCAGGCCTCTAGGGACTGAGTCAATCATCCACACGCCTTTACAGCTCACTTTTAATGCTGGATGCTGCATATACTAACGTTACAGCCAAACTCTTAGATGCAACAACACTGCACGCAGAAGTACAGGGAAAAAACAAAGTGACTGTCACAGTTGACAGACCAACTGTCTGGTTCAACTCTACATGTTGTAGCTGTGCACAAATTCCTGTGCGATGCTGGACTTCTACTGACATTTCTGGTGTTCTCACTTTTGGTTTAACCTCCAAATAAAGTGCTTTAGATGATCAGGATGAACTGTCCTGTGGTTGTTGTGTTTCTTTCCCTGTCAGACTTCACAGTAGCAGCGTTGTCATCTTAATAATTAGAAGTGACGGACAAAACTATGAAAGTAGACCCAAGTTACAATAAACCAGAATTATCCTTTACGCTTTACACGCTGCCACATTGAAGCCGCATTGAGCTTGAGTTGCCTCCATCTGCAGTGAAATAAATGAACCAGTGACACTCGCTCTGTGTCTGCCGTGAAGAGAACAGCGTGCTCCGATACAGCATGGGCCCCCCCGCAGTACAGCACCACACAGGGAACAGTAGATGTCTCTGATAGAAAAGAGAAAATCCCTACACAATTTCCACATTGTTTGCTTTCTTTCATAAAGTTCCAGGAGGAGTCAGATGTCAGTGGCCCCGTCCTTTATCCCCATTGGGAACGGTAAATTAGCGTCCGCAGGAAAGCTGCGGAGGTATTCTATTGTGGCGTGCCTCCTCAGTGTTCTGCCGTCAGCGAGCGGTGGTCAGTGTGGATTTATGACCATCGGCCTCACGTCTCTCTCTCAGAGCCCAGAGAATAGTGGAGGCACGGGGGAGCCGAGGCTGAGAGGCACGGCACACGAGGTAGGCACCCCGACTTCTATTGTTGGGGCCTCACGCCTTTGAAGAGAGAATCAAACGGTACCAGCTTTTCATCAAAAGCCCTCCTTTCTATTGCTGATTTAGAAGAAAAAGAAAAGCTTTCTGCGTTATTTATTACGGGGTGGGAGGAGGTGGGAAAAACAGGCTGACAGCAATGCTTTCACAATGTGTTGGTGGGGGCAGGAGCATCATAACGCCTCACTATGGAAGCAGGCTTTGAATTCTCTGTCTGGCCCAGTCTCTTTGTCTACGGGTGGATGTCCAGCCATGTTCAGGACAATCGGGCCCCTAAGAACACGGGCAGGAGCGTAGTGCCGGGCAGGGAGGTGGCTGTGAACGAGACATATGCGGCCGGCAGAGCTCATTTCTCACCTCTGACAGGGGAGATGGGAGGCAGGACAGACCAGCGATGAGACTCCAGCCGAGTCACTGATGCAGAAGGGGTCAGCTTTGGTCCTGACCCTGAGGAATGAGGAGTGGTCCTCTGTGGACTCGGGCAGGAAGACCAAGTGGCAGAGGGGAAAGCAAGGGCAACGAGGCCATGATCGGAGGCCAAGGATGGGTGGAGACCAGGATCTACAGATGCATCCAGTTGGAGATTCTTTGATATTTTAGCGCTTTCACTCCTGCTCAGAGGTTTATCTGATTGAGGAAGGACAGCTGACTTTAAGGGAGGGGAGAGGGGTTTGATTTGGCCAAATAGCGGTTCATAGAGTGGAGGGGTGGCCGTAGCATTGGTGGGAGATTGGCGAGGGTTGGATCCCACCGGAGGGTAAGAAGCCGAAGGTGACTTCATCACTGGACAAGGCTGGAGCGGCGAGAAACAAACGCTGCCTTCGGGGTCCGAGTCTCTGATATCTGCTGCAAAACCACAGAGGAAAATTAGACTGTAGCCTCATTTAACACAATCATTAAGTTTTAAAAGCACATATGAAAGAGGCCGCAGGTAATCTAGAACTTTTACCACCAGACAGGACACTGCTCCTGCCACTGGCGAGGTCAGTGCTGCGGCTGAACAGGCTTGACGGTGGACGGCTAAAATCTGAGAGAGACCCGTGGGAGATTGTGGAGGCCGGCGGCGGTGAGAGTTCTGGTTCAGCCGGTTCCGGATGCAGCTTCCAGTCTGACTCCGGGATGGACACCACAGCAGGTTGTGGTGCTCTCTCCGTCTCCTGAACTTCAGCCTCTCCCTCCAGAGCAGGTTGCTCGCAGGAGGGAGATGCCGGCACTGTGTTCGGCTTGCTTTGTTGTCTCTCAAAGTCGCTGTGACGGGTGTTTTGGCGGGGAGGTGCTGGATTCACGGTGGATGGTGGTGGAGCAGCAGCAGGGAGCGGAGGACAGGGAACAACAACAGCAGAGCGCCTTCCTGCCATCTGCACACCATTTCCTCTTCTGTCTGGGTTGAGATGGAAGTAACCTTCAAGAAAGACAAGAAGAAAAAACATATTTCATTCAGAGAGTCGTAAATATTGGTTTGGCAAAATGCATCCAAGAAACGATTTTGGTGTTAAGAGTAAGATTCTTATAAAAGTCACTTTTCACTCGCCAATATGCTGAAGGTAATTTTAGTTTTTTAAACTTCCAGTGTCTGCTTGTGACACTCTCATTGCCCACTGGTTAGGTTTCCCTGCTGGGTGGGTCGGCCTGCTGACAAAAGCAGTGAGATATCGCCCGGCCGGAGCAGCTGCTTTTTTCCAAACTCAACATTCACAACAGTAATCAGACCCGAGGACAGAATATCTGTGTCAGTTACAGGTGTCCTGAAACAAGTGTTTGAGGAATATCAGTGGCAGTTTTTGCGGTTTTGAAGAGGGTTGTGATAAGTTGAGTGGTTACAAACAAAACATTCGGCCATATTCAAATAAAGTTAATAATAATATTACGTTTTGTGAAACTGTATTGATTCTCAAACTCACTGTATTGAATTTGATCTAATAGTTTAAAATGCAAAGGACTCACAGCTCAGATTGCACAAAAAGTAGTTACATAATGTTGGATGTGATAAATGCAGATCCAACTGTTCTGATTCGATTAACAAAAGTAAACTTTTTTACTGAGATTAGAAGATGCATATGGTGGTCTTTAGATTAAAAACCACAATACATATCGCTTTGCTTACAGTTTATATTGAATCCCAACCCATGTATCATGATACGTATTGTAACGCCAGATTCCTGCCAATACACAGCCCTACGGCTCTGTGATGAATACCTCGTAACAGCTTACATGTGTTCATATGGGTGAAGCCTTTCAACGTTGTATAATCGAAAATACTAATAAACAGAAGACCAGAGGCACATCTTATATATATATATATATATATATATATATATATATATATATATACAGTATATTAGATGTCGGATTGATGATAAAATACATTTTTAATACTAGGCTACTTTTACGCTACAGAGAGTGCGTAGCCCAACTCATTTCTACAGCATGTTTTATACATCCATCTCTCTTCCTACAACACCCATTATCTCCCTTTCTCCAAATCCTCTTTGTTCTTCTGAACATTTCCTTTCATCACTCTGAGATTCTCTTCCACAAACATCAACTCCGTCCAGCACCGCCCATTTCCCTTTCACCTCCTCCATTCTTCCCCCTTTGCCTCAGCACACCCCTTCCTTTCTCTCTTCTCCAATTTTTTTGTTGACCGCTGAGAGTGAATGTGTGTGTGTGTGTGTGTGTGTGTGTGTGTGTGTGTGTGTGTGTGAGATAGGGGGGGTGGAGGGTGTCAGACAATCTGCTCTTGTTTCCTGGGGGTCTGCCGCCAAGAGGAGTCAGCACAGGGGGATAAAGAGAACGCATTGGAGAGCACATTTCTGCACTGCCTCCTCTTACAATGCCCTGCCATTCCCATCTGTTACACACACACGCACACACACACACACACACACACACACACCAGTGTACGTGAACTGGTGCATGTGTATGCTTTGTGCGTGCCGATGTGCATGTGAATGACATGTGTCAGAGTGCAAAGCCACGGCGCAGGGCGCAGCACGTTTCTTCAGGGAGCAGGGTTAAGGGCGATTGTGAGGGAGCCAACCACCATATGGCAGAATAATTAGTATTAGACCCCGGTGCTGAGAAATGCCCCCCTCCTCTGCTATCTGCACACACACACACACACACACACACACACCCACACACACACACACCGCCAGCATGGTGAAAGCAGTGCCCTGCTGTGGAGCTGAGGTGTGTGCTGGGAAAAAAATGCCTTCACATCAGAGGCCGGGCTCTGAAAGGAGCGGCAGGTCTCCCGGCCCCGGGCCTTTCACTCCCATCAGAAGACCACCAGGAGGGCGGCGCTGTGGGCACTTCCTCACCAGAGAGGAGATTTGCACTTAACCAAACAACCACAGAGAGAGATTAAGAGCTAACGACGTGTTTGGTGGCCTCTACCTCCACTGCTCCAGGAGGGGAAGAAAAGGCGAGAAAAATTGTTAATGAGCAGAGCTGTGGAGTCAAAGGAGGCAGTGCCCTCCTCCTGTTTGGGCTGCGATGGTGTGAAAGCACCAGGTGTTTTGTTGATAAGCCTCACCGTCCAGCGTTTGCGTCTTTGGGGCAGCGAGAGTGTGCGTTTTCACCATCTTCTCCTGAGATGGAGGCAGCGGTCTGGACTTGGAGCTCAGAAAGCAAGGAGGTCTGAGGTCCTCAGGACGAGCCTTCATGTGAGACAAGAACCGTGGACACAATAAGGGACGATGATGTGGACCATTGTGGGCCTGGAAGAGAAGAAATAGAGAAAATAAAAGTTGGAGGAATAAACTGTTTTCAATATGTTACATAAAACCATCTGAGAAGGTTTCATTATAAACTGTTTGCACTTGATTGGATGAACCATCTGTTAATCAAACTCTTGACAAAGCGAGTCGGTAGAGGAGCGAGAACCTTCAGTGTTGATCTCTGCTCTTCTTTCAATAAAGAAATACTTTCCACTTCTGATATAACTGATGCTATTGCAGCATCAATGCTGACTTCTTTAGGAGCCGCCATTGTTGTTTCAACACACTTTCGTCTCTCTTTAAAAAACCCAAACAAACAATGAAACTAATAGAATTATAATGTATATAAAAAACTAACAAAGATGCAAAGAACATATAAGTCAATAAATAATGAAAAACTAAATCATTATTCGAGGAAAAGATCACTGTATTATTTGGAAAAATACAATTAAAAAAATTAATACACTTTTGAAAAAATGAAAATCCATTGTTATTCTTCTTTTTAACACTTTGTGGTTATTGACATTTATTTCTAAGAAAACATGTCCTGTGTGTCAATTGATATACAAAATAAAAGTCACTCTGTGAAACATCTGTGTCCCATGCTAACACAAACTAAAAGCGTGAATGAGAATCCCTGCTGTGCAGTTGGTGGAGCAGAATTCAAATGATACATGGTGCCACTACTGCCCCCTTGTGTTGTTGAAACAGATCACACACCTCTTGACTCCAGCTGTCTCTCCTTCCTCCCAAAAACCTTCCTCCTCCTTAATATAAAGGAGGCAGAACATTATCTCAAGGGTGATAAAACTCTTTAGAGTACACGGTCGGGACACGCGAGATAAAAGCAGGCGGGACGGTCAATATTGGAAATGTGGAGGGACGGACGACTGCCGGCAGCACGCCAAGCAGTGAAAGCCAGCCCAGTGTAGAGCCCCGGTGCCAGAGACTCATTCAGACCCTCTCTGGCCTTTAGAGAGCAAACAGCTGTAATAAATAACACACAGACACAGGGCTCTATTTGACTTGGATTTGAGCTTCATCTAAAACAAAGTTCAGCCTCTCACCCTTTTAACACACAATAAAAACAAACAGAAAATGCACAGATACATCTGTCTGAATACAATAATGAACCAGGAGAGCTTCAGACAGAGAGAGAAAGGGGGGAGAGAGAGGGAGGGGGGATGGCGGGGGTCACTGTCTGTGACTCACACAGGGAGGATCAGCTTTTAAATCCCTGCACCATCTCCACTGATTCCCTTTTCTCAGATGTGGAGGCTTTAAAGATTTGCATTCTTGTGATGTAAAGAGGGAGAAGTGAGGTAGAAACAGCCGAACAAGAGCCGGTGACAGGGCAGCCTTCCTCCTCCTCGCTCCTCTTCCTCCCCTACGGCCTCCTCATTACCTGTCACTCAGGCCCGTCAAAAGGCTGAGAAGGGCTTTGTGAGGCTAGACTCGGGCTGGTGTCTTCAAACTCCTGAACTTCTGCAGAACAGGTTCGGGCACGAATGTTTTAGCATCGGCTTGTGTCATTACAACCTACGCTGAAGCTCTTTTAATGCACCCACAACACGCAATCACGATCACACATACAGTAGGACAAAGCTGTGTGTCCTGATTCTTATCTCATGTGGTCACACTGATGGATTTTCTGTATGGTCCAACCTTAAAGAGCAGTTTACACTTTCACACAGTTCCCAAAAAATACTAATCATTGTTTATTACTTGCTTTTTCTTCAGCAACTCAATGCTATCGAAATTTAGTGATTGTATTCCTGTGTTTCGGCACTAAAAGTGTATTTCTGGTCCATTCTTTTTTCATCTTAATCTCTTATAACTGATTATTTTAATTCATTCTTTGCCTCATGTCGTTGGGCCAACGTGTTTCGGCTTGTGGCCTTAATCAGGTCTAAAAATTAAGTTATTCTATACTTTTGCTGGAGTTTTACTTCTTTGTGCAAATAAACCTTCCTTCTATTTAATCACAACTGAAAATTAAAATACCGCTGAATAGTGCATCGTAATATTTGTATTTGAACACCATCAACCTAACATCTGAAGTCAATATGAAGTTGTGCAATTTTAATATAACATGCATCTTCATAATGAGAGAAACCAAATTCAGATATTTGTGCCCCTCTGAAGAAAATGACTAAATACTAAAGATGGATCAAATGTTGAGAGCTGCATAAAGTTTGTTGTACAATAAAAAATATAACTTTGCAGCACTAGAAAAGGGGACAGTCGATAATAGTGTAGTTTCTGTACACACCCAGAACACGCGTGTGGGCTCCTTCGGGGCCCCTGCAGGCCTCCAGGAAACAGGCTGACCTCCTGGCGTCAGGCAACCCACACGCTGTCCTCACACAGCCAGAACCGGCTAATGTCATTACGGGCCTGTTTGTGGTCAACAGCTCCCTGATTGAGACGTACAAGTAGCGCTGCTCGATGAATGTAGGAAGTCTATTAGTTAGTCAGAGTCCCAGATGGCCTACAGAGGACAGACTTGCGTGTGCTCCTTCACCCCCCCCCACCTCTAAACACTCAAGCATAACACACATGCACACTCACACACACACACACACACACACGCACACTTAATTACACTCCGAGTGAACCCTCTGACAGGCGGACGACTACGAGCAAAGACAGAAGTGTGTCTATGTCCCAGTGTCTGCAGGAACAGAGAATTCTTCACAGAGCTGATGCACAAGAAGGCCAGGCTTAGACCCTAACAAGGTTAAACCCCTGAAAAAGAGTGACTTTTTAAATCATGGAGATTTGTGTTTCTGCGGGGTGTAATTAGCTTTGCTGAGGGGGGAGGGGGTGGACGAAGGGTCGGGATGCTGGCGAGGGGCGAAGCGGGGGACGACGACAGTGGGGCACATTGTGGAGTCCGGCGGATTCAGGGGAGTAAATCTGATTATCAGCTCGTGTCAGAAGCCAGGCTCAGATACAGCTTAGCATTCAGAGCAACTTTCTACTTTCGATGGTTAGACAATGAACCCCTCCCCCCCTCCCCTCTTTGCAGCCTCAGAGGGCCCGGCAACCCTTCCCCTGAAGCCCCAACTGAAACAACACAACACAGGGTGACAGAACTCAGATACAGCGTTACATCCAGCGCTGGAAGAAGTATTCAGACTCTGTACCTAAATGGGAGCTGGACCCATTTTACACATCAAAGTAGTAGTACTGCATATATGAATAAGCATATTGTGGCTCCAGAGGTAGCTGTTTGAGTGAAATCACTTGAGTCAGCGTCGGTTGGGTCTGAAGAGCTTTTTTCAAAAATCTGGGGGTGTGGAGATAAAAAAGAAGTGAGCTTACCGGAGCTCTGCTTGAGGCTACATTAGCTGCTATTAGAATAACACACCCAAACACACTCTGACTGGACTGTCGGGCAATCTTGTTGCATTGTGGGTAACGTAGGCACCAGGTCAAGGAAGACATAATAAACAAAGAAGATATCTCTGGTACGGGCGGTATATTGTAATAAGCCAGTAGGTAATGAAGGGGAGTGAAATCCGAATGGCTTGTTGAATCGCATGTTTTATGATCGAGGCAGCCCACAATAAAACCGACTGGGTTGTTGTGGGGGCTGGTATGCGCTCCAGATACCCAAATGTATTTATACCAGCACTGAAAAGGTGAGTTTTTCATAATATGTGACCTTTAAAGGGACAAAATATGTGGCGTCGCAAGATCAACCTGTGTTAAAAAAGTCTGATTAACACAATTTCTGCTGTATATCGTCAAAGGTTTTCAGACTTCACTCACAATTGAACAGAAAACACATATATGAAGTGTTAAATTGCAGCTCTGAAGCTCTGCATCCTTGTTTGGGCACCTGTGCATTCTGACCGGGACCGTCCCATTGCAGCTCGTGTCCCGGGTGACAGTACGGGAGCTTTGACGCCTATATAAAACACGCCGCTGGGTCAACAGCCTCTCGTCGGCCGCCCGTCTGTTTAGACAGGGACACGCTTGTTGTAAAAGTTGTGTCGCTGTATGAAGGGAGCAGTTTCTCCGTCACAATGCCCATCGTGATTTATTAGATATGAGCAGGAGCAGTGGAGAGGTGGAGGACGGCACAGATTGATGCCAGGCCTGATGAACTTGCTGAATGCAGACGTGCTGAAGGCCGTTGAGGATGTAAATGAGGCTGTAAGGACCAGCGAGCGTCTTTGTCTGCCCGACTTTACTTGTTTGTTTAACCAGAGGCCGAGACAGGAAGCCAGCCCACACAACTCTGCTGTCCCTATGGCAACCCCACTGTTAATTGCGGCACATCCACTCCCGGGACTCCTTTCAGCAAAGGGGAGAGGTGGGGACTTTTGAGTGTTGGACGAGAGAAAGAAGAAGAGGAGGAGTGTGTGTGTGTGTGTGTGTGTGTGTGTTTCTTTTCCCTTGTTAGAGGAAAGGCAATAATATTGGGATTTGGTTTGATCATTTCTGGTTAAAAAACAACACTTTCAACGCGTCACCTTGAGCTCCTTATACCATTTTTGACTAATTGCCCTAAATTTCTAATTATGAATTTAAAAATATCAGACAGATTCATCAATAATGAACTGAATCTTCAGGTACAACAAAGCCTCCAGGAAGAGCGTCGGGCTTTGAGGCATATTTGATATATAGCGGCCAAACGGCGGAATTACAATTTCCGCATCGGAAGATTGACGGACAATCCGGGTAATTTTATACTCGGAAGTCTAACTTTTTTTTGACTTCATGCGCCACTTAGCAACTTTCACGGGGCATCGCCTCCAACACTGTATCCAGTTCTCTTTATACATTCATGGTTACAAACCTACAACAGCTCTTTCTTAAAGGATATTGTGTTTAGTTCATCACTTTCTGTTTACTACAATATGTTTTACTGCTTATTTTACTTCTGTGTACAACAATAACCCAGGCACATATGAAAAAGCCTTGGAAAAAAGTAAGAGATATTCGTGAATTTAAAAAAAGGCCTTCTTGTATTTAAGTTCAAATAGTATTCGGGCACTCACAGTGTGGTGGCAGAGTCCTCTTTCCCACAAGATGGCCTTGCTGACAAAAGACACATAAATGGGGCTCTGCGAGGAAAGAAGAGAGAAAACAAGCCAAATAAATATTATAAAAGTATCACAGGAAGACGGCACAGGTACATGTTCAAACTTAAAAACAGATTTATCAGAGTCAGATTGAGATTGATCAATCAAGGGTTCAGAAATGAACTGCTTTCAGTGGCTCAATCTCCCCCGGGGCCCCCGGGGAGAGCACAATGACTGAAGCCTGGCAAAACAAATGTAAAGCCACACAGTGAGAGGGCTCTCCAGAGACCTCCAACCCACCAGTGCATTAATAACCCCTCTGTCTTGCTCATCGAGCTGCTGTGAAACTCTTCCAGTGGTTTGAGCCACTGCAGCAGAAGCCTCAATGATGGACTCTGCTCTCCCACGCAGCCACTCGCCCAACATCTGCTCAGTTTACAAAACGTCTGCTCCTCGTCTCTTTGCCCCTTTTCTTTTTTTAAACATGTAGCTGCCTCAGGACAGCATGGTGGTTTTATGGTTAGGGTGCGTCAGTTTGACCCTGAGGAGCAGGGGCCGATGTGTTAACTCATCAATCACCGGAGACACATCACAAGCCGATGCCCAGCAGTCAGCGGAGGGGCTCATCCATCTCTCTCTCTCTGCGGCTCCCAGAAGCACAGAGTCAGCTCCAGAGTCGGTCCACTCCAGGGAGCAAGAGAGCAGATCCTCCCAGGACTCGCCCTCCATTCATGGGCTGTAACCCCAGACCAGAGTGGGTGACAGGGGGCAAGAGGGACTCGCATGGTGGGAGGACAATGGAGCTTGATGTGTGTATACATGTGTGTGTGTGTTTCCCTTTTCTTTGGGAGTGCACTGGTGTGGAGCTCTCTGCCAGCTTGTGGCAGACTCTCAAAACCCATTCAGTGCCACCATGAGAGGCTAGAGGGCAGCGTCAGGTCTGGCCATCCCCCCCCCGCCTTTGTGTATTGGCTTCACTCAGACTGTACCTGTTGTATTCAACAAAGCACGTTACATGTGATTACGCACATTGTGCCAGAAATATCTCACAAGCTCTCCATCCTTAATAGAAGCCATAATTGCAGCGAAATAATGAATATCAACCAATTTCCCCAGTGAATCACGGGGTGCTCGCTGCCCGATGACGTTGTTCTTACTAATTTACTAATTATGTGCTGAATGTGAAATCAAGTACATTTTGAGACAGTAGAGGATGAAGTGGCTGGAGAGTTGAGTTGACAACAATGTGGAGTAATTATTTTAACTGAAACAGAAAATAAGGCAAAGGATAAAAGCCGTCATTTAAATGAATAAGGATAAAAGAGTAAATTCTACATTTTCAAAAATCTGTGAGGGAAAGAAAATGCAAAACTAACTCTTAATTAGTTTTTTATTTAATGTTTTGTATTACGTTTTCACTATTAAGTCTGTTTGCTGAACTGCTTTAGATTTGTCAAATTTCAACATAAAGTGTAGCAACGTATTTTAATGAAATTGCAGAAATTTTAACTGCTACAATTCCGTGACAAACAGGAAAAAACATGAAGATCATGTGACGCCATCAAAAGATCCAGAACAGCTACTAAATGGAACTCAATCTCAATAACTATGGTTTGATTTATAAACTACTTTAATGACAATAAAGAATAAAATTGCACACAAAAAGGGGCAAAATAACACACATTTGTAAAACCGTGCCAAAAAACCCCAAAGCTGAAGTTCTTTTAGCTCAAACCACAATGCATCACTCAATGGCCTCTTTCTGCCTTTGATGTCATCGTTTGACCCATCATCACAAATACAACACATAATCCCATACAGGGTTTGTCTAAAGTGATTGCTGCTCCTCTTTTCCTTGTTCAATTAAGATGATGAGATTAGGGAGATTCTTAGCAGATGGGATCTCCACTGTGCTCGTGTAGACAGCGTGCATCTCCCCCCTTTTTCCACGCAAACCCCACCTCGAGGTACTTCCTGTAGAGCCACTGAGCACCAGAGCGGCGTGGGCCGGCAGGACTCAGACAGACAGGAAGTGCTGTGGTGCCGATGTGAGCCAGCAGGGGGACAATATGGTCAAATGTGGTCAGTCTTATCAATAATGAGTAGGTGGAACGGGCCGGATCAAATTACCAATTTAGAGCTAATCACCAAAATGGTGACTGGTCTTTGCTTTATCCCCTCTCCCACTCTGCTTTCTCCTCTCCTGGGTGACTCCTGCCGCCATCTGTCCGTCTTTCTCAGGGGAGCCCTTCCTCCTCTCCTGAGCACCGCGCTGGATGTTTTATTAATTCCGTTTCACCTGATTACACCCTGTCTGTGAGTCAGGGCACATAAATAGGCATTTAATCAACGTTTAATTAAGGGGAGCAGGCATTGAACACAGAGCCACAGAGCAGAGCTGCATCCTGGTGAGGTCAGCAGCAAGGACACACTAACACAGTATATGAAGAAATAAACAAGCACGTAAACCTGTGTACCACTCTAATGTAGAGCGTTTCATTAGATTACTGTGACGGCCTGCACCGGAACAATCCTGGCTGCATTCAAGACACCAAGGCATTGTGAGGACACAACAATGTTTAAGGTAACTAACGTTAACTAATGTTACAGTATCCACTACAGTTATAGTCCAAACTCAATTGTATCATCATCAATGCACAACAGCAAACTGCAGGAGATACCATTGATCATTAATGCTAATCTAATATTGGTGAAGTTGGGTACTTCGGCAGCTAATTATCTTACGTAAATTTCCAATTACCAACTACAGTCTCCAGGGAGAAACACTATGTAAAGATGATTTCACTTTTAAAGCTCTTAAATGTTGAAATATAGTCATTCAATTTAATGTAAATACGGCTATAATCTTTTAAACTCATTTTAGTCCAGCTTGTAGTTACTTTTCTGTTTTGTACCGTGATCCATCTTCAGTCTTTATTCTGTCGACCTGGCAAATGTAAATCCAATATTCTCGCTTTCAGACTCTTCAGTGCTTTGAGGCTGAATAAGTGAGACGGTGATAACTCAAAACACTTCTGCTTTCATTCTCAGTGTAGATGCGGTCAGTTCAACTCTGCCACTGCAGTAAGATCAATACACATATATCAGCTGCAGGATTTGTCGATAAACCAACTAACTTAGAGACAAAAGAGCTACACAGTTTCTAAAGCATGGACAAAAACTTTAAAAGCACACCGCAGGAACTCGACAATGCAGCGCAACACAGCTGATGAGGAGATCCAGTTCAGAAAACAATCAAGCAAACGGCCGAGCAATCGATGGCAAACAAAGGGCGAGTGTGACCACCTCAGCATGGCTTGGGCCAGGTTAGAGGCAGAGATAGAATAGACGAGCACCCAGATTGAGCGAGAGAAAGCCCGGGGTCAGTTATAATGAGCCGTGAATGTGAGCATCCGACCAATCCTGTTTAATGGGCTTCATCCCTGGAAAGGTTTTGGTCCTGCCTCGCACCGGTGTTTGTGTGTGCTCACGTTGGGGTTCGGGTCAGGGGGCTGCAAGGACTCTGTGACCCTGAAATGAGCTCTGGGAGTCAGTGGGGACCCCCGCTGGCAGGAGAGAGCTCCTTTATGCTTTAATCTGCAAGCAAGGGGGATCGATATGGCGACTATTGGTGCTGGGATTGTGTGCAGAGGTAAGCGGTCCAGCCATTTTAGATGTCTCACAGGGGGTTGGCGCACCCTGACAAAAGCACAGCCCCGCTGCCACCACCGGCCAACAATGACCTGTGGGACAGTGGCACACCAGCAGCTAACCTACTTAACATTCATTAGTGTCAGAGAGGTGGACAGATGCTCCGGGTCTTACGGATCTTCTCTCTCATGTTCCCTACATGGGGCTCATTCAGCAGCGTTTGACGTGTCTTTCATTCGGGATATTGGAGTTGTGGGCGGTGGCGGCAGCAGGCCGCTCGGCTGTGGGTTTTAGGAAGAGCTGGGTGGGCATGGATGGACTCACCCTGCGAGCGTGGTGCGCGGAACGGGACCCGTCAGGCCGCCAGCTGCTCATGCCGACTGGATGCCGGGGCCGAGCCAGAAGCCTCCGGGGATACCTGAAGTCCTGGTTTCTGGAAGCTCTGTTTTCCCAGTGAGGCTCTGGGGCTCCTCTTCTCTCGACAGCAGACATGTCCAATGAGCGCTAGTCTTTCACTTTACATTTCAACAAAAGAAACGTTGAATAATACACCTTCAAGCTCTGTAGCCGACTGGTTTAAGGGGAGAGGATCTGAGCAATGCCTCTCTGTGGGAGGCTAAAAAATGTTCTCTATTTAAAAAGCTTATGTCTGTTAATGATTACAATCCTGCTAAACTGGTGCAACTCTCTCATGCATATCGTTTCCTTGGCCACCAAAGAAAAAGCACACAAGACAATATTCCCATGCATGTTCTGAATTTTCAGGGAAATAATAAAGTTAAACCCTCCTGTTAAACATGGACTACAACAAACCAAAGCTTTCAATTAGGAAGTGAACAGCACTGTAGCCCCACACAGTGACAGAGGCCAGAGCAGAGATCAGGAGCAGCTGGACAGAGAGAGGGCTTTTCAGCCTGACTCCAGACACAACATGGATCAGGTTCTGGGCTGCTATACAGCAGCATAAATCTCCTGGGCTTAATTACATTACAGGGCATAGAGTGGCAAGCACTGGGGAAACAATGGACCCTATCAATTGCACAAATCAGAGCTCAGTCAAGTGTGTATGTCCTTGTGTGTGTGCAGGTTCTGAACAGCCCTCTATCTGCATCTCCAGCCAAAGCTTATTGTCTAGAGTGTGACTTGTGTTTGAGGTTCTTCAGTTTAAGATTCGTAGTGCAGGAAAAACAAAGTAAATATACTCTTGGTGTAATATTAACAAGGCTTGTGGACCAGTGGGAGGAGCAGTCCGTGTTTTCCATGGTGACCGGACCAAACACTTACAGACACAAGCAGCCAACCCCCCTTACAACTCATGTTCAGCTCCAAAAATAAATCTTAAAGACGTATGTTCTCTGCAGAAGCTTCTGAAGCTGCAAAAAACAAATCTGCTTCATTTAATTTCTCCAAAACTGACAAAGAAATTAAAAAAAAAGAGGAAACATGAGAGTACTCTGATTATATAAGCCCAATTTGTGACATGTACGAAAGCTTCTTGGGACCATCTGAGATCAACCTCTCCCCGACGTCTCCCTTCCTCAAGCACACTCTCTCCGAGGTCTCCCTCTGTTCAGCCCTACGGGGGCTCTGCAGGGCTTTTTGGGTAATCCAGACGCCACAATACCAGTTGCTAAGACACTGCCAGAAAATGCATTGTGTGAGGGGACGTACGGTTGGAAATCGCAGTGGTTTTGTGGCACGGATGAGAATGTTCTTTTTTTAATGACAAGAATGTTTGTGGCGAAGCTTGTGCATCTTTTCAAGTTATATTAATACAGTTTTTATTGCATTGAATAATCACTACAGTGCAAACTGACTATATGTACAGCTTGACTTCCTCTATTCTTTCTCTTTTAATCCTCACCGTCTCCTGTTTTGGTTTAGCTTGAAATGTGTTGTATTGTCATTTTAAAGGCTAAATAAATAATTTTCTCATATCTTATGAAAAGTTATTCCTCATTTGTCGTGCGTTCTCCTTCGAATGTCCAGCAACAAGTGGCAATTTCCACTCGTTACATGCATACAAATTAAAGTTCGGTCTTCACAGAAAACAACTTGGTTAGGTTGATGAAAAGATTGTGGTTTGAGTTAAGAATAACTGTAGAAGCGGCTGGTTTCACAAGGGACACGAACAGCGGCCTTCTGGGTAAAAGTCTGTCGTTTTTGGACCTGATCCACCTTAACCGTCCTCTATACGTTCTGGTTCACAATTCCGTGGATTACATAACAATTGATTTTGTGGGAAGTATGAAAATGATAGTGCATTACTTTGTGTTGGTAGGTTACAGTCGTGTTTGAGAGTTTTTACTAAAAGCAGCAGCCGACTGGAACCCGAAAACGACTCTAGCTGTGCGAGTGAATCAAAACAGTAAAGTTGTGGCTGCAAAGCCAAAACCAAGACGTGAAAGATGCTAAAGACTGTAGAGTCGGATGATTCTCTGTGTGGTCTTCACTATGAGCAACTCCTTTTACATACAGTCATATAAATATTGATTAAAGCTGTTCAAGCGTGTCTCTCTATTCATTTTCAAATACTTGAGAGTACTTAACTGGTAAATGAATATCTAATTCAACATCTGGCTGAGGGACAACAGTTGGAACTTGCTGGCACATTTACAGGGACTGTCCCTGTTAAGACAAAATAAATGTTATGTGCTTTTAAGATGAAAATGTAATTAATTTTCAATCTTTTTTTCTCAATTAGATAAAAAAAAAGACAAAAAAGCTCCCTCACACACAGACAAATAAATAAACACATACGTCAGCACACAAAAGCTGACAAAGCCTCTCACCAAACACATAAAAATACAATTACAAGGGCTTTCATGCTGTTCTATGGAAAGCAGCCCGGCCCTCTGCGTGCTGCTCTTTGTCGGCAGCGGGACCCAGAATCAAAGAGCGTTGACCTGCGCCAGCTCTGCCAGGCAGGCCTGCGGGAATTCCTGCTCTGACTCCAAACCCTGCCTGCCATGCCCCCCCCACACTTCGACTCCCTCCTGCTGCCCCCCGGTTCGCTCCGTTATTTCCTCATCTCATCAATCTGTCAGCTAAGCCCTTTGACACGCAGCACAATATGGTCCCAGTATTTCTCAGTTCATTCCCCCTCTTTTCAATATGGTTCCATCATTTCAAGATTAGTCAGCTCACCCACGAGGTCTGCTCCCCTGGTGCCGTTAGGACCAAAGGAGGGGGGGGGGGGGTTCAACACAAATATAGTTGCTAGAAGCAAAGCAATGGCAGCTTTCAGGCCTGAACAACAGCCAGAAGATGTATTTTAAATCTCTCCACATTTAAATTAAATAATAATAACAAATCTATCTAAACAAATTACAAACAGGTTGTAATTTCATAAGCAATCACTAAATCCTATATACTCTCTTTCTTTGGATATAGTGAAACCAAGATCATGTTCATCTCATTTCATCCCATTATCCATTATAAGTCAGGACAGTTTTGGTTATTCGCAAGTTGCATACTCCCACTCTTCAGGGCTTACGGCCAGCGTTTGTACAGTTTGGGATGGTTTTAGTCATGAGTTGTAGAGAAAACCCTAAGATTCGAAAAAACATTTTTATGGGCTTTGAATACGATTTGACCAAAATGACCAAACAGTTTGAAGATACAACAATTTAAGTTCCAGGGGACAAGTCCTTGTTCAAGCTAAAGATAATTCAAAATGAATTTAATGTCAATTGATTAAAAATGTGAGTAAATGAGGTGGGAAATCTTCAGGGATGTATTTTTTGAAGATCTGGGAGTGATACATACTGAATGTATGTCCCAAAAACGTTTCAGACCTGCAGCTGTTTCAGCCTTTGTTGTTTTGAAGTAGCATCCTACAGTATTGGGAATACATTAGTGCTATTTGTGCAAGTAAACTAAGATGTAATCTTCTTCTGTGTGATATTCTACACCCTTGCCAAGCATGCTCATTAACTGTCCCTCTTTCCTCACATCTGCTCACTACACACCTACTACACATCAGTACCCAACTTAAACGATGAATACTGACAAAGATTTGATAAAATCCAGTCGCTAAGATACTTTAAGTAAAAGTTGGCCACCTGTGGTTAACAGTTTTATGGAGAGAGGGAGGTGAAAGAGAGAGTGTATATTCCTGCCGCTGGACTGGACTCACTCGAGAACAGACCATTCAATTTATTTTCAAGTAAGGATGAAAGGAAGACTCCAAACTATGCATGTCGTCTATTCACGGGTGACGCTCTTTAAAGAAAGAAAAAAAAGACAGCAAAAAGAGTTGGGAGAGGGTGGAGGGGTGGAGCGCTGCATAAATTTTACATACACAAGGCAGCAGACAAAGTGACTGTTGCTTCCCCAAAACTTTTTTCCCTCCTCCAGAAAACACTTTCCTTGCTGAATAGGCACCTATTAGTGACTCCTTTATGGGCACAGGGCTCTTGAATGGCTCCTCACTGTGCGTCTTTATCATAGTCAGGCCGTGAATACAGGCAGCCCCCTCCTCGCATAGCCCAACCAAAATCCTTACAGCTTGTATTGATAGGTGCTGCGGTGCTGGTGATGATGGGTGAGGCAGGATGGGGGGGGGGGGCCGCCACTCACCCCCTGTTGTGTGCTCCAGGTGTGGTGGGTTAAGCGAAGCGCTCCGTGGCCTCTATTGTGCCGCGGACTTTTTCTTTACCACAAAAATAATAAAAATGGATGCAGTGTTTTACATGCATTAGCTGATCTCCATAATGCCATCCCCCCCCGCTGCACCCCAAAACAAGTCAGGCCTCCGGCGAATCGCCGCACACCGCCTCAGAGCCCTGTATTGTTGCTGGATTATTCAGGAGTTAGCTGAATGAAAGAGACAGGGCGAGTGGGGTGTCTGTACTTTATCTCCAGGGGAGACAGGGGCTAAAGACGGAGCTTCTTTAGAGGAGTGAGTTACTGCGACGAAAAGCCCGAAAACACCTGCAGAAGACGAGCGCGGGGAGGCCGAGGCAAGGCAACCCTATTGTTTGTCTTTACTTTACACGTCTACCCTCCGAGGTACCGTCAGCCAGCTTCTTCTGAATGCAGCAGACTTTATTTATCACGAGTGCCGTCTCATAACCTGTCACAACATTATCACCTGCAAATAAAACGCCGCTGTATGGGCAGACCCATCAGAATGTGGTCGGCTTCAATCAGCAAGACCTGAACAAACATCAGTGTGTGTGTGTGTGTGTGTCTCAGTGAAAGCATGATTCATTCAACTTTGAAGTTATGTGTGTACTCGCAGTTGAAGGAGGGAGAAACGGAGGGTAAGCGAGACTTTATGATGAATATGGAAGCATTGTTCAGCCATGCTTACCTCCACAGGGAACCATCTGCTCCCTGTCAATGCATCACCTGCTCGTCTGAGCCGTCTCCAGGGCGACAAGGGGTGGGGGGGGGATTAGGAGAGGCTACGGCATTGATGGTAGGGGCGGTCGCTGGGGACAGGGAGGAGGTTGACTGGAGGTGGAGGAGGAAGAGGAAGAGGAGGAGGGGGCTGATGGGTGGGAGGTTGCCGGCCGAATGTCGTCCTCTGCTGGAGAGTTTGACAGACAGAGTCAATATTGGGTGCCGTTTCCTCCAACAGAGGACACCCGTTGAACATGTTTTTGGTGTTGAAGAAAGAATTTAGTATGATTTAAAGGGTCAATTCACCCAAATTACAAAAACACATGTGCTCTCTTACGTCTATGGTGTCTAACAACGCAGATATCTTTGGTTTTATTTGCCAATGTTTTCAGTTATCTGTCTCAGAGATTTCTGCCCCCTCCACAGAAAAATAGTTCTCAAAATGCATTTTATAAGCTGAATGCATCATCAATAGGCTTGTATTCTAGCTGTCTTGACATTAAACTTGATTGATTTTCTAAATATTAAGATATTTAGTATGAACTAAAAAAAAAAAAAAAATCCATCCATCACCACTAGTTTCTAGAATGCAAAGAGAAATCTATCCCCCCCTTTTTGTGAAATTCATGTAGAAATACGTGTGGCACTGACAGTGAAGGTGAACTGCATTACGCATCTATAGAGAGGAAATGACTCGTCAAACATGAATGTGATGAGCTGCTGCAGAGCGACAGTCCCTCTGTGTTTGGTGAAGGCAGCCATCAGGTATTGTCATGTATCATGTGACAAGCAGGATGCATGTCAGTCACTCACAGAGTTCTCATTAAGTCTATGTGTTCCGCACACTGTACGTTCTGCCAGTGACGGCTGGGTAAACACAGACCTGAGGACAGCTTAAAAGGCAAACACGCACCTGATGACTGAGACCGATGTTTGGGACACCACCGAACTACAACACCCAGTACAGTAGATTTTTAGGAGTTTTTTAGTTTTAGGAGTAGTTCTACATTTTGGGTAAAAATGCATACTCGCTTTCTTGCAGAGTCAAACTAAATATGTACATCTCCTATAAGCCAATACTTTAGTATCTGACACTGAGCACAAGAAGGCCCTTCAGGGGGAGCCGTTAGCCAACTCTCACCTGGACCCTTTCACAGACTCTGGGGGACACAGAGAAAGTCTGACTGACAGGTGAAAGTGACCACGGCTGCAGGGAGGAAACACCTTTTGTGTTTGGTCAGAGAGCCGGTGAGGGCGGTGAACCAGGTCCCCCTGCCGTCGAGATCATCCGCCTGAGGGCGAGGAGGGGAGGATCTGGATCACTCTCTCCTCACATCAACAATACATCATGACCTTAGCATGTCATCCCCCTCAGTTAGGGACCTCAGCTCTCTCCCCCTTAAAACACACTCAATCTAATCTCCATCTTTACCACATGTGTAGGAAACAAGAAGGCAATACAAAACATCGTCCACCTGCAGGTAACACTATGCCTCTCTGTTATCTGTTGCACATTCTGCCAATAAAAGCCTTTATAGCATGCAATCAGTGTTTCTAATCAAATTGGATGCATTGATTAACCCAACTTGTATAGTTTTAATTGTTCAGAAACAAACACTAAGTGCACACAATATTAACTACTATTTTCTTTTCCTGAGGGACACATCCAGCGTGTTTCCCTTATTGATTTCTCTTATTAAATTTACACCCTAAACAAAGCAGAAGACGTCAATAAAGAGAACCAGACGAACACAAGGGGGGATTCTGTAGCTTTAACACGGGTGACAAGCAACGGACGCTACAAGTCAATACCAGGAGGAAGTCCCTCATGTTTCATGTTGATTCAGTGCGTTTTTGAGTGAGCCTACAATCATGCTAGCAGCTATGAGAGGCTGCAGCGGTGCTAAATGCTAATTTCAGCATGCTAACATGCTCATAGCAGGTACACTAAACACAAAGTACAGCTGAGGCTGTTGGGAATGTCATTGTGCAAGTACAGGATGAAGTATAATAGGAAGATTCAGCTTGCTGGTGGCTCTAAATGAAAAGTGAAGGGATCACCAAAGTTATTACAATTCAACAGCGGGGGGACGGGAGTGTTGGCACCAAAATCCACGTCAATTCTTCCAACAGTGGTTGAGATGTTCTACAAATGTCAAACTCATGGCTGTGCAAGAGGGAAGATGAGGAGATCACCAAAGTCATGACGATTCATCCTCTGGTGACCATGAATGTACATGCAAAATGTCATTGCAATCCATCCAACAGGTGTTAAGATGTTTAAGTTTGGACCAAAGTGACAGACCGGCCGACTAACAACAAGTGTCTCCTTCACGTCATAGCACTACTTCCCTGTTTCTTTTTTAAACAACCACTGGGCCCAAATCAGACTCTTTGCCTGGGTGAGATGTTGATCCTGAGAGAGTTCCTGTCAGGGCCACGTGTAGTGAAGGGACCCGGCCAGGGAAGGGGGTGACTTTCCTGGGTGTAAAATTCAATTATCCAGCGGGTGAGCGTGTCTGTTGTGAGCGGTGGGCGGACGGCTGCCCGTTCCCAGCATGCGACAAGGGGGTTAAGAACCACAGAAAGACCTCCATTATCCCGAGTGAGAACGGCCCATGTGGCTGGCCGCACGGCCCCCGCTCTCATTCACTCCCCTTTACAACAGCACTGCCGAAAGCCTCAAAGTTTAATTCTCTTTTCTCTGCTCCCACTCCTTTTCTCCCCCCCCCCCTCTTGCTCTCCTACTCTCAGAAAAGAGCCTCCACAATGCTGCTGGAAGGCTGGAGTGGATTCTTCAGCACCCCTGTGGACAGTGCACATGTGGACAACATTCACAGGATGTCTGTCAACTAGTCCATTAATCAACGGCGTCTCATGAAAGCACAATTAGGAACCTCACAACTCTATAACAGATTATCATCTCTAAGCACCCCCTGCTACTCGTCCTGCACAGCAACGCTCTGTGCCGAAGTTGGTGTTCCTCGTCCAACTGCACTTTTCCCCGACAATTATTATGAAAAAAAACTGAAGTTGCATAATCGTGACAAAACTTTTTTTTTTTCTTTAAGTGAGGACAGCTGCAGAGTGTAAAAGAGCTCATTCCTCGCAGTCTGAACCCATCGGGCAGTAAAGCCGCTGCATCTGGCTAATCATCAGAGTGAGAATGGATCTTCAGTGTGTGAATCAGACTGAGGCCCTATGGAGAAGGGCCATTGTAGACGCACACTGCACCACTTCTCGTGATAAATGAGCAATTGTCTCCATCACCATTAAAGACAGTAAATGACGCAGTGGGGAGCTCTCCATCCACTGTTCAATATGAGGAGGACACTGAGGAACAAACTACTGACCACTGGAGACAAGCAGACGACACAGACAGTGGCCCATTATGAGTCCCTCTCTGCAAGAAATGGGGGACACAAAAAAGGAAATAGAGCGCCTGCTGGTAACTTTGGGCAGCCAAACAAGCTGTAAACACAATATTGTCATAGTATAACCTTATAAAGTTGAAATGTCAATTCTCTGTGGGTTTGTGGAGCCGATCCCAGCTGACATTGGGCGAAGGCAGGTACAACCTGGACGGGTCGCCGGACTATCGCAGGGCTGACACACAGAGACAGACAACCATTCACACTTAATTTAGAGTCATGTACAAATACAAAACAGTCTTTAAAAAAAGACACCAGGAGTTAAACGAACAAAACTAAAACTTCATCAAATTCCTACATGTCTTCATGACTATTTATGTAACCTAAAACATCATACTGAATAATCATCGGATGTTAAATGTGCTGCTCTGAGTGCTGCACTGGTGGCCTGCTCTCAACATTACCAAACCTACACTGCCCTCATGTGGCACCTGTGGACCTCCTCACTGTCAGGTGTGATAGTCGGAGCTGATTTGTTTGCACGGACACAAATTTGCTCTTTGTTATTTGTAGGAGTTTTTATATGGCTTCAATATTGATATGGCTGCAGTTTAACGTTTTTACTGGCTTTGAATTTGTGGTTGTTTAAGTTGGCCTTGGTTTTAAAAAAAAGTGCTGGTTGATGATTTATCACTAAGTCCTGCGCAATTCCCAACCTGAGAAGGTTATACAAGTGAGTTGCTCTAGGGAGGTGCTTTTTGAGTTATTGCAGGCTTACAATTACTTAATAAAGGAGAGACAACATTCAAATAATTAGGGAAATAAGTCAAACTTAACAAGCATGACACCTGTTGTCACATACCGGGCTTCAAAAGTCTAGAAGAAGTGGCCGAAATGTTCATAGAAAACTGTTACAAAACTTCACCAGCTGAATGAGTATTGTTACCTGTAAAGCAGGACTGCAGCCTTGTTGTACTTCATGACAGCACAGACGGGTGGTGTACTTCTTACAGCATCCAAAGAGCCATGTTTGCCTTCTCTCCGCCAGTCATCCAGGCTTCTCCTAATGAAGGAAATAAATAGATGCTTAGCTTTTAGTGAAAAGGATTTCACGTATATTGAATACAGAATTAATGTAATTTTGTTTGCATCAATTGTGTTCTTTACTATTTAAAAGCTCTTGTTGAAAAGCTGAAGTTCCACTGACTTTGGATGCAATCTTGTAACAACTATTCCTTAAATATGTATTAAAACTCTTTAATTTCCCTTCAAACCTACCTATGTTCATTAAACGGATACAAATAAAGATAAAGAAAACATGTCTCACTATGGGAAGGTATATTTTGTATACAAGCAGCCCAAGAAAACTAGGTTACCCTGAGAAAAAACATGAGAAACACATTCAAGAGTATGACACACACTGCTGTCTGCTTAGCGGGAGACTAACCTCTGCAATCACCTTGACCACAGTGGACTGACTATTGGTCACACTTGTGGACACACTGGTAATTTCACAGTCCATAGGTAGTTTCCAGAACCTTCTGAAGTATATGCAGACATGTGCACAACTGCACACATGTAGTGGCCCAAGCAGCTTTCTCTTATTAGCTATACAGTATATATATATATATATATATATATATATATATATAGAGAGAGAGAGAGAGAGAGATCTGCATATCTGTTACGCAGATACATCATTACGAAAGGGCGAAAGGACTTTTCTTGTAATATATAATTTTCTATGAAATGTAATAACTAAGATTTTTATTCTATTTCTAAATGTTAGCATGCAAACATACTAAACTAGGATCAACATGCTAAACATTATACCTGCTAAACATAAACATGCTATTACTGTCATTGTGACTATACATTAGCATGCTGGCGTTAGCATTTAGCTCAAAGCACTGTAGAGATTTAGTAGTCTGTAGAGCAGTCTTGTGTTTTTATTTGCCTTGTTCATCGAAATGTACCCAGTTAAGACTTGAGTAAGGTTAAATATCTAGTTTTAAACAACCGTTAACGTTATTCAGAAGAAATCAATGTGGTAACAAGCTAAATGTAGAGTTATACACTGAGCCGGGGGATAATTATGACATAACTTAAAATACAATTCAGTGGACAAGATTAAAAGCGGTGGTGTAATGTTAGCTTGGTGTAAAGTTAGCTTGGTGCAACGTTAGCTTGGAGCTCAAGGCTAACGTTAGCATGGCGGCAAGCTACTCTACCTCTGATTGGCTACTTCCTGCTAAATGCTAACGTTAGCCTAGCTATGATGTGCTGGCTTTTTAATTGCGATTTCCACTTTCTCCTAGCTAGCTGCTCGCTCCTCTATCTTTAGCATATCTGCTAATGCTCACAACCTCACGCAGATACGTCATAATAAATAAAATAAATAAAAATAAGTACTTTTCTTGTAGTGCCACCAGCAGGTTAAATTTTTTTATTTTTAATAATATATTTGCTTAAGAAAAAAAAATTAAATGCAGATATTTTACATAAACTAAAGTGTTTCTACACTGTGATGCTGCTACTTTGTAACCAAAGTAAAAGATCACCAATAAGTGTAATTATTTTAATACATTAGGTAAAGGTGACTTGTTGCCATAACACAAAGCCTATGGGCAGCAGCAACATTTAAATTAAAAAAAGTTAAAGCTGAAACCCAGCAGTGCATACCCGGGACCAACTTCAACCCAGCGCTGGACAGCCATAACCAGATGTTCCGTTGTAATTCTGTTTCACCACAACCGTCCCGTGACATACCGATGCAGAGGGGTGTGTGGTGTCACGTGGGCCGCCGTTGCAAACGCGGAGAGCGAAGAGCTTTTATAGACAGGAGCTGCACACAGAAACTTTATCACAGCTCCACAGCAGCACACACATAGGTCGTTCACCCGAAGAGCAAGAGGATGGACGCTGCATACAAGAGAGTGAATGGAGACCACGGGCCAGAGGCAGAGGAACCAAACACAGGGGTAAATCTATATAACATTTAACGTCCTTTGCATTTGGCTGGGGCACCACTTTATGTCCAAAAACCCATCAGCTTATTTGTTCTCTTCTTCCGTGATGAAATAGTAATTTTAAGATGAAAAAAAGGAGGTATTATATGTAATCTTCCACCTGCTAATTCAAATCAGCAACAACAGTGATCGAGTCATAGCTGGAATGTTCCAGGTACAGCAGACAAAGGAGGGAGAGTTGAAGTGAACAGAGGGCAAATAGAAACAAAACAAAAAGCAGCTGTTACTGAAAAAAATGAAAACTATGTGATGACAAGGTCTTGCAAATTTTTTTTTTTACAAATGATCTATGTATAAAGGTATTTGGGAACCTGGATTAAAAAAAATATATATATATATATATATATATCCTGTCTGTTATGTTACAAAAGCTAGAGCTTTAGGCGATCAGCAAGAAAAATAATATGCAACTATGTTAAAGTTTTTTTTCCAAGCAGAAAATGTCAAACATGACCTCGTTCCAGCTTATCTAATATGAGGGTTTCCTTTCTTTGTCTCATGTCAAATATAAATATCTTTGTGTTTTAGGGTTATTGATTTGACAAAACAAGCTATATGAAGACATAATGTGTAGATTAATCAAATGTAATAATAATCGTTAGTTGCAGCACCAATAGAAGGCCTCTGTTTTAAAGATTCCTGTGCAGTCAAGACTATCTTTAACTAACTGTTAAATTTAACACTTCATTTAAAATATACCATTTCGGTTTATGAATTATCTCAAGTACAGACTGTGTGCTGAAGTTCCATATGACATGTTAGATTTAATAAATAGCTATCTGGACTGTGCAGGAATTTCTACATCTGTGAGATATTGTGATCCGCTGTGTGCTCTCGTTTGTTTAAAATCCTCTCATGTGTGGAGCATATGGTCAATCCCATGCAGTGGCATAGAGTAGTTATGATGGGCCCTAGTGCACCCTAGTTATGAAACACACACACACACACACACGCCACGGACCCCAGTGCAACCACACTGCCTGCACTGCTGACATCTACGCCCGGCATCCCATGTGTAAAGAGGTTATGTAAAGCTTTCAAGATCAGACATCTTGACTGCAGACTTGTCGCGGCCTTCCACTAGATTTCATGCACTTCCTCCAACACATGGCTGTGCTTAAACATATATATATGCGCAGAATGAGGTCACAATGCAGATTAATCAGCAAGATAGTGACAAGAATATCTCTGAAAATCTGGGAATTTGATTGATAAAGTGCTGTGGTGTTGTGCATTTTTTATTAAGGTTAATTAGACAATCAAGCCCATTCAGCTGCCAGATTTAGAGAGATCATAAGATCGAGATAAAAAATACTCCAATTAGTCCTCCTCTTTCGTTGACTGCTGCAGTTAAAGTTCTTTTAGCTGCTCCTCTGTGATTCTGCTTGTGTCATGAAAAGTGTCTAAAGCACATTCAAAAAAACCTGTAAACCCCACATCAAAGCCATGTGTTCTGCTGTGTGTCTTTCTCAGCGAAGGAGAAGGGGCTCCATGTACCTGGAGGAGGAGACCAACAAGAAGTCCGAAGTGATCACCTGCATTTTCTCCCTGAAGGAGGAGGTCGGAGCTTTAGCCAGGGGCCTGCGACTCTTTGAGGTAAACGCCACCTCTCGACTGTTGACCCTAACGCTTCCCCAGCGCTGATATACAATAAAAGATCCATCCTTTCTCTCAGATCATGACATAAGTTGCAAGCACCAAAAGAAACCTGGTCTGCATGGCCAGAGGTCTGAACTGCATTTGTTCAGGAGGCAAAACTGCATTCTGCAGTTTAACACCAACCCGAGCATGCAGGAATGTTGATTTACTACTGGGACCATACTTTGGGTCAAACTAACCCCTACATGGTGTGGTTAAAAACAAGTCGCTGAGATTGACTTCTGTCATATCCAGAAATAATCTCTTTTGTTTTAAAGGGCCAGTGTGTAGCATTTAGGGGGATCTATTGGCATAAATGGAATATAATATTAATAAGTATGTTTGCTTTAGTGTATAGTCCCCTGAACGTATGAATTGTTGTGTTTTCGTTAGCTTAGAATAAGACGTTAAAGGGAGCAGCCGGCAGCCGTGTTTCTACAGTAGCCCAGAACGGACAAACACTGGACACTGGACCTTTAAATTACAATTATGAAATACATCTGAGTCAGAGGAATCCACAACCATAGACTGAATAAGACATGGACGTAGTCTCCATGACGTCCCCCGAAGGTTTCTGAAGAGACATAATAGAAGCTCAAAGTGGGAAGCTGCATCTGTCGCCATCTTCGCAGCGACGACACCTTTATGCCTTTATATAACTTTATGCCTTAATATAATTTAAACAAATGAGTTTTATAGAAATTCAACCTCAGTTGTCATGAACGGGGACATTAGATATTCGTATTTCAGCTGTAGAGTTGGGTATTTTTACATGGGGGTCTATGGGGATTGACCAACTTAAGCCGACTGCAGTTTTTGGCAATTCTGCCAAAAAGTTCAGCTTCGGTGGTTTCCGATACAGCTTCCCAAGTGAAATTCCCAAATGTCAAACCATTCCTTTGTACCAATGATGGTCTGAACCAACAGATGGCCATAATGAGCTGATGACGAAGGTTCTTTAGGTCTTTTAAAGTTATTGATTAACATGAACAAAACATGCTGCGTTAGGTTCATACAGTTAGGTTCTTTCAAAATTGAGGGACTGATATATTACTTAATCTAGTTCACCAGTTCATGTAGTTACAACATTGAACAGTTTTGTGGGCAGAAGGAAGTAGCTTTTATATGTTATCTGTAGTTGCTGCCTCTGTAGCTGACCCTTTAAAGGAGGGAACTAACCAAGCTGAGCTTATCTCACATGTTTGCACATCAGTCGTGTGCAAACATGACGGGCAGCTCTTTGATCCACTAACCAACCTCCTCCAGGGTTTCTATATGCAACAGTCAAACATTGAACTGCTCAGAAATCTATGAACCAATCGTCTACTTGTAGTTGGCAGTGAAAGTGCATTCACTTATGTAGCAGTCCACTTAGTCCAATTTTGAAATATTTGTAATTTTGATTTACCACTTAATACTTCTACAGTTGAACATATTTTACTTCTTTACTTCACAACAATTATTAGCTACCTTTTAAATTTCGCTTTAACATACAAAATATATGATAACGGTATAAACTGATCCGGGATGATTAACTTTTTTAGGTCATTCATAATCACAACGTTACTAATTAACAGTAAACAAAACAAAAACATGTATTTGCCTGTGTGTACGTGACTGTGTGAGGCTCGAAGTAAACACTGACTGGCATCGCCAGTTTACTCTGCTTGCAAACAAAACACGTCTCCCAAACATTTAGCAGGAAAACAGTTCACATACGTGCTGATGTCCCTCAAGAAGGTGGAGATTTGGTTTGACTTTGTTTAATATCAAGTATCTGCCAAATGCAGCTCTCCAAATGCAGCAGTAAACACATCAGGATCCTTTCTGGACCTATGAGCTCCCACTTTCCTGATCCTCCCCCTGCTCCACCCCCCTCCTCCCCCAGATCGCCTCTTCTTTCAAACTTTTTCAAGGCCAATTTACCCCCATACCATCAAACCCCCCTCACAGCAATGCAACACATGTTGATTCCCCTAAAAAGTACATGTTGAAGAGCACACACTGCGCGTCTTCCTTGGTTTTCTCTGACAAATTGAAAGCAACTGCCCTGTGCGAGCGTTCAGCCGAGCAGCGGTGGCATCTCATCATGTGTTTGTTTCATTCCATCAACGTGTGAATGTTTAATCGGCATATTTCAGTGGCTACATTAAAACCGTCACACTGTTTATCCGCCTGGGAGTCAAGCGCATGTGACACGGCAACGTGACACGGCAACGTGGCTTTCACGTGACAAGCCGGAGCCTCGGGTCGGCCTTGAACTCAGCGATGCTGACAGGAGGGTAAATGTCACCTATACCGGTGGAGGGACGGCTCGGAGGGGTACAGCAATCTGACGACCACTGCATCGTGCTGGGTTTGGGATTTAGGGTTGAATATGTTAAGCTGGACCAGCCCACCGATAGCACTGAAGTATTTCCCTTTGTGCACAGAAACAGCAATAGCGTTGAAGCTTTTGAGCTTTTGTCCGAGGGACAAATGAAACATATAAATGAAACAGGCTTGACTTAAGAAATGTTTTTGAATCTAAGTGTTGCAATCCCAAAGCTTCACTCTTCTGTTCATTGCTGCTAAATGCAATGCATGTACAAAATAGGGCGTATCTTCCAAATATTTAGATGCAGCCACGTTTGCACAATCCATATCTTCTTTTTCTCAAAATCTCTGATTATTTGTCAGACTAGATGTCTTCTGTTATATCTATAATAGATTTAAAAGGGAAATCAATAATGTATAATAAGAGTTACTTGAACTCGCATCAGTTTTTCAAGATGAAGTATTCATAATATATTCAGTTTATGCCATACAAACGGTTTTATATGTCATATTATTTAATTTAATAGGGATGATTGCGGTAATTATTTAATTGATAATTTGAATTTTTTTTCTCATGTGATGTGCTTAGAAAGCTACAGTGAATCTGCTGACAGCGAACAGATAACTGCCCATCAAAAACAGAGTTACATTTGTTTTGAATGCAGACCTGGACTGAGTCTTTGGTCATCAATGCAGTCACTCCAGGGGGACGCAGGACCACATGCTCTTTAAAATAAGCTGTTGAGAGGAGAATAGGATCCAGATGGGATCTGCTGCGCACGCCCTCCTCTTTACTTGGCCTATAGTAGACAGAGAACAACATACTCCCTCTCCCTCTCCAAAGTTACATGAACCAAAATCCAGCTTTGATGGTAATTACCACTTAGAGATAGTTACGCTCTCCAGCACCAGCTAGAGCCTCATTTTGGACATGAAGAACTTTCATTCAAAAGACTTTGGAAACATCTCAATGGTTTTGTGTTCATGCTGCAGAGTGAGAAAAAGCAAAGATTGTTTATTCCACTAAACCACCACAATATGTCCTGAATGACTTCGCTGTGCAAGTCTAGTCTGTGTGGCTCTCTGTCAGTTTGCAGAGAGTTGATCTGAGGTCATGGTGAACGACACAACGTCTGATCAATAGCTATCAATTTAATACCAACACAACGCCATCTAGTGGTGGAATAAAGGCAGTCCTGCTGCACCACAAGTTTATCTTATATGCATGCATTTTGTAATTTTCCACTTTGTTTTCATGATGAAACTTTTATCGTCAACAAATTGAAATTTACATTAAATATAAAAGAAACTAACAGGATCTTCAAAACAAAAACAAATCAGGTCTCACCTTTTTCTTCTCCTGCAAACCTCAGGAGAAGGGCATCAACCTGACGCACATCGAGTCCCGTCCGTCGCGGATGAACAAAGAAAATTACGAGTTCTTCATCAGCGTGGACGCCAGCTGCTCCCAGGCCCTGGATGAGGTCATCGACAGCCTGCGTACACAAATCAGCGGCCCCGTGCACGAGCTGTCCCGCAACAAACAGAAGGACACAGGTGAGTGAGTTCGTGTAACTGAAGAGAGCGGATGAGCACGCATCCTCAACATGATCATATACATGTGTTTTAACAACGTGCTCCACAAGTTGTGAGAGGAGAGTTTACGAATGAGTTTATCCACACTTCACCATATTAGCTTAACGATAACAATAATATCTTCTCAATGAACAACTATTTTGGTCTAAATTGTTCCCTAACTCGAAGGAGTGTTTACATTTGTGTGTCACATGTTATTAGATCCACAGAAGGGGCCATAAGTTTAACAAATTTTGCTAACATCCTGTGTTTTGTTGTCTTTTAATCATGCATTGTTTACTAAATTCTCCATATTACATAATGTTTTAGCATGCTAACATTTGCTTAGCACTAAACAAGAACTACAGCTGAGGCTGTTATTTGTTTAGCAGGTTTTTGGTTTATGATTAAAGTATTAGAAAACCTCATGGTGGTGCTAGAGAAAATATCAGGGCATTACCAAAGTCATTAAGGTTCATCCCCTAGGGATCAGGAATGTCTTCATTCGATTTTGTGCTCATCCATAGATGTAGAGATATTTTGCTACACAGGTGACTCTTTTGATCTTGAGTTGGTGTTTGAGAAAATGTCAGGGCAGTTGTTAGAGTTGATCCGCTTGGGATCAGAAATGTATGAATGACTTCCAAACCAAACCTCATGACGATCCATCCAATAGCTAGTGAGGCATTTTACTAAAAAGCGAAAATGTCAATCTCATGGAGATAATTCAGGGAATCACTAAAGTAAGTAGGATTCATCCTTTGTGGACCATGAATAGATATTTCAGTCTGGGCCGATGTGGCCATCCCTGGAGCCACACAGCTAGCGTGGCTAAAAAATCTAATTACATGGAGATCAAAACAGCTGAAACGGTCCATTTATCAAGTGTTGTTGTGCTGTTGGGTGGTGCCTCATGACCCTCCAGTCAGATGGGGTAATGGAGAGCCAGCGTCGCCGATAAGACTGGTGGCCCATCGCCCACATCTAGACCCCTTTATTAGTTGTTTCCAGAATGACATTAGTTTAGCTACTGAGGACCAACAGGCTCAGCAGGAACAAAGGGGCTCTGTGTCCTGGTCCCGGACTAACACAGGGCAGGCAGAGACAGACAGGGCCACCATGGATCCTCCTTTGACCTCGGTGAAGACACTGTGGTCTGCTGGTCAGGGTCAAGTGGACGAGGGGATATTTATGGCCTGTTTTGGAGACTGCCTGTTTATAGAGGATCCTAGCAGGGACATATTGTCTTCCTGGGGCCTCAGGCTGGACCACACTGCACAAATGCAGATTAATGATTGGGCCCCAGTGTCTTTGAGTGTCATAAATCCATATGAAGAAGCAGATGACCCTTGATTACTGTTCTGCTGAGTGTCAAAATGCCATGGCACTGAAAAAAAAATCCTCTTTACTCATTCACATCAGTCAAGAATCACACGATTCTCAGGCTGCAACAAACAATTAATGTCCATAACAATTAATCTCCAATCCAAGATGACGTCTTCAAATGTCTCGTTTTGTCCCTCCAACAGTCTCAAACCCAAAAGCTCAGTTTAAAATCATATAAAACAAGAGATTACTTCTCATTGGGATTACACATTTGAATTATTTGGCATAAAAATTATAATATACTACGTCAAAATATCCAGAATATTAAAAATGTTCTTCGCCTTGCGCAGTTTGTGGCATTAAATCTGAATTGATTTGGCGTGAATATATACATGTTGAATACAAACAAAAACTATCAATGTTTAATAACTGTAATTATTCTCCAGTGCCGTGGTTCCCTAATGACATCCAGGACTTGGACCGCTTTGCCAACCAGATCCTCAGTTATGGCTCCGAGCTGGATTCTGATCACCCGGTACGGACTGACTCATCCATTACTGTCTGTGTGCCGCATCCTGCCTCCGCATGTGTGTGTGTGTGTGTGTGTTTGTGTGTGAATACGTGTCCACTCCCACCCACGCGTCTTATGAAAGACGGGGCTGTGGAGATGACAGGCTGCACTCTGCCGTCTATTCTAATGGAAACTACCTCGACACACAAATTGATGTCATTGCTTTAATTGAGCCCCTATAATTATAGATAATTGCTCCCTTTTGCCACCGCCATTAAAGCAAAATGTATTCATCATAAGCTGAAAAACCCTCTACAAAGGCTTCATTTGAATATGTATTTGCATGCTCTTATTAGAGACGGAGGGCATAATGCTGTCAAAGGCCACAGGGTTTAGCCTTAGCAGAGGATTTCCACTCTTTGATTTAGCTGTGAGTGGCCAGGCTGCGATCATGAGATCTAACATGGCTTTCCTTTGTGTGTGTGTGTGTGTGTGTGTGTGTGTGTGTGTGTGTGTGTAGGGCTTCACAGATTCAGTGTACAGAGCCCGCAGGAAGGAGTTTGCTGACATCGCCTTCAACTACAGACAGTAACTACTCCTTTATTTTGAAAGTCCACCTCTTATTTTGTGTGTGTTTTTAAAAAGGGCCTTGGTGTTTGTGTGTATAATTGAGATGTGTCACACACAGGCACTACAAAGAGCTCCGAACCCCAATGATATACCCACTGAGGTGGCTCGCATTTACATACGTAATACTGTGATCCTAATGAAGAGCTGCTGTGCTCACGTAGTCGATCGTCATGGGGATATTTGGGGGAAACCTACAAATAAATAAAACTTGTCCATTAGAAAAATAAATAGGCATCGTCTTTAGAAATGAATTCAGCTTATAGTGCAGTGTAGAAGCAGGAGGATGTATTGACTGATAAAGGACAGTAGCACTGATCATGTAACTTCCTTTGTAGTCTTAGGAGGGTCCTCACAAATGACGGCACTTTCAACTAAAAATAAAAACAAATGTGTCTATAATACAATTCAGTAAAAACAGAGAATACATTTATAATAAATAAGTGAATATTTACGTGGATCTGTTCGTTTGCTTACATACTGTCCTTATGCAACAAGTCTATCTGCAGTTAAACTATAGACTTACCCTTTATTACTGCTTTACTGCAATGTTTGTTCCTAAATTGGACAAAACTCAACAAGAAATGGCACAAAGTGCATAAATGAACCTCACGTCTTCATCCCAGTGGCCAAATCGTCCCTCGAGTGGAGTACACGGAGCAGGAAAAGGCCACATGGGGGACGGTGTTCAAGGAGCTGAAGACTCTGTACCCGACTCACGCCTGCCACGAACACAACCGGGTCTTCCCCCTGCTGGAGAAATACTGCGGCTACAGGCAGGACAACATCCCACAGCTGGAGGACGTGTCCCGCTTCCTGCAGTGTAAGTCCTTCATTTCATTTTGGAAACCCCTCGGGTGTTTGGATGTGGGAGGCAGGACCTGTTCAAACGCCCTACTTCCTATCCCTCCCTCACTAACTGCTCTTATTCAACACAACCAAACGCTCACCTCTCTCATCTCTCCGGCTCTGTCCTGCAGCGTGCACAGGCTTCCGGCTTCGCCCGGTGGCCGGTCTGCTCTCGTCCCGGGACTTCCTGGCCGGACTCGCCTTCCGCGTCTTTCATTCCACACAGTACATTCGCCACAGCTCCAAGCCCACATACACACCTGAGCCGTGAGTGTTCCAAACGCTATTCATAAAAAGGAGGAAAAAATACATGTTTTATGTGATTTTTTAAGGAGTCATTTTGGTTTCTAATGCAGGGATATCTGCCATGAGCTCCTGGGACACGTTCCTCTGTTTGCTGACTCCAGTTTCGCCCAATTCTCACAGGTAACCAAGTGTCCTGTCAGAGAAGAAATGATGAAAAGATACACCATAGGATCAATGAAGTTTTATTTTAACACACAAATGTCTGGAACATTTGTGATTCTGTAACTTTTTATCTTCTAATCTTTATGCTTTCTCTATTTTACCCTGTGCAGGAAATCGGTCTTGCCTCCCTCGGTGCCCCTGACGAGTTCATTGAGAAACTTGCTACTGTGAGTGCTGTGTACATGAGCCCAAAATATACATAGTCTATTATATAATAATGTTTAAGAACTAAACAAGAAACTAATTCTAATTCTGGTAGGCTTCAGAACGGGTACTTCTGCACTTCTTCATGTCAATGAAACATTGCTCAAGGGCAACTATTTATCTTATTTCTACGTTTGTTTAACAGGGATAAGCAATGCAACAGATTGTGACTCTGTCAATCTTCTCAGTGTTCTCTGGGTTTGTGGAAAGACGTCCTCCTTGTTTGGTGAATTCCTGTCTGAGTTTGGATTATAGATGATATGTTTTTTGATGAATCGTGTGTCTTCAGGTCTACTGGTTCACCGTGGAGTTTGGCCTGTGTAAGCAGGGCTCGGAGATCAAAGCTTACGGAGCTGGCTTGCTTTCATCGTTTGGCGAGCTGCAGGTAAGAGAGGGGGAGGGGAGGGGAGGGTGCACGTGTTTGAGTCATCTGTACGTCGCTTTTAGCAAACATGGAAGCAGCAGCACGATAAACACACACTCAACCTTGTTGCAGTGGGTTAGTGGTCCACTCAGATTGGGGTTTTGTGTGTCACTACTCCCCCAGTGGGTAAAGTGATTCAGTGGGTAAATGGGGAGGGGGGGTGGCAGAGAGACGGGAGGACGATCTAGGCCACCGGTTTCATAAGCTGCTGTCAGTAGAGGATGTGCACTCTGCCAAGTCACATCAACGGAAAAAGCAGAGCCCGGAATCATGCTGCACTTCCTGTTTACTGGAGTAGTGATGGGAGCAGACACATATTGACAAACTGAAATACATACGGTAAAAAAACACAAAATAACATCTTTTCTGACACTGTTTTCTTTCAGTACTGCCTGTCAGACGAGCCCAGAGTCCTGCCCTTTGACCCCGCCAAGACCAGCCTCCAGAAATACCCGATCACAGAGTACCAGCCCGTTTACTTTGTGGCTGAGAGCTTTGAGGACGCCAAAGAGAAAGTGAGGTAAGTAAATGTTGTTTTTTTTCTGTCCATTTGATTTGAAGCTTTCCTGCATATATACAGTAGGATTAGGTTGCATATATAAAATAAACATTTACTTCTGCCTGCCTACAGGAAATTTGCAGCCACCATCCCCAGGCCTTTCACGGTGCGCTACAATCCCTACACTCAGAGTATCGAGGTGCTGGACAACACTCAGCAGCTCAGGAACCTGGCTGACTGCATCAATAGTATGTGGCCTCTCTGCACCATTCTATCTTCTGCCCGCCGTTGTCCTTCACCTTCAGTTCAAGAAGTCTACAGGCACACACACAGTATTATAGACAATAGCATTAACATAAATTAGATCAACTTCTGTAACAATAAATAAGCCAGTCTGAAGATGCAAGTCAATCTTTTTTTAGTTTTAGGTTTGTTTTGTTTTCCTCTAAATGTTTTCTCTTATTTCAGGTGAAGTGGGGAAACTGTGCGAAGCCCTGCGGAAGCTGGATTAAGTCCACGTGTAATCTGAGCCCGAGCTCCCCGAGAGTCTCCTCATGTATTCAATGAAACCGTTTCTTATCTTCCGCTTGGAGTTGTGCTCTGCACACTTGCAAGTTAGCTTTCTTTGTCTAAAAACAAATAAATAATGGCAATATTACTGTAATCCAATAAGTGTTTTAGTTAAGTGACCAAAGTGGAGCCTGTTACTTCCGGTAGGATAATAATGGGTTTGTAACGGCTAAAAAAATGTTACCGTCAATTTTATCTCAGTTTAAGTTTTATTAAGAGGCATGTTTTTCAAAATAAGAGGGTTTTGTGGATCAACATCTTTTTAGTGACTTTGATGAATTTAAAACCCATTATGTCAACATCTAATTTAATGTCTAATATGATGTAAAAACAGCTGAAATCATGAGATATTTTTATGCATTTCCAACCTAACAGCATTCTGACAGACACTGGCTTTCATTTTGTTTGGCTAAATGGAATGTTTTGTATATGCATAAAGTGTTTTGATGAAGCAAATAAACATTTCTCTTCTCTCTCTTTGTCATTCATGTTTTCCTTTACAGTTACTTCTTGCATATCTTTTAATAATATTAACGTTGCACATTTCTAAACAATACTAAACTAACTAAAAATGAAAAGTGTCTAATAACAACTATAGTCATCCTGTCAGTGGCTGCTGTACAACAGATAATGAATGACAATACAGTAACACACAGTGGAAAAAACATGAATATTATATTCATATCAGCATTCAGTTATAGTTAAATATGAAATTGTTTGTTATTGACCATTTGTTAAATGCATATTATCTTATAAATGGGGTTTAAAGTGTAACTGAAATTATAATAACATTAATAAAATGTTTTTTTGCTGTTACAATATTTTAAGTTATTGATTTTTCAATGAAGAATAGAGTATAAAGTCTCTGATGTGCAACACAAAGCACTTTTAACCTCCACAAATCCGGATAAACTGTATTTGACCTATAATAAGACATGTATGTGAGCTATGGTGACCTCTTCTGTTTGAATGCATCTGATTCATAACATGTAGGGGTGTTTTTGTTGTTATCTTTAGATGGGCTATTCTCCCCTCCTAAAGAGATATGCCCCATAAAGAGATGCAATATATCATGACGCAAAACAGGCCTTAAAAAAAAGCCAAACGCACGCGCCGCTCTTGCGCAACTCATCTCCATAGAGCCCTCAGATGACGGGCTATTTAAACGCGGAGGTGTCCATGGCACACATCCAGTTGGCTCCGGTCCCACCGAGAAGCCTCCAGCGTAGCCATGAAGACGGAGAGCGGGGCGCAGGCGGCGCCGTTCGGCGGGAGGAAGCAGAGCCTGATCGAGGACGCTCGCCGGGAGCGCGGCAGCGGCTCCGCGGGCTCCCCGGGGCCCTCCAGGTACGGAGACGGCTTCGTGTTCGAGGAGAAGGACGGCCGGGTCACGCTGAACGTCCTGTTCGCCCTCAGCAACGAGAAAAACGCGGGCTTCTTCAAAACTGGGAAAATATTCGAGGTATATTAATTCAGATATTGTACTTGTGTACTGATGCTGTCATGTTATATGTATAGAAAGAGAGAGAAAGTGGAAAGCAGCATTAAGTACCTCAAAATTGTGCTTAAGGCCTTGACTAAATATTTTCCCCTAAAATGCATCACTTGAGGTTAAACTTCCAACAATCTAAGCTAATAAACATCTGCTGATTGGTGATATTATAAGATATTATATTACTCGGCCGACTATTATTAAATGAAGGCAGAGTTGAAGTTGTAGCTCCTACATTTCTTCATAAGAATAACAAAAACTAAACTACGAGGCCATTTTTGGGACGTGAAAGCTTCTCCTCGGTGTCAAAACATCGATAAGAAGGAACAATGTTGGTCTCTCTCTGTCTCTCACAGACGTTTGAGGCTAAACTTCTCCACATCGAAAGCCGACCGGGGAGGAAGTCAAAGAACAGCACGACTGACCTGGAGTTCTTCATGGAGTGTGAAGTCCACAGCTCCGACCGGGACGTCTTCATCAACGCTCTGAAGAGAGTGGTGGACGACGTGCGCTCCATTCCAGAGGAAAAAGGTGCCTGACTTCATCATGACTCTTTCTTTTTTATCAGACCTATATGTTGTGAGGTGCGTTGATGTTAGGACATCACATGAAATGTTATTGCTCCTTTTAGGTTGTTGTCATATGACAATAAGGCCAATTACAAAAGCACTAATTAACTATTTCCCTCTCGTCACAGTTCCCTGGTTTCCCCGACAGATAAAAGACCTCGACAGGTGCAACATGTTAATAACCAAGTTTGATCCAGACATGGACCAGGATCACCCAGTGAGTGTGTTTACATACCTGCTGCAGAATGTCACGGTTTGAAATAATATATATGAAACAAAAAAACTATTTATGGTGATTCAATGTCTTTCTTTTGCCGGCAGGGATACAGCGATCCAGAATACAGAAAGAGACGGGCTTTCATCTCGGAGCTCGCCTTCAGATACAAACAGTGAGTCAGATATTCATCCATCGTCATGAAACACAGAGGGCCATTCAGATACTCTCTTAAGTTCATTGTCTTTGTCACAGGGGGGACCCGCTGCCCACGGTGGAGTACACAGCAGAAGAAGTGTCCACATGGTGAGAAAGAATTGCTCATGTCCTGCCCGTTAGAAATGCAGAATGCATGCCGGAGGATGGTTAACGTACAATGATGTGTGGTTGTGTTCAAAGGAGGGAGGTTTACCAGCAGCTGAGGAGTATCTATCCCGGTCTGGCCTGCAGACAGTTCCTGGACGGGCTGCAGCAGCTGGAGAAAGAGTCCGGCTACGGAGAGGACCGCATCCCTCAGCTCAGAGAGGTTTCTGCCTTCCTGAAAGGTGACAAAGATCGAAACATTTAGAATTATGAGAGCTTAAAGTCTTCAAAAGATAATAGAGATTCATTAAATGAATGCACCTGCTTTGGTCTCTCTACTCTAAAAGGTTACAGAGATAAGAAACACAGTAGCAGTAAGAACAGTAATAGAGACACGTATAAACTAGCAGTTAAAGGAGGTGTTTTATCATAAAAGAAGACAGAAATCATAAATTATAGGCGTCTGACATTCTAACAAAACAACACAGAAACTAAAACATGTAATCAAAAGAAGCATCGAGCATTAAAGAAGTTTAAAAACTCCACAAAACACATTTAAGAGGCCATGAAAGAGGGAGGAAGTTAAAACAAGAAGTTTCAAATTAACAGCTGGACCAGGATAGAAAAATGTCCTGTAATGTCTTAAAAGTGCTGTTTTAATGTTTCAGAGTGTCGATTACTGATTTCATTCAATTTAAAAGTAATATCTGTAAGCATATGCATGAACTGTTATGTTACATACAAATGTAATCCAATATGAGTTACATAAAAAGATCACACAAACTTTAATATCTGTTGTATAAACAGGAAACAAAATGCACAAAGTCACAATCATCAATGTCATTCTGTGCTGCATAGAAGACAAAAACACATGCCACTATACATACATATCATTCAATAAGTAGTTATTAGAATCTGTGTTTGAGATACTGCAGAAGGACTGCTTAAGCACGCAGATATTTCATTTCATTTGACTTTCTGCTGGTTTCAGAGAAAACTGGTTTCCAGCTGCGTCCGGTAGCCGGCCTGCTGTCAGCCAGAGACTTCCTCAACAGTTTGGCCTTCAGGGTGTTTCAGTGCACGCAGCACATCCGGCACTCCTCGGCGCCCATGCACTCCCCCGAGCCGTGAGTCATCCTTTTCACGGACCCTGAATTATTCATTTATTCATTCGTCTGATTTCTTTCTTTCATTGACTCGCTTCCGTCTGCTCCGACAGGGACTGCTGCCACGAACTACTCGGCCATATTCCCATGCTGGCAGACAAAGAATTCGCACAGTTCTCACAGGTAACTGCACCGTCGGCTCGTTGACATAATCAGAGTGTAATCGAGTTTTATTACCTTTAATTCGAATTCATTTGAACTGTTTCAGGAGATTGGACTTGCCTCGCTTGGAGCTTCAGATGAAGACATTGAGAAACTGTCAACGGTAGGTTGTTGTTGAGATTTTAACATATTCAGACATACGTACTGTTGTTTTGTCAGCTCTTCATCGTGAGAACAGGAGAATGACACAAGCTCAAGTATTTCTTATTATGTTGCACCGGCTCTCTTTAAACTGGCAACATTCTGACTTGTCGTTGTTTTTAAACACCAGAGCTCTTTTTCTTCCTACGGATATATATCGAACACATGTTTAATCATATATTTCTATTATAGTTGTATGATTATTGACTCTTTCATTATTCCTTGTATGTGAGAACCGTCTTGGCAATAAACCTGTTTTCTGATTAAATCAGAAGCTTCTAATATCTGAGGAAACACAGGCTCTCCTCATTCTGTGCAATGGCTCTTCACTGCCATCTAGTGGCTTAAATACATGACTAACCACGCTCTCTCTCACGCATCTTCCTTTATGGTTATCATGTTCTCTCTTTACAGTTATATTGGTTCACGGTGGAGTTCGGCCTCTGCAAGCAGAACGGAGCGGTGAAAGCGTACGGCGCCGGACTGCTGTCATCTTACGGAGAGCTCGTTGTGAGTTTGTTCTCCGACGTTCACGCACATATTTTGCTGCATATTCAGTTGTTTTTTTTTTGCCAGTCTCTGACCTTTGACCCGTCTTCTCCAGTACGCTCTGTCTAACGAGCCGGAGTACAAGCCGTTCAACCCCGAGGAGACGGCGACGCAGCCGTACCAGGACCAGACCTACCAGCCCGTTTACTTTGTTTCTGAGAGCTTCGAGGATGCAAAGACCAAGCTGAGGTATGCGCCTGATACTTTACTGCTGTCTTTACTTTATTGTTAACCAACTGTGTTTTATGAGAGTCTTGCAACTTAGATGATATAATAACGCAGTTTCCCAATGGAATGAATAAATTACTTGATCTATAGATGGCTGCAAATTAAGGTGAAATCTGAAGTCAGGGTATGGAGTTTTCTTGAGAATAAAGTTTCTGTTTACATTCAGTGAAACACATTGTGTGTGTATACCTTTAAATTATGTTTTTTCTTGATATTTGTCACACATCTGTATCACTGCATCTGTTAATTCTCCTTCCACAGGAGATACTCTGCAACCATCAAGCGTCCCTTTGCGGTTCGCTACGACCCCTTTACCTGCAGCGTGGAGGTTCTGGATCAGCCCGGCAAGATCCAGGACAGTCTGAGCCAGATCAGAGAAGACCTGAAGACCCTTCACAGCGCCTTGGAGAAGTTCAGCTCATCTTCAGACCCGGGAACAGACTTCCTGCAGAGAGAAGAAAGTCCTGCAGGAAAAGAGAAGGAGGGACATTTGGCCTGTAAACATTGTACATGAGACCTACTATGATGAAGAACACAAAGAGAATCAGGATGTAGTCAGGTCTGTGTGGTTCCACAATGTGTGTATAATGTAAAAATAAATAAACGTCTATTTTCATGAAGAAGTCTTGAAAACTTTTTACATTACAGAGACAGAAAAGTAAAGTATTTCAGATCCTTTACTTCAGTAAAAGTCCCGTCTTCAAAACCTCACTTAAGTACAATTATGTATCATCAGCAATATTTACTTTAAATATGAAAAGTAAAAGTATTGATAGTGCAGTAAAACTTTCCCCGTCAGTGTTTTACTATTATATCTGATGTTTCTGCTGCATTCATGTTGCATTTTACCTCCTTTATATCCTGTTAATCTGTAAAAAGTATGTACCTCTAAGATGTAGTACAGTAAAAAGTACATTTACCGCTAAGATG
>NW_022280051.1:4665922-4669575 GCF_004355925.1 Anarrhichthys ocellatus | reverse complement strand
TTTACCTAAGATGTAGTACAGTAAAAAGTACATTTACCGCTAAGATGGAGTACAGTAAAAAGTACATTATTTACCTCTGAGATGTAGTACAGTAAAAAGTACAATATTTAACAATGTAGTTATTATATATAAATATGTATATAAAGTAGTTAGTCTATATTTCAGTGCTTAGAGTAAAAGTACTTAGTTACATTCCACCATTGAAGACAGTAAAGACACGGTTTGCCGCAGGAGGAACAAGAGAGAAAGAGAGAAAGAGAGAGAGAGAGAGAGAGAGAGAGAGAGAGAGAGAGAGAGAGAGAGAGAGAGAACCACTACAATACAGAGCTTGTAGACATTTTCTAGCTTTTTAATTCCAAACCGACTATTTCCATTTGGAAAATTCTTGGAACCCATTTATCTTCATGTGTTATTAACCGAAGGGAAGGAGCTAATTATGAATGATTTAAGTATCATGTTCCCTGCGCTGGTCAAGGCCAGAGCCAGCACTGCGGCCCAGAACATTGGTCTGGGTCCAGGTCACCGGCACCTCACAGTCAACCACAGCACGGTCCGCGAGGCTGCACTGCTGACAGATGCTCTTCTCTCTTTATTTCTCTTGCGCTGCGCAGCTGCAGAATTTGGCCTTCGGGGTTTTTTGACGGACGTCCAGCGTTTTGATCTCCACACGGGCGACAATGCATATCAGAGCTGCGCACGTCAAAGAGACAAATCGTCTCCATGTGCAGGACTCGTAAAGCATCGCCATCGCCGGCATCATCACGGCGGCTGGCAAAACCCTCCCATCGGCCACCTTGTGTTGGGAAGCTTCCCCTTCCCATGATTCCACTGTACAGTAAATCAAGCCCTATAGCGAACCCTGTTTGTGGAGAAAAAATAAAATAGTGTGTAAAGAAAGAGAGAGGGGGATATTAAAGAAAGTGGAGGGAAAGAGAGATCTACAGGGACACACACACAGTCACACACACTCTCCAAGAAACACTCCCACTTCCACAAATCCCCCATCGATACCACCACCAGGATGAGAATCTGCTGGGCCCTAAACAAAAGCAGGTTGCTGAGGAAACAGGCTGACCTGTAAGGGATCCAGCGTGATTACTGTGCCTCCAACACTCGCCGCAAATCCCCAACGCTGTGTCATACCGACTCCAACCATAAGTGTTTCTTGTTATTGATGTCAGGGCCATCCCATCGCTAAGTTGGCCACGCTGCCTCCTCCGGACTGGAAGCAGGGTCATGAGGTTCACCTTGTCCTCAGAAAGAGAGATCCTCCAGGAGTATGGGAGGGAATCGGGTTAGTTGTAGGCACAATGAGTATTTTCCGAGAAAATAATTTAACTGACAAAAATAATTCCTCTTAATCATCACTTATGACTCACTGTGTGTGGTGGTGTCTGTATCTACAGAGACCCTTCCTTTCTTTTCATTTGACTGTGTTTACTCTGCCTCCATTAAAAGACAGAAACCAGGTGCAGGATTGTAAGCACGCACCCAAGAGGAACCTACGAAAATGGAGCAGGGTCGGGAAAAAAAAAATGAAGATTGCAAATGTAGTGAAGCGAAACAGCAAGCGAACGAAGCTCACTACGAAACAAGAGTGAATCTGAGGTTGGCTTTCACCTGCTGGGGAGCACCTTGCTCATTGTGCCCTTTAGGCCCGATAAAGGTCTTATAGCTTTGTTCATAGTCAACTAATAGATCAGTTATAACCATATATATAAGGGCCGTCCCTCTGCGTCTGATGCCGACTCACGAGGCACCCTCTAGTGTCTGTATGAGACGCTTTCATGTTACTACAAAGTAAACTAAACTACGTCATTATCAGACGCGCAGAGAAAGTAGTAGAACGACCAAAAGAGGGAGGGGGGGTGGACGGGTCAATCCAACACGGGACTTTTAACCAAGAGACCAATGTTGAGTTGTTTTGAAGTTACTTTAGTGACATGTTTTCTGCACTTATGTTTACATTTTACTTATTTAAGTACTTCTTTTAAGCCCGACCATGACGTTTTTACTGTGACCGGGCGCTGGGCTGCACGGTGTGTTAGAATGCGGTGCTAAGGGGTTTGAAGTATGTGACGAGTTGGAATGAGAATGTGTTGCATTAAAAGGGACATTTTTCCAAGGATAAGAACTAATGGAGGTTTATGTCCCACAGGAGAAATAACTATGTACTATGCACTGAAAGCACAGACATAAAACCCATATATTCATCTCTCTGGGACACATAGATCCTAAAATATTGATTTACTCCTTTGAAAAGAACAATTTCTGGGTTGCCAGGTCATGAAAACATCTGGTTGGCTGTTTTCTATTATTTTTAATGTCCTTCCCTGACAGTTGCTTTAAATTTCGAGTTAGCTTTTAGGTTCATTACGGTAACTCATTCAGTGACCCGAAATTAAATGCTAGTGTTTCTCACTTTCTAATTAACCATCAAGTGTGCGGTTATAAATCTTAACGAGCCATTAATAAAGCACCACACGGTTCTCATTTTCTAGTGAGCAGACAGCAAAAGCTCGTAAGTCATCGCTACTATGAATGTTAAATAAACAAAAAATGAAGCGTCGTCACTAATATCGAGACAGTAGATGTACATATTCATTTTCTTTAATGGACTTTGGTTGACAACAGTTCTGATGATCAGCAAACTACTCAGAAGTTGTGATGGAGCACTTTTCGGCCGACTCTCTTCTGCTCATCACGATCAACGTAATCGCTTCATTCTGGGAAAAGCGCTGCGCAACAAATCAACCGTGAGATTAAATCAAACACCGGCCACAAAGAGCTTTAATCTCCGTCTTTGTTTCCCTTCATATCATGCTCATTATTTTTATTTGCTCTCTTTTTTGTTGAGCCCAGGGCTTAAAGTTGGCAGGGCCCCAGAAGAGTTATCTGAGGGGGGAGATTAGGAGAAAGTTAGTGAGGATTTTAAGGCAGTCTGATCTTTCTTTCATCCATTTCACAGTTTGTTATCAGTACGTACACACACACACAGTTTGTGAGGTACAATAGCTTCTTTCAGGTTACATCAAAGGTAACAAGGAGGCCGGGGGGGAGAGACATATGTTGTAGAAATCTCACAGACAAGAGTTGGATTTCGATGTGATTCTGCTCATCAGCCACCAGATGGTGTCCTCGAGTCACAGGGATCTGTGAAGCCACTGACACTCGTGTTTCAGAGGAAAGCGGCTCCAGTGCCCTCTGATGGAGCTTTTATACTCTTTGGAAAACGTTCAGAGTGTGCACGGATGGGAAGAAGAAAAAAAATGGCAGCATCTCGCATCTGTCGTTGACTTCTCCCGCGTTACACGCAGCTGCTCCGGCACCACTTGCGCCTAACGCACAGCAAACGTAGAGAGCGGAGACCACATTGGAATTGTTCAGACAAGAGCGCAGAGCACGAGAGCAGTAGCATGTTATGCTTTGCGGATGGCGGTTAACGAGTCCCGTCCAAGAAATATAGAAGGTTGACGAGTCGGTTTTGAGAGAGTGGAGGTCTCCGCGGCCTCGACTTGCTACGCTCTGTCGTGCAGAGGCGATGCTGTACAATCCAAACCTGGTGTTTCAGCTGACAGAGCAGTTTATTCTACTGCATTAATATATATATTAATATATATATATATATATATATTAATATATATATATATATA
>NW_022280051.1:4616803-4660922 GCF_004355925.1 Anarrhichthys ocellatus | reverse complement strand
ATATATATTTATATATATTTATTTATTTATATATATTTATTTATTTATATATATTTATATATATATATTTATATATTTGACACCCAGTTATGAACAGGTAAGATCAGGCACACCTGTGGAAACAAGTGATCAGCTGTCACCTAGAATGATTCATGATCGAGTTAATTAAACGAGTGCCCTTTGCTGCTCAGCGGGCGTCTGAAAACGGAGACATTGGGTTCTCACACAAGACGTTCCTGTGCTAGTACAATGAGTACCTTGTTTTACAGGAGGGCATTACAAGATCCTGCCAAATGATCCTTTGTCTTCCATGTTTGGTCTGCATTGATAATTACTCACCAAGGTAAGGTGATGCGTCTCCTCCTCCTGCATCCTCATTGACCGCTCACATTGCATGCCATGGAGCTGACCTGAAATGGCTCCCTTACTTCCCAAAGCTTTTCCTATGATCTACGCTTACAACCCCGGCCTCCCCTTCAGGGTCTGTCCAACAGCTGGAGCGCGGCCAGGCCTCCTAGTTTCACCTCATCCCGACCTTTCTGTGGATGTTCGGCGCTCCACAGTAGGTGGAACGGCCCGTACAAAAGAACATTTTATTGATCTGATTCAGTCGATCATTGATAGTAAAGAAAAGTGAGAAACAGCCAAGAGAGAGAACACCTGTAGTACGATGATCATGTTGAGTGGAGAGCTGGCGCTGGAGCCTCGGTGCATTCCTTTGAAGTCTTGGCAGGACTTAACAGAAAGCTGACGTAACTTACTCTTAAGAGAAAAGAAACCCGACCAGCCCGCCGTTTATCTGTAGCCGACCTGAATTGGTGGGCAGATTTGAAAAAGAACAAAACTCAAGCGTGCAGCCAATATCCATCAAACACCATAAAAGCCTCAGCAGATACTCAGAAAAATATTTATTGTTATTGGACATTTATTAGAATAGAAACGCTTAGTTCGACTGTGTCCACCATGGAAAGTGCTGTACAGACATCTACATTTCAGTCATCCAAAAGCAAAGCTTCCTGTCGCCTCCCATCACGCAGAGCGGGAGTGTCCGGTGCCAGCTGAGACCCGATCCCACTGCGGCCGATCCGATCATCACCGGCTGTAACGACATCAGGGTGGGATGTGAGACTGGAGCCGTGGAGAACATTAAAAACCGGTGAAAAGCATCCCCGCTCACCTGTGGGTGGCCAAGATGGTGGATGAGTAACTGACTGGAGATCTTTCCCGGACATCCAGTGGTGGCAAAGAGGTTTTCATTGGCTCGAGACCACCTGAGGGGAGGGGCAACATATAAATGTCATCGCACAATTAAACTACGTCAAAAAAAGGTGCAGTTTACATCCATGTCTGTCGAAAATGTAATCACTTCATCACTTTATTCTATAAGACATCTGTGTGAAATTTCAGTTGTTAGCATATGAATTCTAGCATGTGGCCAAAACATCATAGAGCATATATGAGGAGTAGAAGAAGAAGCCTCGAGTTCGGCAATTTCATCGTCGCCATCTTTGCTTTTTGCAACCAGACGTGAGAAGGACAACCGAACACTGAATAAGACAACTTTAGGCGACCATAATGTCATAATTAACTTTGATGAACTGAAAACACACTGAAAAAGTTAAAGCTGTGAAACAAAAACACGGACTGGACGCCGCCGCGGTAGCAACCTGTCAATCACCGTGTAGCCCCGCCCTAAAGCGTCCCCTGCTTTATGGTCTATTTGACTCTAAATGAATCATAAGTTACTAAATGAACATCATGCTGTATTGAAGAAGACTTTGAAACTAGAGATTGAGACCATAAACTCATGTTTACTGAGGGAATAAATCACGAGAGGAGTAGGGTCATTTCAGTGTTTTTTGGGCGATCCCGAGGTTGCTGCCTGCCAGAAATGTGTTTTGTGAGGTTCCAGTGACCAGCTGCGCAGAGCCATAGGAATGAGAAATATTTCTTACTTGAATAACCGGGCTTTATCTATGTGGGCTGGTCTTTTTTCCTGTGGGTAACTGCAAACAAACAAGAAGAAGGTGTAAAGCACATCCCATTCTAATGACCCAATACATCGTGCATCAATATTCGATGACCCCACCCCCAGTTACCTGGAGCGAGTTATGTCCCAGATGAGCCAGTCGTTTCCCACCACGGCGCCGACTTTGATCGTGTTTGTGAGGCACCAGTCGGCCGACATGAGAGGCGACTGACCGCAGTCCAGAGACAGAATGGCCTGCTGGGTCACCAGGTCGTAGAAGCGAATCGTTCCCTTCTTCTCTGCCACCATTAACTGGAGGGGACAGACGGGTCGTTTAAAACAATATTTATAGTTCAGGGTGCGTCTCCAGAATCCATGTCCCATGTCAGGGAAAGTTGTACTCCATTATGTATGCTTCAGTATGCTTCAAGCCGAGAGCGAGAGTTGTGAAACTGACATTACTTAATTACGTAATTGCGTGAGTTTTGCACACCGATAGCTGGTTTATTTTGAGCATTTAGGACAAGCTTCTACTAGACAATGATTCATTAGAGGATATTTCACATTTTATAGTTGGGCAGAATCTTAATTGGGCTGATTTGACCTCATGGCATTACATTTGCTAGATTACATCAAGGACTCATCTGGATCCGCTGGTTATCTAATGGCCACTTGAGATTTGGACACTTCACCTAAAGTTACACTGAAAATGCAGTTTCAGGCTCTCAACTTTCTCTGTTTTACATCACATTAAACTGAATATTCTATAAATTAGATTCTGAGTGACAAAACAAGACATTACCGTGCTGTTAGTCGCGGCCCTAAACCTGAGAGTGAATCTGAAACAAAGCCCTCCTACCTTAAAGGCTTCCTCTGGGTGCCAGCACACGCTGATGCCAGGAGAGCGAAGTCTGAGAGTAGAGCTTGCATTTCCCTCCAGGTCCCACACCCTGTAGAGAGGAATGAAGACCAGCATTCAAATATAATTGACCAGAGCGTGCTTTTCGTGTTTTTGCACAAACATCATATTTGCTAACTTTTACAAGTGTAACTATTTTTTTTAAACTGAAAGCGAGAATTCTTTGCAAAAACTCCAATAGTTCTCATGTTATTGTGAAGGAAGTAAACAGGACTTTTAATCAGTTCTCATTAGTGTTAATACGGTTTGATGTGTGAACCGCTCTTGGCCTCAAATCCAAAACAGAATCCACTACCTCCTAATTAACAACAAAGACGGGGTTTTACAGCACTTCTAACAAAAGCCTCGGCGTTTGAGCCACCCTGAGAGGCTTACATAATACCTGAAGAGGGTTCACCTTCCCAAGATTCCCTTCTTTGTGGTGCTGGATCCACAACAAGGTGACATAGTTCATTGTCCAGGTGGCCTGAATGTTAACAGCCTCACAAGTTTCCTCACATACCAAAATATTCTTCTGTTTTTCTTTCTCCGTTGCTCTTTTGACCGAATTCAAGCTCAACTTTTCAATACAAGCCACACGATTTTGAGGCTTTTATGGCGCACAACGTGGGCAATGATGAACGTCACGTTTGCTCCTAATTGATCCAACTTCTGCGTGTTGTGCCAAAGGGATGTGCAGGGTTCTTTGTGCGTTTCCAGGGAAAGGGGCTCTTTTCTCAGATCCTGGGCCCCGAGCTGTGAAGACAGACTCATGCTGGACTCCTCTTTCAGGGAGAAACGCCAGACTCTCATTACATTGAGCTATGATAGCAGGGGGGGGGGCACCACCCTCTCCAGAGTCGGCGTTACGCTCCACTCACATTACAGCAAATGTTTCGCTGTGGGCGGCACGCTGCCATTCATTTTCTGCGGAGTACAGAGAGGGCAGCAAGTGAGTTGAAGAAGAGCAGCGAAGGAAAGTCCAACAGCATCCCGCTTTGTGCAAATGAAAGAGCAAAAGGCCAACCAAGATTTAAAGCTCGTGTGAGGATTACCACCAATCGTCATTGAAATAATAGCCATTCTAAAGCTTAATAAGACCCGTGATGGCAAAAGCAGCTGAGAGAGACCACGGATGTAATGAAGCACTTGGATGGAGAGAATGCGGGTCCTGAGACCTGGATCTATGGTTAACCACATGAGACCGATCCCCGAACGAGAAGAAAAGGTGGGGATGGGGGGGTGCAAGTGTTTCTGGGAATATAAAGCAAACGCTTGTGAAGCATGGGAAGGCGCTGACTGATGAGGTCATGCAGAAGACATCATCTAATAAAGCCCAAACAGTACCTCCAAAGACCATCTAAATGTCAAGTGTGTTGTTGGAGAGATCGATGTCCTCGCGGTGCGGTGAAGAGGAGGATACGCCCGTCTCAGATGAAGACCTCAGTAAACTCAACTTTTCCTGCCTCATCTCCCCTGCAGCAGGACGGAGCCCCGGCGAAACTCTGGGCTTCTTTCCTTTGCCCATGTGCAGACGTAGCCATGAGTGAGGTTGAGGTGGGTGGGGGGGAAAGAACCAGACCACACCAGGAAAACAACGACTAAACCCTATTCTTTCAGACCACTAGCCAAGCAGAGCTCAATTGCACGCTACACCACCAACGGCCAAACTGTGGTCAACCACTCTGCCCTTCAAACGGAGAGCACCGTCTCCCCAAAACAACACAACCGCCGCCAAACGAGGTGAAAGACATGAGACACGAAAACACGCGTGACCGCCTCTGATAAAACACTGTGTAATTGCATAACACTACATCGAGCAATAACACTCGGCTTCCATGTACAACAGAGTTGAAAAGGACATCTGAAGTCCTGTATTGTGTCATCTAAGTGAGAAAACAGTGCGGCCGGAGCGTCACGGTTTGTCAATGTTTCCCATAAGTGGAGGAAACGGGAAATGCCGTTAGAGCTGCGTGATCTGATTTATTGTCGAGAGCAGAGTAAATAATCGGGGGTGACTCTCTGGAGGGGGAGAACTGGAAGAGTCCGACGATATAATCCCATCACAGGGTGTCACAGGGTCGCTCTGCTCGAGGTGCACCGTGTGTGCATCAGCATCCGTTTCTACAGGACCAGCTCAACATTTGATTTGGACAATCTAACATTATCTGCTTTTTTAAAAGTTGTTACAGCCCGTTTAGCAGCTGCTGTCCGCAGCGCTCGCCGTAAGCGTAATACCGTAAGAGTTGAAACATATCTGAAAGAAATGGCTGAAACATCCAGCTTCTCTCACACCAACAACTTCATTTTGTGAGAAATAATCTACTTTTCATAACCAACAGTGTAAAACAGCATGCAGTGTATAATCTATTGACGGGGGACTGGAGTTCATCTGATGTGGCTGTAGGGTTTCGTCAGGTCGGAGGCGAGGCTGAGATATCAAGCTGTTGTAATAAGTCTCCATTACACAACATAAAATAAACCTCCAGATTATCGCTGAGAACAGGACAACATGCTTTAAACCATATACATCATGCAGCAGCAGCAGCAGGTGTGCTCGGTCCCGAGTTCATCTGCGAACTCAGTCAACCCCAAATCCCCTCAGGATCCTGCAGAGTGCCCCTGTGACCTCTAGGTGGCACATTTCCCCACAGACTCGGCCGGCTTCGTCCACACCAATACCGAGAGCCGTTTAGACTCCGTGAACCAAACGCAAACTCCCCCGAGGGAGTAGAGTCCGGATCCCCGCCTAGACGCTGCAGCGTCAGGTTCCACGTTGGCAACGGCCAACTTCCCACAACTGCAGGGGGCCGTGATGACAAAGCTAAGCAAACTTATAGTAGAGGCTCTGCTGCCAAACCCAACAGAGCGATGGAGAGGTCATGAGCATATATACATGCAGGCAAACACTCCCCTCCCTCCCTCCCCGTCTGTCTGCAGGACCAGTTTCCTCCTCTCATATCGGAGCTCAGTTTGTGTGGGCTGACTGGAAGGTCCTCTCCCGTTAACTTGATCTATCCCTTGTTCCGCCCCGCTCTTCCTCCCGCATCCCATATTTTCTCAACATGACCGAATTTAAATCTTTCAGCAGATGGAGCGCACTCACTGTTTTCTCTGGCCGGTCAGCGGTGGCAGGGTCAGAGGAGAGTGGACGGGAGCGGAGGAGAGTCAGGCTACTGTGGCGGCACAATCATGAAGCTGGCGGCACCGATGTGGCCGCCTGGCTGTGGATGCTAACCTCGTTTATGACTATGCGTCATGTGCAGTCAGGAGGATTTTGGAATAAATTGTGCATTTTGTTTGGTTCACTAAGAATTGTTTTTGTTTTAAGTGACAGCCCAAAGAGATTAATTGTAAACTGAATATTTTGGACAGTTGATCAGACAGAAGAAGTCATTTGAAGATGTCACCATTTTCCCACTATTTTCAAACATCTTTCTCTAACAACGATTAAATGGCAATGAAAATAGCCAAGTCTTCACCTGCAGTGCAACTTTTGGTTCAAGTCGAAAAGTATTTAAAAAGAAGACTTACTGTACAAAAACAATCTAACAACAGGGCCCAGTACTGCAAAACAGCTCTGCATGTTGCAGGAGAACCAGCCTGCTGATGAAGGGGGTGGGGGGGGTGGGTGACCCTGGCTGCTGACACACATTTTCCCTTCTCTAGCATTAATTGACAAGGAAAGTTTGGGGACTTTGTTATAGGTCCCCCTTAGAGAGGAAAATCTTTCTGCAGCTAATTGGATTTCCATATTTAACCAATTAGCTAGAAAAGCTACAAAGCAGCTCTGTGCTTACGCACAGTCACACCGGAGCATGTTGTGCTTAGCATCAAGTTTCACTGTGGAAACACAGTCAGGACTTTCTGCACCATTAGGAGAGAACAGAACTGAAAATCAGAAGCTGGGAAAACACACAGACACACACACACACACACACACGCACACACACACACACACACACACAGAAACAAAACGGTTTGGACCTGCAAGTGTGGTCATCACTGACGGAAGCAATTTGTTTCCCCTCCGTGGGCTCGAACACCAATTGGTTAATGTAGCTGGTGTGGCCCTCCATCACCTAGGAAACATCATAGAAGAACTAAATGTAAACAAAAGGAGCAGACACATGATCAATACTCAACTGTTCAATGAGCATTTTCTTTACTACACTGGCTGCAGCTCTGCTTTCTGTGTGTGCGCCTACATTTCCTACATCACTTAGTACCAAATGTCAGTGCTAAGAGAACGTTTGATGCCAACTGACAAGCGCAATTCTGGCCAATGTGCTCCAGATGTTGCACTACCTTGACTTCATGCCTATCCTGGAGATCAGAAGTCAGCAGGCGTAGCTTTCTGTCAGCTGCAGCGGTGCAGAATCTGCAAAACGAGAGAGGAAGAGAGGATATAAAATTAAACAAAAACGGAGAATATCAAAACGGAGTCGGACTGTACAGAAGCAGTGACAGACAGCGTCTCTTCCTGCATGCTCGCCTGCAGCCGCCTGGACTGACACCTCTGGATCAGAGCGCGAGTGTGTGTGTGGTAGAAACGCTGCCAGGGAGATTCTAATTGCAAGCTAAGATAAACACGGAGCAAAACAGGATCCCTCACGCCATTTGCGCAGGCCTCTGTTGAAGAGCTTGTGCGAAGCCGGGCAGAGGACTTTCCCCTCTAATCAGTCGCAGTATACACCAGCGCCTGCAATTATTCACACAATTACACTAACTCACTTATGACAAGAAAAACACACACATATCAGCAGAATAAACAGACAGCGGTTCACACATTTTCAGTCGCAGGCACAGATGGATTTGGCACGATGTCACTACAAACACCCTTAACGTGCTTTGGGGTATTACTGCTCCAGGAGATTAGATTATATTAGGATTGGCCTTCTAACCATGCAAATTAGTGCTGTTCTTTGGAGGAAAGCATGGAACTCATTCCCTCTCTTTTTTTTGTTTTACTTTAAATGTCAAGGCCCTTTTCTTTATTGATCTCCAACAATCTACAGTTAAAGTCGCTGTTGAAAAGGGAAACAGCAGTGAATCTGAGCACCGGTTCATTTCAGCTTTACTGTGATTATTGTTTTAGCACGAGACGCAAATGAGTTTATTCTTTCCTAGATGATGTCACCGCAGAGGACACCTGAACCCAGAGACCTGGATGTAAGAAGAGGAGCTATCTTCAAGTGTGGGACGTCTTCAGTTGACTTCTGAATACTTCCACATTGTTTTCCCCCAAAACATCTCAAATTGAAAGTTATGTTATGCAATGGGCTTAATGTTTCTTTCTTTTACAATAGTTTAGTTTTCAGCTACACACATTGCAATATCAAATAGGAATATTTCAGAATTATGGGAAATATGCTTCTCCGCTTTCTGGAGGAGAATATTGCTGCAGCCAGCAGCTAGTTAGCTTAGCATAAAGACAGGACACAGCTAGCCTGGCTCTGTCTGAAGTTCAAAAATCAGCCTCGCAGCAGATTCTTAAGCTCGATAATTAACACGTTATATCTTGTTTGTGAAATATAAGTGTATAAAAGCCGGGTCACACAGTTAGTGCAGGTGTGAAGTTCTTGCCCAGAGAGGGTTTTAATCCTAGTAGCTGCCAAACCCAGCTGGCCGTGTGAGCGGGTGGGAAGTCGGTGAGGGTTCTTATCCTCCCTCCTTTCACCTCCATTGTGAAAATCCCTGCAGTTGTACTTTTAAATAGCAGATGCAACAGTTTCTTACCACAAGAGCTCTTCTTCACTTTATATATTGTACGCTAAGCAAATCTGCTCTGAGAGGGATTATTATGTGACCAAAACGTAATTATTAATAAAATAAAGCTGTTTCTTGTCAGATGGGGCAAACTCTTTGTCTTTGCGATCAGCCACGTGTTTTGTTCTTTAACGAGCAGTAAATGTGTATATTTAGAGCACAAATGGTGGGCTTAAATCTGATTTATTGGATTGCTTCGAATGATATATAACATTGCAGATCTGTAGATAGCAAGTAAATGCTGAAATTACATGGTTTTTTTCAATAAGTGCTCGTTTCTGACTGTAAAGACTGAAAAATCTGCGTATTTGGTGGAAGTTAGTTGTTATGTGGTCTTCACATCTTCCCATCACAAGCCACTGTGGTGGTGGCAGCGCAGCAGCCCCCCTCCCCTCGTCTCACTCTCACTCTCACTCTCTGGGCCCCTGCTTGAGGCAAGCCCGTGAGAACGCTGTACTTTTCCTGGAAGGCACGGCTACGTGCAGATCGAAGGGAGGGATGGAACCCGAGTGGGCAGTCATCAGCGCAATAACATGTGCGCACGTCACAGCGCTGGCTCGAGGGCCCTGTGGAGTAAACCGCAGAAGGCCAGGAATTATCGCTGCTTTTCCTTTACAATTACAGAAAGCCTAAACACCTCTGGGGGGATTGTGGGACCTCACCCATCCGACGTTCCAATTAGGAGGGAACTCTTGCTTTCTAACAATCTACAGTTCGGCTACTTCCCTCCTGTCCGAGGCCACCTGAAATAACTTTGCTCACATCCTGGCAGCGAGAGGCGGTGATGACTACTTTCACACAACCGTGACCGCTGCTGTGCTTTCTCTACAACTGCCTCTTGTTCTGGTCAATAGACGAGTGTTTGTGAATATTCATACGGCTGTGTTTAACGACACAGATGTCAGGGTTCTGATGTTGGAGTGAAGAATGACACTTACACACCGAGAGACACTAGAGCCGCAGATATCCCACCATAAACATATCTTATATTAAAAGCAGCCAGATGTGATAATAGCATCATTGCTTAAACGGATTAATGACTCTGCAAATGTGTCAGAACCACTTCACATCATATATGGACGGCTTAGCTGGTGGGGGGCCATGACCATCGAATGGTGGTTGGTGGTTTGATCCCAGACTCCTCTTTTTCCACATGTCAAAGTGTTCTTGAGTCAGACACTGAGCCCCCCAAATGATGCATGTGCATGGAAGGACAATGGAAGTTGCATTGGATAAAAGTAACCAGTCAGAGTGTCTGTAACCGCCATATGTGTGCAGGGCAGCAGCAGCAGAAAATGAGGTTTTCTAAAGGGACTCTGGTGTTAGGAAACACTACCACTTCTGTCCAGAGGGACCGCCAAACTCACCACAAAATGAAATGATCTACACGGCAAACATCTTAACTTGCGTTCCTCGTTGTACACTAAGTGACTGTGGTCACTTAGTGTACAACGAGGAACGCAACCGTGTTTACGATCAGTTAGGAGCGACCTTTGGTAGTATGTATTGTCCATCAAGTAGTGATGTGTTTTGTATCGTGTAACATACTGGATTTGCATATTTTACAGTGAATCCATTTAATGTGCATACAATGCAATTTTGATGCTGAAACAATTTATGCAAGAAGGAATTCCAAAACTAGTCTGACTCACCAGATGTAGATTGCGGGTTTAAATCTGGCAATGGCCACGAACGTCTCGGAGCAAGATGATTGTAATTGGTTGAAAGATATATAAGCCAGAGCGGTCTTTCCAGAATGATAATGTGTGGAGCCAGAGCTCTCTGGAGATAGGTCTGGCTATATGGGAACTCAAGACAGACAGACACTGCCACCATACTGTCCTGCACCATGCAACTTGGTGGAGATTCAATATCACCAAACAAAAAAGTGTTGGAAACAAAGAAGCTGTACCTGATAGTTGGTATCCTGTCCAGCCGCGACTCTGGGCTCCAGGCGAGAGCATCAACACGCAATTCGTGATGGAAAGCTCGAAGTACATTGAATTCAACTCCCTCGATCTCCATATCCTCCTCCTGTGGGAACATGCTTATATTCAGAAAAGAGGTGGGGATTATAGTTGCTACACCAGGTTGTGTGAGGCTGCAACGCTAACCGGGAATTGGCAGGTGCCCACCACCACATACTGGTTTCCACCATAGGCCAGGAGAGAGGCAGGGGTACCAGAGCTGAAGGGACTGAACTCGACCACATGAACGTAGTCCTCACATGTCACCGTGTAACTGGGACTGCGGCTAGAGTCCTCCTGCATGCTGGGTGTCCTGGTAGAGCTGGCTTCAGACCAGAGAGTCAACTGTAATACCTCAGAACAAGGGAGGACAGAGAAGCATTAGCCTTAAGTTAGAAGATCACCGTTGTTGATACTAAACAACATTGGGCATTGCATTGAGCTAACGTAGGCTGGTATGAAGAAATCAGCTAAAGTCAGGGGTTATAACGATATTACCACAATACACATAACACTATCATGTGTTTTGGGCAAAGAGCTAAAACGTGACTGCTATCTGCATGTGCACCGCTAGCTAGCAAACAAAGATTTATATTGCCCGTTTTAACACTTTAACGCTCCCACCAAGAGCTTAATACTTACCCGGGGTTATGAGAGTGTATTTCGAGTCAAAACGCAGCACAGACTGATATACTTTACCACTTTATTTTCAAGAATTTCCTTGAATCAAATGGTGCGCGCGTTTGAGATGTTTTCAAGCTGTTTCCGGGGACGTCATGGACTGTACCATTGAGTACAAATGTCAAGGGGGATTTCGCGCAACGTAAAGGAAAACATCTAACCCACCTCGCCAATATATTGGCATATTGTTGCGCTATGAAGAATTATTTATGCTAAAGATCTCTTCACAGACTTCTGCTACAAAACTATAAAAGATTAATGCAGTAGAGAAATGCTTTTTTAGTCAACCTCTCCCGTTGTTGTGTACTGAAAACTGATTGGCCGAAGGCAATAAACGTCATCGTCAGTTTAAAAATTCAAAACAATTGCTTTATTCTCGTGGACGTGTGTTCTCGGAGACTACTACAACATTAGAGGTTTGCACCTTTGAATTAACATTGCCTGTGATTTGATGTAGCCATAAACATATTATACTCTTAGTTATATTAACGCATCTTGTGGGCGCTGACATAAAGACATGTTTTGGGAATAAACAGTAAGTTAAGTTTCCTTTAAGCCACCGAGGTCAACGAATCTGAAAGTTTTCCTTTCAATGAAAATGGAAGGCTGTTCCTTATAATCTGTTAATAAATTACTTTTTATGTTTAAAAAAAATTTCATTTAAATGTTTTTTTCCATCTGTGTGGAGTAAAACCTGTTTTTTTTTTAACATTATTTTTGTTTATCAACCAGATTTTCCTTTACTGTTGTTTTAGGGGGAAATGGAGGCTTTGGGAGATCGTCTAAAAGTGATGGTTAAACTCTTCAGGCGAGAGTGTCGCAGGGTTTTACCCTCTGAGAGGACCTCCATTCATGGAGCTGATGGCATGCTAATGTTGCTGCAGCTGGCCATGGCAGAAGTCAGCAAGCAGGTAACGCTTCACTGCTTTTATTCAAACAGCCTCTCTTCAGTTGGATTATGTTTAAAAAACTTTATTCATCCCTTATGAACAATTTGTGCATGCGAACGCTCAGAAAACAGTCAAATATTACACATAATGTCAAAAAGTACATTTATCTGTACACAAAGCAAACCGACCACTTGTACTGTGGCCTCTGATGAATGCCTTTTTTGGGGAATTCTTCAGTAATGAGCTTTGTGAGTGATCTCTGCGCTGTGCTATTCATTTTAGAGCTGAGTCTAACATCACCTTGCCAGGGAATGTAAACCAACAAATAAAATAAAAAGTAAAAAATACTTTTGATGGAAGAGTAATAAAACAATGGGATTGTACTCTGGCTTCCCGCTGCAAGCGAAACAAACCCAGTTTACATCATCATCATCATCATCATCATCTTCATCGTGGCATAATTCAATTGAACCATCAGGCTGACTGTCATCACGTCTATAACTGATGACATTAACACAGATTTCCGGCTGAGACCGCTCATGGCCCGTTGTCGGAGAAGGTCTTTTCTGCTTTTGAACTGATTGGTTCCAGGCCGTCGGTAATTATGGCTGCTGCTTTCACTGTTTTCTCTCTTCCTGTGGCAGCATGCTGGAGAGTTCAAAGTGGTTCTGAGTGATGTCCTGATGGCCTGGAAACACTTACTGCTAGACAAACTTCACCTGCCACCCCCCGACTTTGCACGCTTGGAGAACTATGATCTCATCCTGGAGGCATACGAATCCTCCCTTAAACGCTCCAACACCGTGGACCTGGTTGATATCCTCTCCATGTACGACAAGCTGAGACTAGTGGACTCGGACCCGGGGGAACCTGTGAGCCCGGTGAGCAGGAGCCGGTTGAAAGCAGACTGATGATGTTGATTATGGATGATCTAATAAGGCCAATCAATGTATCTCTCTAATTACTTGTTTCATTCTTTTGCAAAGATCCAGCTCTTTGAGTTTTTATCAGGAAACAGGGAGGTGTCAGAGTTGCCGGACTCTTCAGTCCCATCAACACCGTCTAGTAAAAGCAGACCCTGCAGCTCACAGGTAGGTCCAGTCCTGCTTTCACACACTAATAAAAAGGTGCAACTTATTCCATAAACCACCATGAGAAACTTGTCTTTCCACTTTGCCCTCTACCCTCATCTAAAGTTTTCTTTCAGGAAAATAGAATGCTTTTTCTCCTGCTGGCAATAATCCACGCGTTTACTTTCCCAGTCTTCAGCGTACTTAATTTCTCTCTGGAATCCATCCTGCTCTTATTGATGGGAACTCTATATCATATCATTAGATTTAAGAGCGCAATGTGAATTCAATTACCAGGCAGATGTTTAAAACAACAGTGTGAGGCTGGACAAGTGCTTCTGTTGCAGAGTCTCTTTCCTCCACTCTTCTCTGTCACTTGTGAATTTATGAGTTTATTTTAGTGGAGGCTTGCTGCTGCATTACCAGCTAGAGTGATGTAATTTTTGGAGGTTAATATGCGCTGTCAGCGGCTGTTTTTAGGGGTTTCACTGCAGCAGTAAAGCTACTGTCTGTTTTAGTAGTTTTATAAACACAACCTGGACTTGCCAAAAGCTTTACTAAAGGAATAGTTTGACTTTTAGGGAAATGCATAGATTCACTTTCTGGTGACTCAGATGAGAAATCCTATACCACTCTCATGTCTGTCAGTAGCTTAGCTTAGCTTGGATTTTATTCCCTTTTGGGCAGAGTAAGGCTAGCTTTTTGAGCCTGTGTCCAGTCTTTGTGCTAAGCTAAGCTAAGCTAACCATGTACAGCTTCATATTTAGCTGACATGTGCGTGGTATCAAATTTCTCACCTAACACTCCGAAATAATACAAATAAGCATTTTACACAAATTGTTGTGTGATGTTTTCTGATGTTACATTTAATAATGTTTAATCTGTTCATTATTTTCAGGTGAAAATGGCAGTGAGAAGGGTTTTCTGCTCCTATCTGAATCTGCTTGTGAACGCCAAGAACGACATGGCCTTGGCGCTAACCCTTGATGTCCCCAGTCGCGCTCTTGGACGACAGGCATTTACCGACGTAAAGCACGCTGCACATGACAACAACACCTCTCTTTTCTTGGTAAGAATCATCCACACTCGGCATGTGCTCGGGCTTTACCGATGATTTATTCACACGTTACCTCACGAGAAAAACCAAACCTATGACGGCAAAATTGGAGTGATCCTCTCTGGCACAACATTTGGGTCTCTTTCATGCTTTTGCAGGCTGTGACATCTTTTGTGAGGGCCATCCAGCTCGGAGGGAAGGGCTACGCTCCAGCTGAGTCCCACCCACTGAGGAAACATGTCAAAGGCCTGTCTGACTTTGTCCAGTTTCTAGACAACCTGGAAGAAATACTGGGAGAGATTCCTGACCCAAGGTACACAATGCAGCCTAATCCAGACTTCCCCTCGCTCCCTGTCTTACTGTTTCTTTTGAGGTAATGCCTCCTCTCTTGTGACAGAATCGGCTGTAAATGTAGTGCTCCATTTAGGACTGAACTACAAATTCTTGCTCTATTCTTGATTTGTTTGCGGCCCTGGTCCTGCAGTACTTTGAAAGACCGGAACAGGTGATACGCTTAGCTTAGCACAAAGTCAGGAACCTGGGTGGAAACAGTTGGGTAAAAAATTCTACCTTCCAGCTCCTCCAAAGCTCACTAATTTACACGTTATATTGTTTGTTTAAAAGCCACAAAAAAGGAAGTGTAAAAGCTTTACTATGGGTTATGTGTGCCAGACTGTTTCTTGGCCAGGCACAGTAACTTCCTGGAGTCTCTGCATGTTGAGTATAAGGTCTCACTCCTTGAATTACTAAAACAGCAGGGGCACTGTAGTCTTTATCAAACCCTCCTCAAACAGGAGGAAATGGTGCATTTGTTGGGGAATATTTTCAGCCACGGAATAATACACATTGGTTGCACTCATAAGTTTCTCCAGCAGCAGAAGGGTGTAAGTGTAATTAAGATTTTTCCAGACTTATCCTTTCAGTTTAGGATGACTATATCCTTTGAAATCTTAACTGTTGCACCAGTTAAATCAGGGATATTTCACTTATTTGTAGTAGCTTCTCCTAAACATGCGGAGCAAGCAACTTTCCATTTTAAGTGACGCATTGCTGCAAAATGCTGGCTTTACTTTACTGTAGTCTAATAATCGGACACACATATTCAATTTCCAGATAAATCACCCTGAGCTGATTGTGGGAACACGGAGGTTCCAAGAAGAGTTGCGAGTGCGTCGGTATCTGGCAGCGACTGAGGTCAAACACACTAAAGCTCGTGATTCATGACTGTGTTGGGTTTTCTTTGAATTGCTTCACTTCTTCCTGCAGTTGAAGTTCATGTTAAATTACTTTTTTTCTTTCTTTGTTTTTCTCCAGTGAATTGAATATAATCTTCTCAGCTGTGTGTGTGTGTGTGTGTGTGTGTGTGTGTGTGTGTGTGGGGGGGGGTGCTGCTGCTGCTGCTACTGAGAGTAATAGCCTGTGCACTGGAATCACACCTGTGATCGTAAAATCCACCTGTCCACCCTCAAACTCGCCATTATTTCCTTCAAATCCCTGTAATGGCCTCTCGTCTAAGCTTCTCATGATAACAATTTTGGATTGCTAAAGCATGTTCGTCTTTGCCACATCAAAGCCCATCTTTCTTAAATAACGTGTTCCCTGTTTCCTCCTTTGATGAATTATCATCAACCCTCGAGCTCCACAGATCATTCCCCAATACCGTCTCAGATTATTTTGGATGTCAAAGCATTTGGCACCACAACAGAAGCGGTTATCAGAGAGGATTTAGCCGGTCAATCATGTGGAGGGTGGGGCTCTTTTTCTTTTTTTAAGTGAAGCTGTTGAAGGCACCCTTTGTAGCCGTCCCAGTAGCGACGTTCGCTCCTCTCGTCAGAGCCATAACAACACATTGCGATGTTTGTGCAACAGTGGATTCGACTCCCGCTGCTGCTCTTCGGAGGGTTTTCAGTTCATGCGGGGCTGATGAGAGCGCTCCACGTCTGACGAGACACTGATGAAGTCGGCCAACGTGTCTTTCAACAGGCAGTGCCTTTGCGCTCTCAGCGGAGTACTGCATTTCCTCACACAAACACCTTCTATGGAGAGTTCAGGGCCCCTTGTTCAACGAACATCTGTTTTCCCAAATTATTCTGTTACTGAGCCCCGGGTCAGGGCTGGACCACCTCCTCTTCCCACTTTACTGCGATCTCCTCGAGCACGCTTTAGTGCAGCTCAAACTTACAGAAGTGATATCTTGCTATGATTGTTGGACATGCAGCGAAAAAACCCCAAAAACTATAAAAAAGAGGAAAATCCTGGAGTTGTGTCTGCTGACAGTCCATCGGTGAGCGACGTCGTGACGGTGCCCGGGGTGACTCTAACGGGGATTTGGAGAACGTTTTCTGCTTAACAACTGTTAACATTGGCAAAGCTGCGTTACAGTGAAATGAAGCTTAACTGGATGTTAACACCGAAACAGTTACTCTGAGCCCTTAAAGTCAGTGTCCAATTAATTGAAAGTGAAGCTGCAGTATATCTTTTGAAGACATTCAGACTGAGGCCTGGCTTTTCTGCGCTTTCCATTTTATGAGAGAGTTATTCATGTTGGCAAATATTGGCTGAACTCTTGAGAACTATTAATTCCAACCAGATGAAAACCTGGACGCGTGTTCTGCAGAAGAGTCTATTGCTTTCCAAAGAAAACGCAGGTTACCTACGTCACGGTCGTTGTGACTGTCGTGTTGTGTTTGATTCTCAGTGTGTGCGGAGCCAGGCTGGTGAGCGCCATCAGGGCAGCGCTGGTGAAGGGACGCAGCAGTGGAGATGCAGTGTACGCTGCAGCCGAGGAGACGACAAAGGAGCTGCAGGAGAGGATCTGCCAGCTACACCAGATCCAGAAGCAGACTGCTAATGGAAGCGGGACGGGGATAAGCCCCGCCAGGGTAATGTATAACCTCCGCTCTCCAGCCAGGCGGCTACACTTTGGGCTTCCATACGTTCATAAGAAAACCCACTTCATCTTTCTGACAGTGCCCTGATTGTTGTTGTTGCGTTGCTCTGCAGCCAAAGGCGTACGCAGTCAATCACTGCACTGCGTTCGGAGGTCGGGACACTGTGAAGGTGCTGATGGCTCTGCTGGATGAGGAGGCGCTGACTCCGCCGTGTCGGAACAAGGCAGACCTGCTGTCTGAGGACCAGCCCGTCCTCAGTGGAGCGGAGGGGACCTGCGTCCTCAGCCTGTTCAGGTTGGCACACACCATGCAAACTGTGATTTAGCAGCACATGGCTAACTATTATGACATCAAGGGATCTTCCCTGAAACTAGCAACTGAGACCATAAACTAGTGTTTACAATGTTTACTGAGGTAATAAATCAAGAGAGAAGTAGAGTCATTTTCTCATAGACTTCTATACAACCAGACTTCTTTTTGTAACCAGTAGCTCGTGAGATGGCTTAGTCAGTCAGTCCACCACTTTGGTTAAGTTAATATTTCACGATGAAAAAAGTCAGAGTTTTGAATTAGATTTGACTATTTTCACGTCTGTGGGATTCAGTCAGAGTGGGAAAGCCCCTAAAACAGCAATTAGACCAACATGAGACTCTCCACCAAAACCATATGGAGGAAAGTCCTCCCACACCACACTGGAACAATTTCTCTGGTCAAACATCTGAATTAAAAATAATAATATTTAAAATAAATAGCCACTGGCTGTGTTCGGGGGAACCTACATTATGTCGGGGGTGCATGACATTGAATGGCTGATATCCAATTTGTTGCAAAAGCCGAACATCAGCTCAGTCTGAGTGAAACCATCTTTATACATGTCGAGAATATGATTATGTAAAGCTGCAATAAAGGGAGAACAGCAGAGGGTCGGTTTCTTAAGCAGTGCGACCGTTTAACCTTCTTGCTTTTCTAACTCATAACCCTCTTGTCTTTGCCTCTGGTTGTGGCTCGGCCCTCAGATCCCCTGAAGTGTCTACTGGATGTTCTCCAGGACCTCTAAAGAACCGAGTCCAGAGCCGACTAGACCTGCTCAAACCCAAGGTAACGTGGGCCCCTTCACCCAAGAGCCCCAAAACCAAACCATCAGTTACTTCAAATTGAATCAGATGTACAAACATTGAAAATAATGTCTTTACATCCTGTAATTTCTCCCTGGTATTATATTATTTATTTGCTTAGCTGAAGCTCACATCTTAACTGACTTCCACCGTTCCCGTTTGCACAGCTGTGTTTTAGCTTTTAGTTTTGGTTTGAGGGCGCCGTTCAAATCCATGGCATAAAACGACTTATTCGTGGGGGATTCAAACCATTAACCAGTCCTGATGATAAGTTATCCTATTGTCAGGGCTCAGGTCAATTTGCTCGCAGTGGCGCAATATAACGCACTGTGTATCTGATATCAATATCTCTTCCTTCCTTCTTGGCTGTGAGCTCAACTGCTCTGTCTTTGTTCCTTTATGTGTTTGAGGGGTCAGTGTGACAAAATCTGTCTCATTATGATGAGACAGATTTTATCGGCAAAAGGTTTTGAGTGTACCGACTTTACTGTTTGTGTGCTTTTTGTTGTTGAAATTGAATCTGTATTGAGTGAAGAGGATTATTTAATCAGACTCTTGATTTACAACCCGCAGTTATAACATACACTCAGCGGTGGAAAGTAGCACATTTACTTAAGTACCATTTAAGGCGTTACTACTACTTGATACAGTCCAGGTAATTAAGAAACATTGTCGACATTACAAAGTTTGTCCACCAGAGAGCACAGATGCATCTTGGCCACAAATGTTTTAAAAGGGAAACTTTTTGCATAAAGTTGTATAAAGCCTTTTGTGGCTGCAGCAGGAGCTGCAAGAAGGCAGATAAATTGCCTCAAGTGATGTCACTCGAGTCGACGTCTGAAGACTAAAAGTTGACAATGACGAAAAAATTATGTTGGCGTAGAGCTAAAAATAAGTGAGTTTACCAAAACTGCAGCTACGCTGCTCCTCTTAAAGCGCTACTAGCACAAGACACCGGCATCTCCGCCCAATCTGTCAGTGGTTGGGTTGCATTGTGGGTAATGTAGGCACCAGGGTTTGACGAGGAAGAATTAAGCGCGGAATAAAAAAAAGGCAACGTCTTTGTTTCTGTCGCATCGATCTTTTTTTTTTCTTTTTTTTTAACTGCACAGGAGTGCAACACTACTTCTTCCACCACTTGCAACCACACAATTGCCGAGTCACCCAAAAAGCACTGACGAGACCAGCTTTAGATTTTAAAGGCAGGACTGCTCTTTTAAACACGAAGCAGCTCCGCTGTGTGAACTCCTTTTGAACATGTATGCTAAACACATTTTGTGAAATGGCCCCTTTATTTGATTGCGCTAGCAGATGTCATTTTAGCTCCCCACAATCTGGCTGCCTTCCTGTTTGAGTGCGCTGTAATGGTCTCTGGGCAGCTCACCGCTTCCTGAACTCGGCGAGCGGAAGCTTTCTGCATCAATTTCACTTTGAAGATGCCATATCAGTCGCGTAATTCGACTAGCAAGGGAAACTTGAAAGGTTATTGTTTCCTGTTGTCTGCCGAATGAATTTATCCCAGACTTCTCCGGCAGTTTCATCATGCGCTGACGTCAACTGGCACACACACAGATGGACTGATTTGGGACGTTTCCAAATCTTTGTCTCGGTGCCACAAACGCAGACATAACTCTGAAACAATTTAGTCTCTTCTGTGACGTCGGTAATGACGTTTGTGAAAAGATGCATCGACTTTATTTCATGATTGTATCAGTCTCTGGGGGTGATCATATAAATGGGGCACCTGCTCTCACTTCTATCTACCTGTGCGTCGAGACACAAAGCTGCAGGATTTGCTTGCACCTGTTTTTGGAAGTTACTGTCAGGAATGTCTGGGTCAGGTGTCTCCGGGTCGGGCGGTGTGCAGAGGGTATTTCGGGACAGCCGTCTTCGGAGGAATGAGGGCTGTCTGACCCCGCGGTGCCATGTTGCGCTCCCACGTGTTGTAATTGGATTAAATGTTACCCCGTCAGTCATAGTTTGGCCGTGTTCACTCTTCCGTCCCCTCCCATTGTTTCACGGGTGTTTCAGATATGTTTTATCAGCATGCAACCAGGGCAGCATACATTTTCAGCTCCATTATTGAAGTGTGCCTAGTTCTTAGGGTTGCTGTTGTTTTAGATGCTCTTTTAAGAAGTTCTTTTGAAAAGCACAAAGGCTTTGATCCCTTTGTGCTTTACAGACCCACCCAGCTTTGCTCGCTGTATTTTTTTCCCTCCCTACCTAGGCCCTCTGGCCTGAAGGGCGAAATCCCTGGATTGTGATAATCTCAAGCAGGCGTAGATCAAACAGATGTTGAAAAGCTGTGGATCTGTGTGCTCTGGGGGCCAGGATTGTAGTCTTTAGTATCATTCACTTTGTTATATCTAGGCTCTTTAATGAGGTGCTGCTCTACTGTCTCAGCCTTGTAATTGTGATAAGATTGAAGAAAACAGTTACTCTTGTTTAAAGTTGGACTAATGTATGATTTGTCAACCTCTATCGATGACAATCAGGCGGCCTGTAATTGGTGTAAAAAAAAAAATAAAAATAATGCTTGGCTAATTAAAGCAGAAAAGATTGATTTGAAACGCGACTAATAATGCCTCCCTCTTTCTCGTTTGATTTTAGGCGTGAAAAATAAATGTCTTGTGACATTTTGTGGTCCCTCCTCTTGTCTTGAGAGCACTAGAAATTCCAAAGAGAGACAATGTAAAACCCAGAAAGTGTGTTTTCGATGTATTGATCCGACTATTTCATATTACTACCTGGGCTTTTGGTATCGAACGATACTGAAAACCGGTTCCCATACTAGTGTTTAGTTAATACGCTGTATGCCTCACTGTGTGAGGGAGATGTGTAAGGCAACGTCAGGCCTGACTTAAATGTTGCTTTACCAACTTAGTAAAAACAAAATGCAACAAATACATACATAGATATGAATCATTTGGCCCCTGTCTTTTCATGTAAGGCCACCATGAGGTTAACATTTGTAATTATTTTTAGTGAATCTTTCCTTGGCTACAAACAAAGCCCTGGGCCAGCTGCCTGGAGTCATTGATACTGATCATCAACCGTGTCACTATGTAATATCCGCTGGATTAAAGTTGTTGTTTTGTCCTGTTCATTTCAGGCCAAAGACAGAGTTATTCGATCCCAGTTTGCGTGCACGTACAAAGATGAAGAAATGCCACTCAACCGTGTGCTGGAGTTCCCCAGCAGCAGCCAGGTCCCTACCTGTGTGCATCCAGCACCCAAACACCAAACCACCCCAGCTGTGGAGGAAGAGTGCAGCTCTGATGTGGAGGAGACGACCAAAGGTACAGATTCAACCCCCATTTTCTTTTGTGCTTTTCTGCATGTAGAGAAAAGCTCAAGATGTCAACAAGCGGTGCAGCGTTCTCTCTTTGCTGGGTTGGATTTTTTGTTTCCTCTGACGCCACACAGCTGGATTGAGGCCCAGTCACACCTTCTCAGCTCCAGCCTTGAACCCTTCGCAGCCCCTGCCCTGGGACTGGAACTTACCATCAGCCATTAAACCAATCCCCATTCTGTAAAACCTGCTCACACCCACATCTGTAGTAAAAACCCCAAACACTCACTCACACAGTCTTTTTGCCCATTTCCCCTTCTGTCTTTTGTTTCGTGGGAATTCAGGCTCGGCTCCGTCGGGTTACATGACAAATGTTAAATTTCAGCTTCATAGAATAAACACAGCCTGCTTCGAATAGCGGCTGACGTCAGCAATTTCGTCACAACATTTTTCCCTTTTCCCCTCCCCCTTACCAGGTGGTCACAGTTGCTTTTGCTTTGTTTCAATCTTTCCAGCCAAGTCTACCTCTGAATGCCCGAATAAGGAGCAGAGCGGCATGCAGCGGGGGGCTGCTCTCGGGCCAAGAAGTGGAAATGTCCAAAACGGAGATGCAGGCTCTGGCAATAGAAAGAAAACTGTCACTCGGGCGCAGCGAAAGGGCAACAAGAGGAAGCAGGTTGATTCTGACCAACACGGAGGATCGGAGAACGAGCCTCCGGAGAAGAAACAGCTCACTTGTGTCTCGGTCAAAATGCCTGGCAAGAATGTCGGCAAGGCCTCGAGTAAGAAGAAGCTGATAGCTGGACAGGGGAAGCTAACCAGCTTCTTCAGAGTCTAATGGTCGTTTGCACTGGTCATTTATTTTAATGAACACCTTTTGGGATACGCTGTATGCTAAATATGAAGCTAAAAGGTGCTTATATTAGCTTATTCTCACATCAAGCAAAGCTAAACAGCTAGCCTGGCTCTGCTTAACAATATATAAAAAGTTAATTAGTAAAAATTTAAGCTTTAAAATGCTTAAGAGCAGATTTTTTTTTTTTTAAACTTTGGACAGAGTCAGGGAAACAGTTTCTATGCTAAACTAAGCTATCTGGCTAGCAGTAGCATTAAGCATACATTCATTTTTATTGCATAGATTAAACGTGAATACATCTGATAACCGATCATTGGGACATTCGATCAGCACACTTATTCTATCAAGACAAGTCCTACTTGAAATGTATTGAATCGTTAGCTGTATAGTTTATCTATTCAACCTTCAACCAAGTCGACTTTGTAAATAAGATGCACACTTTTCAATTTTAATAAACTTTTATTTTGTTTTACATGTTTGTGATCTCTCATTTTCAACAAGGAAATGCATTTCAGTGTAACACACATATGGGCCCTTTTACAATTTGTAAATAATGATGACGTCATTGTGAGCACCCAGTTTGGCAACTGAAGTACGGCAGACTGCAATTGCTTGTCAAGCTTTGCAGGGGCATTAACCAGCAAAGACGGCTAATGCAACCTAAAAAGGTGGACTTTCCAGATCTGTATGCTATTAGTAAGTGGGTACAATACATTAGCTAGTGGCCAGACATAGACATGTATTTAGGGTAGAAACCTAGCGTGTAATGTTGCACCAGTGAGAAATTAAGGGCATACAAGTCACTAGATGCTTACAACTATACATACAGAATGTAAAATACTGTGACAGACTCAGAATCTAAAATGGGCGCCATTCTGACAACCCAACACGTAACAACCGGACATTTTGAAGCTGCTAACGGTTTTAATTGAATGTTTAAAGCGTGCTAATCGTCTGGGTGGCTCGGGCAAAACGACACTTCCGTTGTTAACACGCACACACATTTTTTCATGTCGGCTGTAAAAAGGTCTGTAAGGAAGAATTTTTTTACAGCACATTCGGGGCTGGATGGCAGGGAAACATTTATACCTGCCAGCAGGGTCGGTACACTCTTCCTATCATACACCGCAACACTAGGAGGAAAGAGAGTGAAGAATACTTGCATTGACAAATATTAAGTAGTTTGATATCACAATCCACTTTATTGGTTGGGTATGTTTATTTATATTAGAGAGGATACTCAACATTTTTTTGGGGTTTGCATACTTACTATCGATGTCGGTGTTTCTGCGTTCAATTTTCAAACTGTGCTCAGCCGGAGTGTAGCTCAAGCTTCGGTCCGTGAGCAGAGGAAGGCTCCAGCTGGCAGCCCGGTTCAGCCCACGGATACTGTGTCCTTTCAGCCCCATGTCCTGCAACACAGTATTGATCAGTGATTACATGCGACACCATGAGACCACACAACTTTCCATACGGCATGATCTGAACTCTGGATCGTCAGCTTTCAAACATTATCTTTTCACTTGCAGCACAGGTGTTGGATCTGTCTTTACCAGCTGATCCAAGCCACAGGAACCCCAAATGGAAGAAATGTGTTTCCCCGTTTTTACGATTTCACAGTGGCCCGTTTTTCTTCCACCTTCTCTCCAACATGGCCGCCTGTTTCCCATTACCGCAGAGATAACCACCATGTTCATGACACACAGGAGACGCAACCGCCAGATAAACTCTTAACGCATCGCAGCCAAACGTTTGAGTGAGCACAGATACATCATCATTCTTCCCACTGTGGTTCCAATAAATCTTTATAGGCTTGTGATCATATGACCTTTCAGCTAATAGTATTTCCCGGCTTTCCAGCGCTGCTGTAAAAGTTTTCATGTGTGTATCAGATATTGACTTAGCAGTCGACACAAGGACGGTGACCAATTGAAAAGGGTCAAATGCTCAGCCACAGGATGGAGATAATGTGCTCTTTGTTGTTGTTGAACGATGGTTAATTGCGGCTGTTTATGGAAAGAGATCTCATACGATGAATAGTTATGGTGCATGACTGTTATTGGCAGAGGTCAACGACTGAAAACTGAGAATCACTTATACAGTACATTTATTTGGGATAACGCAACTAAGAGTAGTCCAAACAGCTGGTAACTTTAGATTGGATTAATATGTTGTTGAGCTCACTACTTTAAAGGGTTGCTTCCCCCAAATAACAAAAGAAAAAAAGTGCCCTGGGTGATACACACCACTAATCAGCAAATGATTTATTAATAAAGGTATTTAAACAAACTTTGAAAACAACAATTGCAATGTGACACTTACTGAGACGATGATGATTTTCGGGCTCCCATCTTCATCCCTCATGTCGTTGTCCAGCACGAGGTCAGTCATGGTCTCACCCCCCAGGAAGAAGCCATCTTGCTCCGGTACGCCGTCTTCTACTTTAGATGCAGGCATGGCGACGCTGACCGAGTGGCTGCTCAGTTCAGAGAACAGCACCAGAGTATACAGGACAGAGTAAACAGAGATCATGATATCTATAATGTTTAGCTCGGCCGTCTTTGACTGATCTTCTCTCACCTAGCGAGTGTTGTGATGGTGCTTTCACCCGTCTTATATATTCAGTGAGAGGAGCATTTTGAACCTAAAACTGTTCAATGTAAGAAAGCGTCATGTCTCCTGCAGGGCTGCATCCATCTCAAAGGCCGAAGGTCACAGGAAGTTTAAAGTCACAGCTGTAATTCCATTAATAGGTGTTCCTTTCATAAATAAGAAGGTGAATGGCTTTATTTTGTCTGTTTAGAGATGTGATGAATTCAAATGGATAAAAGGGGAGAAACACGGAGGGCGGTTTTATTCCACCACATCACAGAGTGGCGTCGAGACGGCCCACAGGAGGTCAAAAGGGCGGGAAATAATTGTGACTCTTTTGCTTCAAAATCCACATGCTGAAATGAACCCAGCAGGCGAGCGGACAGAGACTGGCTGCGTCCCATGAAAGACGTCCATTGAGTGGTCATTTTCTCTGAATGGCATCAGTGGCTGCACATGATGGACCATCAACAAAAGGTCAGTAACATGTATGAACTGGTGACACTAATACAACACACAACATCATGAGTCATTGTGGGAAATCCACTTATTCGTTGTCTTGCTGAGAAGAGTAAACACGCGAACACGCTTGTGATGGTGAACGTGTAACATTACACCTGCTTAACATCGGCATGTTAGCGTGCTGGCGTTAGCGTTTAGCTTAAAGCACTGCTGTGGCAGCCCGTCACCAGGTGTAGACGTTGTACGTTTCTTCAAACCACAGATACGTTGAATGACGACATAATGTAGTCTTGTTGCCTTAACCCAACCAATCGTTACACAACGTTGACAACGTGGCATTGTGTGTTTCTGCAAACGTGATAGTAGGCTGATATAAAACATATTTATGAAATGTATTTTTTGTAAAAGAAATGTTGACATTCAACCAATGCATTCAAACAATGCTGTATAAAAGAAGTAGACTTCACTGTGAAGTCCCCCATTGGTTTGTGGACTACCGGTTTGGAGCCTCGTGTTTGGCATTTTGCCTGTCGCCATCTTGAATTTTGCCCGTCGCCGTTTTGGCTTTTTGCAACCAGAAGTGACACAAGTGGGTGGAGCTAAGTACAACCTAATTCTGACTAAGACATTTTTCAGTGACCAAAGAGGTTATAATGAACTGTCATGAACTGAAGACACGCTGTGAAAGTGTTAAAGTTGTAAAATAAAAACACAGACAACTTCCAGACTGGACAACGCAGAGTAAGCGACATGTCAATCACAAAGTATTGCTGTATTGAAGAAGACTTGAAACTACAGATTAAGACCATAAACTCATGTTTACAATGTTTACTGAGGTAATAAACAAGTGAGAAGTAGAGTCATTTTCTCATAGACTTCTATACAACCATAGAAGTTGCCCCCTGATGGCCAGTAGAAATAAAGCTAGTTAAGGGCACTTCTGCATTGGCTTCATTTTTCAGAAAACGGAGGATTCCATCAGAACGATTCTTGTGGTTGGCAGAAACCAACTACACTACAATGTCACCATTTATTCTTCCAATTTATATAAGATATAATGTGTTTATTGTTGAGCTTTGAGATGCTAAGCCGACAAGAAAGGAAATAAACCTTTTTTCGCCCCAAATGTCTTACTATTCATTTGAAGGAGAATTTGATCTGCCACAGCTCTGTGATCAAGCCTTGATCGTCAAGAACCCACACCATCATCAGCTGAGGATGAAAGGCGGAGGCAAGCATAAACCAAAAGGGCCTTCATGTTGACATAGCTCTACTCGGCTCAAAAGGCTTACCTTATTAACATCACAGGAGCCGTGGCGCAGGAGATGGAGAGCCGGGACATGAATAATAGCTATTGAACTCAGCTGAAGTGATTTAACTTGGAGCGGTCAGCCTTTATTTTGTAAGTATTATTGTTGGAGGGCGAGGACTTCTACTGAAGGACTGAACTTGTCCACAGGGGCACAGCCGTTCCAGCAGAAGCACAACTGAACTTGTGAGCTTCATGCTCTGTTGTTGTAACATTTCTTGCTCTCGCTGTCTTTCTGATAATCTCTCCTTCCCCTTTTTTCCATATTTCTGGCTACATTAATGCGCTCACATGGACAGTAGACAACCTGCAAACCGATGCCACCTGATCCGAAGCTTCCTTGGCACTCACTGAGAAGAATCAATGAACTCTGAGCTGTGGTGAAGGTCTTTATCTGGTAACTGTGATTTCTTTCCCCCGATCTGAATTTCTAAGAAATCATTACCATAATTCTCTAATAAAGAACATTAGCGAAAAAAGCCAACAGTCAAATAATCTTATGAGGACCAGATGTGATTCTGTGGGTATCCATGAACATTATTCACTAAATCTTTATGTTTCCACAACACAGCTCGTCAAATCTTCAACCGATGCCAGTAAAGTTTATTCAACTACTGACGGTGCTGTCGCTGATTTCTGTTTGGTTTTGTTTTGTTGTATGCGTTCGTAATTGCATCCAGATTGGTTTCGGCCTCACGCATGGTTTGAATTTTGAACCTGAGGAAGCTGCGGAGTACTTTTTTTCATCAGCTCTGTCAGCGGCTTGCATCACCTGTCAGCTGCAGTATTTCAATCACACCGCTCACAGCTTTGTGCATAAAGAGGCCTCAGAAGTCTGCACCCTATGACATCAGAAGCATTGTTTTATTATCCCCCGGGGGCCAACACATTATTACAATCATGTATTAACACTCTGCCTTTCATCACCGACACTCGTCTTCTAATAGAAGGAAATAAAAGTGTCACAGCAGAGGGGGGGATGGGCTCCAATGCTCCTCGCATGATATCTGCATGTTTGTGCTGCAGAGTCTTGAGGGCAGCATGCTGCATAAATGCGGGTGCAAACCCACCACATTGCAGGCAGTTTTTTTTGTTTTTTTGTTGTTGTTGCCCAGAGAACAGACCATAGTTTCCTGGAACAATGCAGCTGATGAGAGTCTCTCCAAGGAAAATAAGGCTCTGACATCATGGGTTCTTAAAGCACACAGCTGAGCCAACACTCTCTCCTGCTATAATCAAGCCTCAGTGAATTTCCACTGTCGACTGAAACTGAGAAAGAGGGAGAATGGTTTGGGCACTTTTTTTTCTAACACATGCTTTAATCTGACTGCTAACATTCCCGTTGTAGTGCGAAGCTCGCGGTGCACTTGTTGGACTCTTGTGTCTCTATTTCCTTTTACATCTGGCCTTGGCTTACGGCAAAAATAAAATGTGACATAAGGCTATTTGTGTATTTTTCATGATCAACTCATCGCTAGCCAAGACTGGATGCTAGCCTTCGGATACGAGAATATTTGGGATTAGTGACAACGAATGCTGAGTTGACAACAGCAGGAGCAAAAGTTAAACCCAGCTAAGTGAAGTCCTGTGTGTCCTACTGGAAAAAGAAATGAATGGTTGAAGACTGATGAAGCCTTACAACCACTTTTCCTGTACAACCAGTAGAATAAGTAAAAATTGGTGAGTGTAGTTAAAAAAAGAAGAAGAAAAAAAAGACCACGAGGTCATTCAAAAGACAATTGTGTGCTTAAGATGAGGAGTTGAAGAGTGTGGAGAGATTGTGTTTCAGGGCTCGGTCCAAAGTCTGTGTCCTCAGATGCCCTGGGTTGTGAGTGCACGCAGATCAATGGGAAACGGATTGTGTTCTTTCCAGAACCATCCTGGTTCTTGAGGTTGTTCAAACATCTTTGTGTTGCACTCCATATAATCCAAAGTTAGGACATGAAAGAGCATAAACAGAGCATTTTTAAGACATCCTGGCTTTTGTGTGTTTTAGAATAATTAGAACAGCATGATATTGTACATCCGTAATTGGCTTATTTGTGATGGCTTGGTTACCTGCCACTGCCCAGGCATCTCTCGGCGCACAATTTCTCTCGGATTTATTTGAACTCTAAATCTTGCAAGCTTGCAGCCGGCAATTGGACCATAATTGATTGTGTATTAGTCATAGAGACGGATGAAATAACATCCAGGATGGCCGCTATGACCGGGACCTCGCCGACCTCCCTGCTGCTCCCATTTCGATCTCTGGCGTTTGCTGCATGTCAGCCAGAGAGGCAATATATATCCTGGTTTGATTGTTGTCCCACATACATCCGTTTAAAAACAAACAAAAAAAAGTGCTGACAGTGAGTGAGTTGGAGCTCAAGCTGTCAGTGCGAGCATCCTCCAAAGAGCTGAACATGCAGCTCTGGCCTCGGGGAGCACCACGCCCCCGCTATGTTTGCTTTGGCAGACCCCGCCACCTCTTAGGAAGTATCACTTTGTCATTCAGCACACACTCAGTTTCATACTGCACCATGCACAAAGTTTCAGCTCCAGTTACGGCTTTATCTGGAGTCAAAATGCCTTAAGAGAGACTAACCTCTGCTTTGCAGGTGTCTGCGGTTTGCGTTCCTCATAAAAGTGGTTTACCAGTGCGATGTTGCATATTAGAGGGAGTTTTGTCTTTATAGGATGATGTTTCACAAGAGGTTTTATGAGTGTTTGAATTTCAGAGAGTATTCAACCCTTTAACATTTTGTTATGTTGCAGCCTTATTGCTCGAATCCTTTGCAAATGTATTCAAAAGAATACATTTAAATAACTGACAGTATTCAGGCCCTTAACTCAGTACTTAGTTGAAGCACTTTCGGCGGCCTCGACGCAACCGGCTTTGCACAGCTTTTTTGCAAACTGTTTGCAAACTTCAACTGCACTTTCTCTACAGAGAAGCGTCTGTCTGGCCTCTCTGCCATAAAGACCCAATCGGTGGAGTGTTGCATTGATGGTTGTCCTTCTGGAAGTTTCTCCAATCTCCACACAAGTGCTCAGCCAGAGTGGGTTCTTTGTCACCGCTCTTACTCATCGCCCTTCTCCCCCAATTGCTCAGTTTAACTTTTCTTCCATTTAGGAATTATTGAGAACCTATTGAGAACCAGCAGAATATTTTTTTTCCCCAGAGCTCTGCCTCAACACAATCCTTTCTCCAGGCTCTGCCGGCCAGCTCTGAGGCCTTTATATAAACAGCTGTGAGCCTTTCCAAATCACGTCCAATTAGTTGAATTCACCACAGGTGTCGTCCAATCAAGGTGTAGCGACATAGCAAAGATGATCAAGCGCAGCTGAGTTCAAGTGTCATACCAAAGTGTCTAAATGTCATGTTTCTGTTTTTTATTTGTAAATGAGCAAAATATATATATTGTATGTGCATGCTGCATGACAAAAAAAAAACTCTCCAGACATTTATGTGATGTTGACAAGTGGTTTATTCAGCAGGAATGGTGAACAATTTGTCAGTATTTTTTTTCTACAGAAGGCAATCAAGCACCATAAATAACAGCGCTGTAATCAAACAGTTTCTTGGACAGTGAGCTTCAGGGGAAAGTCTTTGGTTTGTACTGTAAATCTGAAAATCTGGGAGGACCAGAGTTGTTCCACAACCAGCTTCTTTTTCATTTCAGCCGCCAGGTCGACTGATTATACAATTTGTAGACACCAAAGTATCGTCATACAAAAACACACTATTTTTATTGAATGAAAATAGGTTTTAATTCGATAGGGTGGTAACAAATGTTTTGTTTAAAATAAATTAAACTCCTGGCTCATTCTTAAAGTGAGACTATGTAACGTTCTGAGGAAATAACACGTTCTTGCTCTAACAAATGAAAAGTTAAATTCATTAGCAACCAAACGCACCCTTGCTCTGACCAGTAGCTTCCGCAGGCTATTGTTAGCAAACATTTATGCGGCATTTCCACAACTTAACTGGACTCACTCTTTTTGGGTTTTCCACTAGCAAAGGATGTCGATTGTACCTGGTGCGTTTTTAGTACCATTCGTCAAGGTTCCAAGCTAGTTGAGCCAAAACTAGAATTCATTAAAATAGCCAAGCTACCGTCAAAAGCAACTGTAATCTTTTTTTAATCACTGGACACAGTCTTTTTTTTAAAAATGGCCACTCCTAAACTATACCGTACAATTCAGCGTGTTTCACGTAGACTATTTTTTATCAGCAGCTCCCACCGGTATGTTGCTCGGAATTGTGCGAAATTTAAACATAGTATCAATCATGTTTATTTTTTCCTGTGGAATGTGTGGAACAATACATCCATTCATTTAGAAAATCTACCTTTGAATTCTATTTTGCAGCTATTAAAATACGCGGTGTCTTTTTCAAAATTTATTTCGGATGCGTCCAAATAGGCGGGTGTGGAGATAATAAAAAAAAAACTGGGATTATCGACAATCCTGTTTTTGACTTCGAAGGTCGAAATCAAGAGCTCATTCCGATCGATTTACGACGTAGAATCTAAATTGTGACGCCCCTACCGATAACACAAGAACTCTACACAGCTGGACACTATAGCCAACATAGACCGCTGGGCGAAAGCCTTAAAACAATTGCATGAAAAAACCCACATCCTTTGAGTACAGGTTACATATTATTGTTTTTTTACAATTCTCACAGATTTTCTTTTGTTTTTGTCTGAAAAGAGATGATGCACTAAATAGGATATGGAAACACCTTTGCCGAATAAGTTCTGATGTAGCAAATATTTAGCGCCAAATTCTGTAGTCGAGTTTATCCGCTGCACACCAGTTGATGCCTTAATTCGCGTTTTATTTTGCGACGGTTCAAAAGTTCACTTGACGATTGAATAGAAACACAGCTGTTGGTAAAAAATAATGTTGTCCGAGTTAAGAGAATCTTGGAAAATTAAGGCAAATTCAATATTCTATTTTCCTGTAATTACCACTTGTAGCCACAGTTGCCGCTGTTCAGCAATAGTTACGTAGTCTCGCATTAAGTGTTTTTAATAATCAATACCTTGGCTTCCAGCGAGTGCATGTACACACACATCTCAGGACAGACGAAAGCAAACCATGACTTTTGACAATCTCAATACAATTGGAAGAATCACAGTTCACAGTACTTTTGTCAAGTTATTTGGCAGAAGGGATCTATATTGAGAAAATAATTCAAAAACAGTAGAAAAAATAGCGTTTTGCCTTCTTGGGAACACAACTTGGTATTATCTTCTTTTTTTTTATCTCCATGCATTCACAGATTTCACACAGATACATTTACTCGCTTACACTACTACCTTATTGAAACAGCTTACAAATAAAAACACTATTAAAATGGTGGCCACAAGGCTGTGCAAAAGGGAAGACCTCCAATTAAGCCCTGCCATCTGTCTGTCTTAGCCGTCTGTTGCAAGTAACAAACTACAAAATAGCACCATTATACAGTGGATAGGATTCTTAATACAGTTTTGTTATATGAAACCATCATGTACAATGAATGATAGTAATGCATAGGTTAACATAAATGGGAGTACTGTTTGATTATACACAGGCAGAGGCAAAGATGAGATGTCTTGGGTGGTTTGTGCGATAGAAAGATTGTAAATCTGCATGGAGGCTTGAATAAACAGCCGTGACCGTCAGTCCTCATGCAAGGACTTCTCAGAACTGTCTTTTTATGAATCGTGGTTGTGTGCGCTTCACCTTTGCTCACGGTTACACAACTGTCATTTACACTGTGGGTGCTTTGTATGTGTGTGTGTGTGTTCTGTTATATGTGTCCCGTATCTCATATCTCCCGGAAGACTTGTCATTTTGGTTTGCAATATTTACCAAATCTGTCTAATCTGCATGTTTCTCTGGTGGACTTTGCAACAGATTGCTGTGGAGTTTTGTTGTACTGTTGCCATGATGCCACGTGATGCAGACAAGCAACAACTGCAGTAGCAAAGTTCACAGCCTCCCTAAACTAACAAAAATACAAACAATCGATCAATCAAATGTTAAACTTCCCATCTAGTGGCAACTCTTAGAGCCTCTCCTTTTGCTTCAAACTTTGGGAACATATTGTAAATTCTTTAAGAGAACAAGAAAAATATTTGACTCTTTTTAGAGCGCTTGTTGACTTGCCGTGACTAGACTTTTACGACTTGCGCTTAACCTTGAACACAGGCCTCCACTCAGACTCAAATGTTGGTCACCGGTTACTGGATTGTTGACAAACGGCTTTGTGACCCATTTGTTGCTGTTTGACTAATTCCACTGGTTTATGCCAAATGTACTTTGACTCTACCGAAATACCCATTTCTGACAACTAAACATGCACCATGAACTGATGGGCCGAAAAAAACCTTAATTCAATTTAGCTTCTGGTTTATAAGTTTGTCTTGTTTTTGTACTTCCCACCTTCCCGAAAATCCCCTCTAATGGTGTTTGATCTGTTGTTGTAGAAGTGTTTGGATCGTAAACTCAATCCCCAGGCTCTCAACACTTCCTGAGGTTTAAGAGGGGTTTGGATTGGACTCAAACCTTTATGGGACTCCACTTCGGGAGTTAATGAAACTTAGGGATTTGACTTAAGCTCAAGGTAAAATAACTAAAACAATGTTTAAATCTGATAATGAACGGCCTGGTCTTTGTCCTTTAAAGCAAACCTTGTTTTACTTATGACAAACTGGGGTAGTAACTGTAATCGGGGACCGGTGACAGAGTCTCCTGTCTTACCAAAGGAGTGAATGAATCCACTCTCTCAGAGTAAAAAGATTTACCCCCTGCAAAGTTCAGGGGACAGGACACTCATTCTCAAACACAGCCTGCTGCTCTCTGATTGGCTGGAGCCCAGATGCATTTCCCACCTTTCCTGGAGCCAGGGGATGCTGCAGCTCACACTTGGAGGTATAATAAGCTCTTGTTCGTGTCTCAGCAGCTAAACTAGTCTGTTACTTTGCATTTACAAAGAATTCCTCCCGATATGGAATGGTGCAGTGTATAAAATAATCACAAGATCCCTCATCAAACCCTTAAACATCACTTAGCTCTCAGGTTTCAATCATTTTGAAGAGCTTTTAGAACATTTGCTAGCATCTTCTTTGTTTTGTTTTACAGTGAACCATTCCACAGGGGTACCAGGTAAGGCCACTCCCTTCTCTCTTCCCAAGTCGCTGGGCATTTGTCCATTCGCTCCTTCCCTACATTCGGTAATTTCTGCCCCCCGTGTTGCCTCGACTTGAGTTTTTCTGTTGCACGTCCTGCAATAAAAGAAAAGCACATTTTAGCCATGTAGCGGAGACACAGATAGACATTTTGCAAGCTTTGGTAAATATTTGGGGGGAAAAAATTGCGTTGTTTGGATGGTGAAAGTAAAACTTGGTCACCTAGGTAATTGCTTCTGAAATTACAATTCCTGTTTGCCTAGTTTGAGCATCAAATATTTTTCAGCAGCTACGCTTTCGACATGCAATGAAAGTTAGCTGCAACGCTGCCTCTCAAATGCCAGTCACTGCAAAGCTAACCGTCCACCCACAGGCTCAAAGCCTTAGATGCTGTTTCCTCAAAAACTGGTATGTCCAAAAATATCTTCTTTGGAGAAAAATGAAAATATAGAAAACACACAGATTCCTATTTCAGTTTTTACATAAAGAGAAAAATGTGAGGAGGATTCCTATCAGTTAAAGGAGTTGAGTGGTGGAGAAGCCACTGCACACGGAGATACACTGAACGTGATACGCTCGCTTCATCTCCGGACCTTGCATGTGTCTGTTGTGGTGAGACGCCAGAATTTCAGCACATAATGTACAGCAGCAGAGTGGAGATTCTGCCTGGGGAGCGGGAGTGCCACTGGGTCTACCACAAAAACCACTTAGTTCCTTCTCTTGCTAATGGTTTTCTTTTTTGAGAGAAGGGTAAAAAGCACACGGTCGAATCTTAAAAGGATCACACTCTCCTGCAGGTTGGCAACTCGAGGATGAAACAGAGTCTCCATTTAGACCTCACGCTTTCTTTCGTTGGCCGAGATTTTAAGATTTCGGAACAAATTCAAATGAATCCCTCTCATTTCAAAATAAATACTCTTCTTTTGAAACTCTTGAGAATGTCAGAGTGGAGATCGTATGGTTTATAGAGGTTTAAATGACTAGACGAATCAAAAATGACAATAAAATGAAATAAAGTGTCCAGTGGCATGCATACCTTGAAGGATGAATGACTATGTCCAGGTAAAGGTCTCTGTGGGAAGAAAATGAAGCCACTTAAGTTGGATGGATTCATTTGTCTTGTTATACAGTGATATACTGCTTGCAAACCCTATTATAGAGTGGAAAGAGGGTTAAACTGCTAGCCTTGGTCTATCAGAAAGTGCCCAGCGTTTTTTCGTTTTATTAAGTAGTGAGCTTTGGCTAGCCCGGCTCTGTCCGCAACAAAATCAAACATAAAGCTCACAAATAAACACATTCTATCTTGTTTGTTTAATCCATATAAAACTGTATGTAAAAATGAAAAGTTAAAGTTAAATGTAGTTTAACGGAGGGTTATGTGCAAGACTATTTCTTGGCTGGGCACCTGTGGTCAAAGCTAGTCTACCTGATTGGTGCCATGACATTGTTTCAACAGCCCATTACTCCAAAACCCCAACCTTTGGATGAAAAGCCCATTTGTCCAACAGCTGGTTATCCTGAACACAAACGCCCCGAAAATACAAACTCTTAGCAGCACATGGCTAACTATTATTCCCTGAAACTAGCAACTGAGACCATAAACTAGTGTTTACAATGTTTACTGAGGTAGTAAATCAAGTGAGAAGTAGAGCAATTTTTTCATAGACTTCTATACAATCAGACTTGTTTCTGCAACCGGGGGAGTCGCCTCCTGCTGGTCAGTAGAGAGAATGCAAGTTCAAGACACTTCCGCATTGGCTTCACTTGGCCGAACCGGAGGTTGCCGCCTGGTTGCAACCTACTCTGGTTGGCGTACCCTAAACCTAACTAATCCCACTCCTCATACCTAAACCTCACCAGCCCAACCATATAAGAGGCAACAAATCGGTAAGTCTCAATGATGTAATTCTGCTTAATAATTAGCCATGTGCTTCTGATTGCTGCAGAGAGTTTGATTTTTTGGATCAATGGGCCTTCTGAACATTGAGCGTTTGTTCTTGGGATAAGGGGCTTTCGGTCCAATGGGACGCTTTTTGGACTGTTGGGGTTTTGGAATAATGGACGGTTTGAAAAATGGGCAATCCCCCAACTGATCCCCAACTGAATCTTCATGCCAAGCTAACATCTAACCCTTGGCAAGAAAACAAATGTCAACAATTTCTCAGGATAGTTTGTGTGCATGCTCTGACAAAAGCTACCAAAATATCAATCCTTTTCTCGTTACTCTTACATATTTCCTGATGAGTAAATCTTTTTTTTTTGAGTGTATCTGTTTGGTGCTGTGCTCACCTTCTTGTTTTTTGTCTTGTCTGGCTCCTGTGCTGTCCTACGCTCTGTGCTCTTGTCCGCTTTGTGCCCTGCGGTACTAACCTTAGGTGCTCTCGGCATGTCTGTGTGGCGCTGTGCACGCACAGAGCGAGCAGCCTTGCTAGTCTTGGGAGGTGCACAGTACATCTCCAGGCGCCGCAGCTCACAGCTTTGGAAGCAGCACTCGTCCACAATGCCGCGTGACCGCCGTGCATTGGGGCCATAGCCTGGTTTACCTGTTTAGGAGGAACAGCAAGAGGAGGGGTTAGTTTTGGCAACAAGTCTGGAACAAAGTTCCTTTTCTCCGGATCTGCAGGAAAATGCCATTTCAGTGTCATAATGTTCGGAAGATCTGTGACTAGTCAAAAGTGGGTCCGATATAAACTTAGCTGACAACGGAGTGAAAGAATCGTCTGTCTTCAAAGAATCTGTCTTCACATTCACTTCTCTCATTGGAGTTAATAGACTCAAGACCTGCAGCTGGTGTCCTACAGGGGCGGGGCAGTGACAAAACACGTGAACTCTATTTAGCCAAGAGGCAATAAAATGTATGCAAATCAGATTTTTGATCCGACATTCTTTTCTACATTTGCTTTATATCTGTTAGCAGTGTTAATCTGTTAGCAGTGGCGTCATATAGCAGTGACTATATGACGCCAGTAGAGGTGAGGTGGAGATGTTGTCGTCTATGTTATCGCTGAAAAAAATGGGCAAAAGATTAGTTGAAGGTGTGATCAGCTTGTTGAGTCAGTAACCACATCAAGTTACTCAACTCCCTTACACCCCAAAACCCACCCTCTTTTGGTGGCCTTTAGAAAAACGCAGTCTTCATTAACAATTCCCTGCTCACCTTGAGCAATATAGCGTTGATGGACTTTTCCCTGTTACCAAATAAAATAATAATAATTTAATATGGCATTTACAAGGAGGAAATGCCTTTCCCTCTCTGAGTTCATAGCTCTTGGCTCAGAAGCCTGCCAGTGCTGACAAAGTGCATTAACTTCTGCTCTCTGCCTGCTTTGTCCTGACAATGCTGTTCTGGACAGAGAGCAGTTTTTATTCAGAAACGGCATCTTTCTCCTCGGACACAAAGCTAGAGTGGAAGATAATGGAGGTGTGAATGAGAGGGAGGAACTGGGGGAGGCTTTCATGTTGCACATCAGGTAAGAATGATGCTAGAAATACACCGTGCACCTGCATTATTTAGGCAGCAGAAGAACCACATTCACCCAGATCTCAAACTGACGAAAAGGGGATGTGTTAAATAAAATGGGTAGATGAGAACATTTTTTTGGCATTTGCATTTGTATTAATTTCAGCTACACCTTTCATGGCCAGGTATTACACCTACTAATTATTTCTTTTCAGTCATCTGAACAAACAAGCTTTTTCTTCCCTGCGGTGAGTATCATCAGTGGGCCCAGCCTTGGCTGCTGTACTACCGCCTGATATCAAGTAATGTAGAAAGAGAGAAATATGACATTCGGCCCTGGCCGGGGATTATATAATGGCTGCTGAAAGCCAAAAGAGCCTGGCCTGTTTTTTCAATCCCTCCCAATAAAGCCTTTACAAATTAACATCCGCTATTATTCTGAAAATAGCTTGCAACCCTGCTGCACAAACAGCTGGAAGGGAGAGAAAAATCAGCTGGCACCGGTTGTAACATGTAGGATAATCAGCTCGGGCAGGTTTGGGAAAAAATATATAATAATCAGGTCTAAAAGCATTGGAAGGTTTTAAATGCTTCAATTCCATGGATAGCTGCTGTAATCCCTCATAAAGAGTTGTTTTCTGTTAAACAAATAAGGGTAAATAACTTTTTCTGCCAGTGCTTCCCGCCTCTCTCACATTTCATAGTACGTTCTTGTTCAGACGAATGCATTTACATTGCAGTCAGTTGAGACTACATGGCGTACAAATTACATGCAAAACGTAAGACCGCCTTTCTCATAGCATGCAAAAGGACTCATACATTGTCTTGTCGTTCATGCGCCAATTGATGAGAGCGGGCTGGTCTGTGTTCTTTCTATGGACGTCAAAACGTCCATAGAAACCTGTCCAAGCTCTTTTGTAGCATATTCACTATCTCCAGTCTTTATCTGCATGTTTCAAACACTAATAGTTTCTAGGATAGTAAATGCACTACTTCTTTTACTGTACATATTCAAAGTTACAAAGCACCACCACGAGTGGCATATTTAAGTGACATAAAGACGAATCAAGAGTCCAACAAGGTTGCAGTTTCTATGGGTATATTGACATGTTCTGACATATTTTATGTTGCGTAGCTCTCCGTTGCCTTTCCAATAAATGTGTATCTGCAGTGAATCCAAGCTGACTACAGCCGCCGTCCGAGCAGGCTACGAACTCTTCAGAACCACCTTTCAAGTGCTTGATACTCCACAAAATATTCCTTTGGAGTGCAGCGCTAGCACCCTTCTTCACAGAAAACTAGTCTTCAACCTGTCAAATGAAGTGTTGACTAAGTGTTTCATCTGATGCCACCGCGCAGCTCCACGTAGCATCTTTTGGTTTGGTGTTTGAGAGCCTCAGCACACATAGCGTTCATTCCTCCAAGGAGCGGCACTGATGGCTGGATTCCCCCATTCCAGAGTGACACAGAAAGCATCTGAGTTTTACAGCTTGGTCATGGTCAATAAAAAGCAGTGGATTCTTGGAGCCTGCGCACTGCTCTTCCTGCGAAGTGTCAAGCAGTTTACGGCTGGGCAGGGACTGTAAGAGCTGCTAAAGTACTGGAAACTACCTCTTTATCACTGGTACCACAAAGAGTTTATGGCAGGAGTGAGGTGTTCCTCACTTTACGGCGCCACTGGAAGACAATGAACTAGATTTAAGTGTCACACCATCAATGTAGAAACGAGAGTGATTGGAAAGGGTTTACACATGCCATGGTGTTCTTTAACTAAACGAATAAAGGAATCGAGGGGAGTTTTTATCTATTTTTCTTGGTGTTCGAAACACATAGTTTTGGGTTTTATTGACAGGTGAGTAGGATCAAAAGCTCCAGACAGTAAAGGAACCAAAAAATCCTCGACGTGTACCTAATAAAGATAATAGATCTGAGGTTAATTCTGTGCGAAACAACGCAGTGTGCCTGGATTCTTTGGTGGCCAATAGGTATCAATCATAAGATATGTTAGCCTGTGGTTAGACAGTGCTGCCTGCTGTCATCGTGTCTGTTTTTGCTGAATTATTGGTAATAGAGTGAGTACAAGTGATGAATAGTACGCAGGATTCTTTGGTTCCTTTACAACTGGAATAAGAAATGAAAGAAAATGTATGAGACTGCCTATGATGAAGAAGAAAGAACGCCAGAAAGGTCCAAGATATCAACTGTAAACCTTGAAGATCTCTGCACTAATGCACTCTTTGTGGGGGTCCTATGGATTAAACTGATGAAGGGTTTCAAAAGGTAAAGTACTGGTTGGTGTCCTCAAATCCCTCGTGTCTCAGATTCAGCTAATGTACAGATCGCCTGCCTGTCCTTTTCATGAGATGCCTCTTTGTTCCGCTGAGCAGTAATTCACAGAAGGGTCGGAGAGTTTTTTAGTTCAGGTCTTAATGGGAAAACGACACCTTTTCTCAGTGATGAAGCGGACACAGGAGGGCTTTCTTCAGATCTCAGTGCCTTCCGCTGTGTGTTCAGGTCCAGTGTAAAACTAGGGAGGGAGGGGTGGGGGTGTCCTGATCATCCTGTAATCCACATAATCCCCTGCTGCTGAGGGACAATGCCAAACTATGCGTGTGTTTGAGTGTGTGCATGTGTGCGTGCATGCCTGTGACGTGGTGTTTGCACATTCTACCTCCCTGCAGCTCCCGTGGGTTTGAATAAAATTGACAGGGACAAACACTGATGAGGAAGTCTCATCATTGGCTGCTAAAAGCAATTTTCCCTTTTCCTTTCCACCTCACATGCCATCAGTACAAGCCAAAACATCTAAAAAACATATACCACATTTCATATTTGGTGGAACTTTGTGTACCAACAATTAGCTCCTGGGCCAGAAATGACGGATTGTTCCATCTTGTCGTAATTCAGGAGAATTACGCTCTCACTCTAGAATAAATGTGAATATTTCAGCAAGAACTGATAAAATATGAAGTGACTTAGGACTGGGAGCCACTTAGCACTCACACTTTGGCCAAAAAACTCCCATAACAGATCTGATTCATGGAATGAACATCGCAGTGAAATCACCCTACGGTCCTGCCTGCTAAAGCGTTACAAAGACAACTGAGGATTTCTAGGTCAGGCTAATAATTGGAAAAACTGACTCCAGTGGTATTTCTTTCTGTTTCATAGAGTGCAGTTTGTTTCATTGCCTTAAAAAAAAAAGAAAAATTTCCACCAACTAGTATTTAGCATTTCTGTCAGGGTTGGAAACCTTCAGTCTTAAAATGCAAGTGTGCGACTTTACTGATGACATACAGTATGTAAGGTGGATTGGCAAAAGCACCGTCAGCACAGAAAGCCCACTGCCGTTGCAACACTTTTCTCTGGACACATTATCAATCAGAGGGCTGCCAAGTGCAACACGGCCAGACTGGAGAGGAAGAGTTCAGGGAAAGGAGCACGCCTCCTTTGGCCAAGCTTTCTAGGCCACCGGGTCACATGGACGACAGAAACGAAATGAATTCTCCAGATATCGTCGTGCAAACAGCCACCGGTGAATGTGGCGACTGAAGGAGAGGAGACGGAAAAGGAATGACAGAGAGAATATGAGAGAGCGAAGTGAAACAGAAGGAAGACCGGGAGCAACATATTTTCCAAGGCGCTGCACCCTGCTGCTCAAACCTCATCTTCTTTTCAGAAAAAAAAGGGATGGAGTGTTCGTGAAATACACCTCTTTTTCAACACAGGAAAATGTGGCATTGATAGATGGACGCTGTGCAGTTCAGTGACTGCACAGCGTAAGGTAATGCGGGAAAGACAAACATGTTCCCCGTACCACAAAAAGGTCTGTTCCTGTTTAAGAAGTCTATCCTGCAGGAGGATTCATGTGTTACATTGGCCTCCATTCAACACTTTCTCATGAGATGAATATGGACAGTAGTGCCGCACTTCTATAGCCTGTGAGAAACATTTACAAAGCTGTAGTAAAACTCTGCTATGAGTAGCCAACTCTTTGTCACATTTTCACATTGTCCGATCTCTGGACACCCTCAAACCTTATCAAAATCTTGAACATTTTCATTGGCTTTAAGTTACAGCTGCAGACTGCTTGGGAACATTTTACAAACCTTTAAACTGACATACTAATCATGAACTAATTGCAATCACCACCTAAGAAGAGAATGTCTTGTTGGTGTTAAAGATTTGATCCGTGCATCACATGCTAAATGCGATGCATGATTTACTCAAAAGCTGTTGTGACCACGTAGTCCACGATCTTCCGCCGTCTCTCAGCCTAAATGAAGAGAACATGGTCATTTATGCAAGCGAAGTGCTGCAGCAGAGGGAATCCAGAGACCAAAAAGTCTTAACTGGCAGAAACCTGGCAATCGAGCGGGCTGTCACGACCACTTCACACAATGTGGGTGCTGCCAGCAGCATCTGGACGAACAAGACTCGCAGCTTTGCAGCAGCTTGGTGGCTCTCCAACAAACTCTCTGGCAAATGCCGTACAAAGGGCCCGATGCAGAGAATGATGTTGACTGGTGCTGGAAAAGCTGCATGAAGGGGTGGAAGAATTTTGCAGTGGGGTGGTGGGGAGCAGCAGCAAGGTGCATGGTCACACGACCTCCAGACAGAACATCGATATTGGATAATTCTGCAAAAAACTTTGGATGACGCTCAATGACATTTTGGAATGGTTCATGCCAACCGCTTTACAGTATTTCTACAACGTCTGTGCATGAAAACCACAATAACGTAGGACATAGTTATGGTTAGGAAACACTTGATGAAGGTCAGGGAGAAGGTTCGGTGTTAGGGTTGGAGTGTGACTGGACACAAACTGGTAACATCGTTCCAATTCTCACACCCTTACTTTCCGTCACATGCCTGCAATTAATGTTCCTTTCCTTAACCATACGTTGTCATGCAAAGAAAAAAACTTTTTAAACATAGACATTGAATGTTAAAAAACTGGGTTTTGTTCGCTGTCTCGTAAAAGGATGCTTTGTTGGTACCATGAGCAGGTGTTAAAGGCTGATGTTCAAGTTCAAATCCCCCCGAAATCTTTGCAGTGGCTTTTTGTTTCTTCAAACATCAAGTAAGGTGCTCACGGAGTAAAGTGAACAGACGGTTCATGGGAGGATTGGACTAAGAAGCCAGTCACACGAAGATGACCAAGAATCAAGAGAGACACATGGAGGCATGTATAGTTTGCGTCAAAATGGGCAGCGGATGATATAGAGCATCAAAGCCAAGGATAAACTGCAGAGTGGGCTTTAAAATGGCGATAGATCCAGTGGATAAAACCATTGGATGGATGAGATTTTGTACGAATATTTATGGTCCAACAGAGGATGAATCCTAATGACTTGTTCTCTCTCTTCATAAAGGCTACATGGGCCACTACTACATTATTCCACTGCTGTACTGAGGCTGGGATTCAAAGATAAAGTCCCCCTCCGGCCCCTATAATCCTCCATCCGTCACCAAGTTCTCAAGAAGGTGTATCTACAAACCACTCCAGGTTCAGGTTGAGGCGAAAGCAATCAATTACTGGGAAAGAGAACACTATAGATCCTGCTGATTTCCCACAGAAATCTTATATCTTCTTTTCTTTTTGAAATTGGCAGCTGACAAAGTCCACCACATGTGGAAAAGCTTTCATAACTTTGGGACCAAAACCAAACCAATAATAATGGATGCTATGTCAAAACGGCACAGGAGTCACCGGGACAATCAATTCATCTAGAAATCTTCAAATGACTTTTGGGGAGATGCGATGCGAATTGGCTTAATTGGTGGATGTCAGCCAAAGAAATGTGAATAATGGGGTTATAAACCTCAGCTCGGTTGGGTCGGAGCCAGCTATACTGTACAGTCACACTGCTCGTCTCTGACAGAAGGATCAGGATACATGTCCGGAGAAACACTGGCAGCCAATGGAGCATTGCACCTAACCTCTGTAGCTCCATCCTGTGCTGTTCTGGGCTGGTTTGTACCCTTAATGGAAAAATCTGAGATTTAAATCCTGGATTGTTTGTGGAGGGTTTTCTTTGGGTCACTTTCCCTTCTCTGGTGGAAAAAAAGTGAAAAAACTTCACTGCAACATTTAGTTTCTGCCCCTCCTCTTTCTCAGAGATAGTGAGCCAATTTCCACTTAAAGCCCTTTGCCACCAGCAGAATAGTTCATTATCAGTATTCCATATTTCATTTAGGTTTGCTTGTTCAAAATCTGGGCTCCTGTCCATCAATGAGAGTGGGGCATTAAAACAAATGTGCAGGGATGAATGTGAACTTAAAGAGAAGATGTAAGAGGAATGAATGGAAGAAGAAAGGGAACATTGATGCAGGAGAAAGTCAAGACGAGATGTCAAACAGGCTGCTTTTTTATTTATGAGCTCGCTGGAGGTGGAGAGCTCTGGGACAGATACAGCCAACCTTTATGAATTAATAAAAAGGTGCACTTACTGAAATAAAAGCCTCTCTCTCCACACACAAACTGCAGCGTGTCGACCAGCTCCGCCCCGCACAGGGTCTCTGGACCCGCCCCTGTTGCCGTCGGAGTCAGGGTGAGGACGCACAGCAGTAGTGAGAGGGTGTGGCTACAGGAGATACAGCACATCGCACTCTGCAGCACAGGGACAGGGAGAGAGAGAGAGAGAGAGAGAGAGAGAGAGAGAGAGAGAGAGAGAG
>NW_022280051.1:4610182-4616793 GCF_004355925.1 Anarrhichthys ocellatus | reverse complement strand
AGAGAGAGAGAGAGAGAGAGAGAGAGAGAGAGAGAGAGAGAGAGAGATCTTTAGCATTTCCACTGCTGTTAAAGACAGAGCCAGAGAGAGAGAGTTTTTTTCATTTAATTCAAGCAAGGGAAGTCGCACGTTTAAAGTCACTGCTCCCATATTAAACTGCTGGCCACTGAGCACATCTGCTGTGACAGTTGGTGGCTCAGTGCCTTGCTCAATGACACATCAGTGGTGGCAACACTAAACATTTTCCCACATTAAACATTGAACCCAGTGAGCCGAAGGCTTGCTTCCTGATAACTTCCAGGCTTTCGCTCTGCTAAAAAAACGGGAAATAAAAGTAGAAATAAAAGTGGCCACAGATGGTAACTTTACAGGAGTTTGGAGATGTGGAGGAAAATGCATTAAATCCAAACTTCCACTGTGTGCCAGAGTCAAAGAGTCAAACAGGAGGCTGACCAGCTCTGATGCTCCGGAGCGCCTGTGCGCAACCGAGAAGAGTGCCACCAAATTGAAAACACACGTTTCTCCTTATCATCTCTCAGCCCCTGCATGTCCTCACCAGTTAATAACAATCCATATTAATCAATTCAAATTAAAAAATGTATATAGTTAATCACCACTCGGTAATGATGCTTAAGCATTTCCCCCTTGTGCCAAAAAAGCAGCTGTCAGCGCATTATTACGCACAGAACTAAACCAAAAGTGCTTCAAATTTCAAAAAAGCAGAATAAGAGAATCAAAAAGGGCAAGGGATCTCTTTCCGATCCAAACTGAGAGATGGAAAACGGCTCCCCCGCCAAAACCCAGCCGAGGAAGCTGAGTGGGCCAAATATACATAATAAAAAGAATAAACACAGGACACTATCTATCTACATCACAACCCCAACCGCGCATGAAGTATTTCATGTTAAGGCTCCCCTCTCTCTTAGCCCCGCATCCTCAGGTTAGACATTTAGCACTTCATAATGCACACTCAGCAGTAATGACATTGAAAGTTGCAGAGCTGCATTCGGACTTTCTGGAGAAAAAGAGCGCAGGACGCACAGAAGCGCTGAGAATGAGAACCCATTCATCCGCGCAGAGAAACTCATGCACGATGTCAAGAAAAAAAAAAGTAAATTTAAGCAGTAGGTGGACAATCTCTTGTTATCTGTGGAAAAAGCAAGTCATTAAAACACGCAGGACAGTTGCTCTCTAACTGCATAAAAAAGGATGAAAATCAGAATAAATCCACATTTGTCATGCATTTAAAATCAGTAAAACATTCAAACTGAAACAAGTGGTGTTCCAGTTTAAACTGAGGATGCTCTGTGCAAATGGTGAGCAAGTGAAGGTGATAATATATAGTGTCAAAGGAAAGCAGGTAAGTTACCTTGAAGACATCACATAAATGCCACTGAAAGGAAAGAGCGCTAGACATCCCCACGGGTCCCCGCAAGACAAAGCCCGGCGAAAAGGAACTTGTTTGAAGTCATTAAAAAACGGGGAGAAAGAGATGCGGGCAATGTCATATCTCAATATTCCGACTTTGTTCCATTGCGCAGGCTCGTTTTGGAGAAGTGAGATTTAGCGAACAGGAGACGGATTTAGAGAGAAAATCCCTCACATTTATCTACATTACACAGACATTTTCAACAGGAAACAGCTGGGGCAGCATTTGCCTCCTACTCGTCCTAAGTTATTCATTAAGGATTTTGGGCACATATTCAAATAACGTCATTTCTCTTTTTTTTTTTCTCAGAACGGGATTGAATTTTGATCTCTCTTAAGACGTGGTTAGTAGTTCAGATCAAGACAGAAAAAGCGGTGCTGCCCCACCAGCAGCAGCTCACACTCACGCAGCACACTATTCACTGCGCTGAGAGCTCGGGAAGGAGAAGTTAAAGGCGAGCTGGAGGTTTTGATGTGGCTGCTGGTTGTTGTGCGTAATTTGGCACCGCGTAATTCAACAGCCCTTCTATCCAAAGTCTGATTCGATTAAAGCTGAAATTCATCATTAAAAACAGTTTCCCACTCAGTCACCACTGTGCTACTGACTTGAATACCCAATAAAAACTAAATAAAAAAGCTAAATACATGTGAACTGGAGCGATAGTGATCAAACTGTGGTATTTCGTTAGAGCAAATACAAACCAGAGATAAGCAGAAAAAGCTTAATCGGAAGTCCTGCTCTCTTTAGACTTTGATCTTCTGCAGAATTTACTGCTTTTTCGCACGTTGTCTGTGATTTGATATCAGCAGTCATTGCTCTGGTGTCTGTCTTGAAATTGAGTCAATAAATGCAGCTTTGTCTGTAAATGAGAACACATGATGCTTTCATGATCTGAGTGACTGATGTGAAAAAAATGTGGGAAAAAAAGTGGGAATTTTCTGACGAAGAAGACATTGATTTCATATCTATCAGATTTTTAACCCCCTCCTTGGAGCAAACAGAGACCGGATGCTTTACTGAGGGACTGGCTAACACTTGGTGGCACCCATTGTGCAGAGCCACATGTTAAAGTCAGGGCCCCAGCGGAGTTCCCACTGTGCCACAGAAAAGCACTAATGCCATCCCTGCTGGCATTTCAACACTGATCCAAGCACTAAACATGGGATCAGTGCTGCGACCCAATCATAAAACAGGACACCAGCGTGTATCCCAGCATGCTCGGCCAGTGTGTGTAAGTGCATCACGAGCAAGGTCGGATCCAAAAGGGGGCCAAGGCCGAAAACACGCAACAGTTAAGGTGGTTGGAGTAAAGTGGGTCAAAACGTGAGCACGCTGTCCCCAAATGACACGGACCGCACTAAATCATCAAATCCAGTGCCACATGCCATGTCGCTATCTTCTAAGCTATATTGGTCATCGCTGCGATGACGATTTTTTACACTGGAGATCAAACGATTAGTCAGTTTAGTTCAGTCGGGCTAATCACCAACTATTCTGGTAGATTGTACAAGATTCAAGTTAGATGAAGGGAAAGATGGATTTTGTGTGAACTGCTCACAGTCGTGTGCAACCCGTGATGAGGAGTCGAAGGTCGGCGATGGTTCATTTTTAAAAGTATTTCTTCAGTGAAAGAAGAGCGAAGAACGGTACGGAAGGCTTTTTAAATAGAAAAGATGTTTTGCTCTTCTACTGACTGGTTTCAGCAAGAGTTTGATTGACAAATTGTTCACCCAATCACCGTCCAAGTCTTTTTGTCAAACAAACACAGGACTTTCACCCAGGATGCTGTTAGTCTGTCCCATTTGAAACCAAAAGTAAACGTTGACTTTACGCTTGTTTCTTAAGAAAATCCCCGAAGGGCGTTTTTGTTACATAACCCTAACCATCCTTATACAATGATAACATGCTTTTCTGCAAGCCTGATATGAGGTTGATATGAAATGTATTTATGAAGCCCGTTTAGGGTTCAGAGAGGTCGACGCCTCCCGTGGTTTGCGGAAACGTACAATGCCAACATTTCTTTTGGCAACTGGGTTGATCTGTTTACAGTGCAGCCAAACAACGAATGTTGTTTTAATAAAGAAGTCAGTCAATAACAATCGTTATCTGATTTCATGCTGCACACCGTACACGTAGTTGTCCACACAACAGCAGAGGAGTGCAGCTTATCTCCTGCACAATTTAAAACTAATCGATTGATGAATTAATGCAGATAATGGTCGCTGTCACATCTTTGATCAGTGACATTGGTTAGCACTGAATGCAATGAATACATTCCCTTTTTCAGTGGCTGCTTCAGAATGAAAGCCAGCCCATGTTTCACCATAATGTGAAGCAGCAGCAGATTAATCGATGATGAAAATGCCGCTCCACTTTACACTACAAAATGACTAAATCAATCATGTATTTTTTAAGCAAAAATGCCAAATGTTGAATTCGTCATATATGATGTTAACCTGAATATCTTTGGGTTTTTGGGATTTTTGGTCATTGTAATTGAGCAAATAATTCACAGATGAATCGATAACGAGAGTAACTGTAGTTGCAGCCTTGCTTTACACCATCACATTTATACAAAATGCGGCGCACCAAATAACAAATCTGCATTCAACATCTCAGCTCCTCGTCAATCTGTGAGCAGACTTTTCTTCCTCTCAGTGCTGCTGGAGACCAGCGTCTCCGTTTGCCTCCCCTGGCGGATTGCGTCACCGCTGAGAGCTGCTGATACATCGTGGAATATGATGATGGTGATGCTCCTCTGATTAGAAGGGCAAAGCTGCTTTGAGACCAGAGGATGACCTTGTTAGCATCAGATCAGGGACGTATAGCCGGTCACTGATGCCCATAAGCCTCTCTGTCAGTAGCTCATCTTGGATGTGAAATGATCTCATCTTTCACTGACTCTTGACTAAAAGAAGAAGAAGAAAAAAACACAATCTAGCATGTAAATGCTTCATCACAGACTGTCCTGTTATCACTGTGGTCTAGCAGTATTGATGATGGGCTGCACATCTGCTGATGCAGTAGTAGGAGGAAGAGGAAGAAGAAAAAGGGGGGGGGGGGCTGACCTTCCCTTGTTCGCTGTCTCTAATACCCAGTGCTCTGTAATGTCTTGGTGCCAGGTTTCTCTCCCTCCCTCCCTCCCTCCATCTCTCTTTTCTCTTCGGTTGCAAGACTTTTGAACCCCCCAACCACCACCACCACCTCCCCCTCCTCACCCCCCCTGCAGCCTTGTCTAAGGAGACGTCCGCCCCTTTGAACTCATTGACCAGGGAAAGACTTGTTTTTACTCCGTTCTGGTGAAGGAAGGAGAAAGTGTTCACTGCAAAAAATGTGCATCTTGATGAAGAGTGTGTTTTAAAAATCACACGTTTTCTCCTGAAAAAGTGTTTAAAAATGATGCACCAGGATAGTTAAACAAACTTACAATGCTTTGCCCACTTTTTAAAGGTTGCTCTCTTGAATCTATTTATTTTATTAATAGCTGAGGGATCTGCCTTGTTAAGTTGAAAAGAAAATAAAATGTATGCAACAGATTTGGCAACAAGCAGAGTTATTTCCCCCCGTTTGGAGGAATCTTTATACGTTAACGAAAAGCAATAGCCTTTGCAAAAACAGACACTTTTTGCAGTGTTAACAGCATCCCGTCTGGTTCCTCCTGCCAAGCAAATGTCAGAGTCAGAGGGAGACACAGATACAGACAGCGGTGCAGAATGCAAATGAATGCGAGTAGATGAAAGTGAGATGACGGAGGAAGAATTAGAGTGGATGAAAAACTAGATAAACACGGCGTGAACACGTCGAGGGAGGACGGAGGGCTGCGTGTGGGGGACTGCAGGGCTGGTACTCGAGATGGGAGGGAATGTGTGAGGCTGGGGATGGGTCTGGGCACACACACAGGTTCACTTGAGGACACACATGCAAGCGCATGCACGTACACCCACTTGATTAGTACAGCAATCCTCTATTCTCTTCATTAGCCTGCAGGGGGTTTTCCAGCTCAATGGGTTCTGTGTTATATTTCCTTTTTTATCAATTGACTAAAACAAAAGGAAAACGCTTTGCAAAAACAATGAAAGTATCTATTCCAAGTGATTGTCAGGGTATTTCTTCTGTGTGTGATACTTTACCAGGCTTGGTGGTTGAACACGGTGTAGTGCAGCCACTGCTGTACAATTCAAGTCAGATAATCAAAGCCTGCGGCTGTGCATTCACTGTTCATATGGAAGAAATAAAGGTGCGTCATGGAGCAAAAGCAAGACATGGGGCGCTTGTTATTGATACGCTATGTTTCCGTAGTAACTCGCAGGGGTTACAGTGTTTTGGCAAAAAAATTCCGTGGTGCCTGTTGATGATCAAAAACTATTTTCAAAAATATCTCTGGGACATTTTAATTGCTTGTGATCGCTGAACATGCTGGAATTGGCAGGATTTTCAATAAATCACATCAGTTTCTCAGGAAACCAAACGTGGAGGCTGCACTGGTTGTTCTTTACTGAACGTTTCTGTGATTGTGCCTTATTCTGCATAGCTGGAGTTCGACAAAATATGAATTTTAGTCTCCAGTAGCTGATTCATTGAAGTCTAGACAATGCCAATCAGTTAAAGCTGCATCGATCGATACCTTTGTACAAACAATGGATCAAATGACTGCAGTGCAACATAAAAGAAGTTGATTATAGTGACAAAACCACAGAGAATTATCGCTCAACAGGCAGCTGTTTTTAGCAAAAAAAACTCAGATAAACCGAGTGTACCTGCTCAGCACCAAACAGCAAAGTTAGCGACTAGCAGGAGTACATAGTGGAGCATGTAACAGCTAAAGAGACAGATATTTCCCTCTGGAGATGGTGGAGCCCAAAAACAGAGCAAAAATGAGACAGAATATTACATTCACCTGGTCCACCCAAACTACATATGAATGACATCGTTCCTCCGTAACGGTTGGATGTGAGAACTAACAACCGTTTCCTTTTAAAGTTCACGTACCAACTTATAAGGTGTCAAAACAACAACGTATCCTCATACAGTGGTTCGTATGATATCTTATTCCTCATTTTTTTAAAGAAAGTCCAGCAAAACATGTCAATTTCTGCTTGTAACGTGCATACATCGTAATGTGCATACATCGTAATGTGCATACATCGTAACGTGCATACATCGTAACGTGCATACATGGTAA
>NW_022280051.1:4582496-4610172 GCF_004355925.1 Anarrhichthys ocellatus | reverse complement strand
GTAACGTGCAGACATCGTAACGTGCAGACAAAAAAAAGACTTGTTCACAGGAAACATCTTAGGTTCAGGCAACAAAACTGCTTCCTAAGGTTTAGGAAAAGATCGTGGTTTGGGTTAAAGAAACTACGTAAGTGTCGTTACTGAAGTACACACTTCACTTCAAAACAACACTTTGGGACACGAACACCATGTGTCCACCACTAAAAACGATCCTAATTGACTTGTCATTGTGTTCATGCCGCCGACACGTAACTTTAAGGTCATGACGATTTCAGGTATTTCTGATTCTAGGCTGAATAAAATGACAGTGTTGTGTTTTCTGCTTGTTCCACTGCACCCAAGTCGCCAAAAGGTAGGGGAGGTTGTTTTTTTTGGCCAAAGGGGGGCAGAAAAACGAAACAAAAATAATGTTTTTTCACTTTATATAGTTGTTACTGCTAATGTAATAGCAATAAATGCCTATTTATTCATGTAGCAGACTTAATTTGGAGTCATATTTTGCTTTCTTTTGGCTCCTCGTTGACTCGAGGTAGCCTAAACTAAGTTGATCTGAGATGTTGTGACCCCTTCAAACAAACCGATGTATATGTGCGACCCCTCGTTACAACTTATGGTCTTTGACTTTTTTGCTTCTCTGATTGTTTCACTTGAAGGACTGAAGAGGTAAAAGTATCCAAAACAAAAACCAAAAAAGAGAGAAAAATAAATTTTGTCCTACAGAAATATAGTTTTCCTTCTTATATATTTGATATCGAAACCAAATAAACTGCAGGTGCAACGTAAAGCACACAATGCAAAGACAAAGTAGTGTTTTCTAAAAGTGACTTCTTTGTGGAGTGTTTGCATTATTTTGTCTACCCCTCGTACTCGTGACACCGCGGTGATTTTCGAGAACTGTTAGTGCGTGCAAACATTCCGTCTACAAAATCCAGGAATGTTCCACTGAGTCACGAACAACAACACCAAACAAATACTTGAACAATAGCCTTAATATATGGTTTCAGTAAACACGACTAATCCTGGAGAGAGAAACTGCAGACGACAGTCAAATATTGAAGAAAAAAGAAGCACATATTCAGGACTTTTTAGTGTGAGGGATACTGCGGTGGGCTGTTTGGTTCCATCCAGCTTTACTCACAATGTGCTGCCTCATACAAGTAGAGCTGGAGGAGTGCCTGAGTGAGATAAGTTGACGCATGCAGGGAAGCACACTGTTTGTGCCGTTTACTGACCCCCTGACCAGGAGTGGTTGTGGGGGGTCAAGAGGCCACTGCTCCCTGGCTCTCTCCGGGTGGCTGGGGAGTCGGGAGCGGTGCTCCTCTCTGCCCCACCACCTGGCAGCGGGGAGGCTATGTCTAGGAAAGAGACCTCTGCCAGGCCTCAATTACTGGGGGAATAATCCAGGACACACTGAAGCAATTACAGCCCCATATAAATCAATATGCTTTGGGTTAAAAAGTGATCTGCTCCCAACACTCCAGAGAGGCTCTGACTCAGTAGGCCTCTGATTTTTTTCCTGAGAGATGGGAGCAGTTTCTCTGGAATCGGGCCGCGATGCCGCCTCTAGCTGCCGCCGCTGTGGTCGTGAACCGTCGCTCGTGCCGAGTCTACATGTCAGGTGGCACGGACAGCGAGGAAGAGGCGAGGATAAATATTGACTCGCAGTCGCTGCGCTTGCGTAAACAGTCATTGGGAAATTTATGTTGCATAAAAGCCGCGTAAACAAACAAGCTCTTCCCTTGCACATCACAAAACAGATGTCTCTGTGCATGCTGAACATGAGATATGGATGCTGATGTGAAAAGGTAAACACTGTTATTTATGTATAAGGAAGTTTGCAGAGTCCAGAGCCTCCAACACAAGCTGTGACAAATATTGTGAGTGAAGCACAGCTGAGCTCTGATGCTCATCATCACTACTATACTGCCATCTTCTGGGGAAAGAAGACCACTGACTAAACATCGTCTGCTGTGTGAGGCTGTGATGTTGTAGCCCTGAAACGCGCCTTAAAGCCTCCTACTCAAACATATGTTGATCTTTGTGTGTTGGAGGTTCTCGGTGTGTGGGCAGAGTTTAACAATCGAGCGTCTGTTTCTAAACCATCTGCTGAAGAGGGGAAAGGTCGACCTCAAGTCGGAGTTGAACAGGTGCAAGTAGGAGATGATTTTGTGACATCACAACTAGTTCGGGGAGCCAATCGTAGTAGAGTGTGAAACTTACACAGGTGTGACGTGAAACCTGAAACCCACGGCTGCGTCAGTCGATCAGCACGCGCTCGTTGACCATCAGAAGACTCGTTCCTTTTTGTCATGAAGTGAACTTTGTGAGATGGCAACGATGGTCACTCCCCATCACCCACAATGCATTGCAGTTATGCATTTGGTGGAAAACAGATTCATGGTAAGGTGACAGTAATTAGGTTAAACTGCAGTTGCTTGCTTAAGCTTCCACTGAAGGAGATTAATAAATAGTTGTGATCATCTTGAAACAGATCACAAACAGAAACTAATGCAGCTAATTATTTATATTATTAATTACCGAGAGCCCACGTAGTGCATTTACCCACAGAAGGATTTTTTTTATAATATTTGTAAAAAGCAGTTTAGCTCTTAGTGTACAACTGGTACTCTGATAGTTTGGGTTGAAAGTGTACACAAGCAGGTGCGTTGCATATAAATGCCCCGCCCACCTGAGGAGGATGTGGAACAACCAATGACATGCAGCCCTCCAGTTCTCTCTCACACACACAGGGAATAAACTACATTAACATTATTTGCATATTTTATATTTATATTAATGGAGGACCAGATTTTGTGTAATGTTCAGCGAGGTATTTGATCTATTTGAAAAAAAACAAATGATTATTCTAATAATCTTTCATGTTTTAATCAGTACATTACGTTGCACAGTTAGCGTAATATTTATTTAGCTGAATTTAAAGTACGTCTCTTTACTCACCGACCGTAATCTTGAATTTGTTTTGGATTATTCTGAAATAACGACAAAATATGACTTATGTATTTTTTACGAGGGCTAAAACAAGCCAACTGTCTTTTAGTAGTAATAGAATAACCACAGAGCTGAAATGTCAGAAAACAGTTTACTAAATTATTCAAAATAAATAAATTAAAACCCTGAAGATGATCAATGTGCACTCATATTTTAAAGGCTGGACCGAGCTCATCTTCAAATTAAACAAATAATTGGTCAAGCATTTGTTTAATTTTCACTCAACTATCATCGATTCATTGATAAACCTCTTCATCACCATTTCATAAATGAACATGACTGCAGCAAGAATTCATTCAAGGTACATTTATTTCAAAAAGCAGAAACAAACAAACAACAAACTGCTTTAAAGAACATGCGAAGCAACGAGGAGGGAAAAGAAGAACAAAGTCACAAATTGGTCAAAATCAGATAACAAAAAGAAAATTAAGAATTTGAGGATGAAATAAATGAATAAATGAAAACAACCTGCATGAATAAAAAAAAAAAAAAAGGAGGATTTCTATTGAAACTCTATCCTCACTTCGCCGGTGAACGATGGTTCTACTTTGACGTCGTGACAGAGCGAGTGTTCCCAGAGAGACTTCTTGTGGAGGAAGGTCAGCTCGCACTCCTCACACACGTAGCTCTTGGGCTTGCCGGCGTGAGTCCGCTTGTGTTTCTTCATGTGATAAGACAACCGGAAGCCTTTGTCGCACACGTCGCATTTAAACGGCTTCTCTCCCGTGTGGATGCGCATGTGCGACTTCAGGTACCCCGACTGAATGAAGGCCTTGCCGCACTCTTCGCACTTGTACGGCCGCTCCCCGGTGTGGTAGCGGTTGTGGAGCCGCAGCTCGTTGGCGGTCAGGAAGGTCTTGCCGCACACCGTGCACTGGTGAGGCCTCTCACCCGTGTGGATGAGCTCGTGCCTCTTCAGCGACGTCTCCTTCATGAACTGCTTCCCGCAGCTGTTGCAGGGGTACCGCACGCCGATGTGGATTTGCTCGACGTGGTTGGTCAGCTGCAGCTTGGTGCGGTAGGCCATGTCGCACTGCGCGCAAGCCCAGGGCCTCTCCTCCGAGTGGGTCCCCATGTGCACCGTGAGCTCCGAGGCCGAGCGGTAGCACTTCCCGCACTGCCAGCACAGGAAGGGCTTCTCCCCGGTGTGTTTCCTCTGGTGCACTGTCAGACAGTTGGAGGACCGGAACTTCTCGGGGCACATGCTGCATATGTAGGGGAACTCGCCCTTGTGGATTCTCTGGTGGATGGCGAGGTAGGAGAGCTGCATGAAGGTTTTGTCGCACTGCGCGCAGGGATACGGCCCGGTGAACTCGTGCTGCTTCTCGTAGTGCTCCCTCAAGCGCCTCAGCAGAGTGAAAGCCTTGTCGCACATGGTGCACTGCATCGGCCGGTGCATGAGCTTGTGCCTCTCGAAGGCGGGCTCGTTGGCGAGGATCTTGCCGCACTCTTTGCAGTAGAGCGGATCGTGGATCCTCTGGTGCACCTTGAGCATAGTCATGCTCTTGAACTCCTTCCCGCAGTCGTCGCATCTCATGATTTCACTCACTTCCACTTTGCAGACGTTTTCCTGGTGCTCCTTCAGAGCGGACGGGTACTCAAAGTGTTTGCCGCAGTTGGAGCACCACACGGGGATCTTCAGCGGGTCGGCGCCGGTCACTTCGCTCTGGCTGGGCCCGGCTCTCGGCTCCTTCTTCCACGAGAAGCGGGTGATTTTCTTATGACAAATGGCATAAATCTGGTGTCTTTTCAGCCCGTGCATGTGTTTGAAGCGCTTCTTGCAGTGGATGCAGTGATACGGCCGGTCCTCCGTGTGACACTGCACGTGCCTGTTCAGTGTTTTGACGCTGTCGAACGCCCGAGAACAGACGGGGCAAACTTTAGGAGCTTTTCTCTTGACTCTTTGCGCAGGCGCCGACGGGGGTTCATCAGAAGCGTCGGCAGGAGCATCCAGATTTTTATCTTTTCTATCGAGGTTGCCCGTATCGGCCTCGGCCAGAATCTGTTCCACCGTCTTACTCTGCTCCTCTCTGATGCCCTCGTGGCCGTGAATGATCTGGTGCTTCTTCAATGTGTCCTTGTACTTGAAGCCCTTCTCGCAAGCGATGCATATAAAAGGCCGCTCCTCCGTGTGAGACCGTAGATGCTTCGCGATGTCCGCAGTGCAGGGCAGGATCCTGCTGCAGATGGGACAGACTTTGCCCTCCGTCGAGCCCTCAGGCGGCGGCTGTGGATTGGAGCGCTGCGTCTCTCTCTTCCTCGGCCTCTTCAGCTCTCTGCTCTTGCAAATCTCCAGCTGGTGTCTCTTTAAAACGTAAGGATTCTTAAATTTCTTCTCACAGAAGCAGCAGTTGTACGGCCGGTCCTCCGAGTGGGACCTCATGTGTCGCTCCATGTCCACCCGGCGGCCGAAATACTTCCCGCACAGCGCGCAGTTTTTGTTTTCCGACATCTCAGAAGTGCTGGCGTCTCCTGCGTCCTCCTCTTTGGCGCTGAGACTGAGCTCGTCCTTTTCGTGAACGCGCATGTTGTGCCGGTTCATGTCGTAATGGTCCCTGAATCGTTTGTCACAGTTGGCGCACTTGTACTTGAACTCCCTGTTAGCAGAGTGAGTTTCCTGGTGCCGCCTCATGGCTGCAGCCCGCAGGAAAATCTTATTGCACACAGGACATGTTTTATCGTTGGAGTATTTCTTTCTTTGCCTCTTAGCCGCCGCTGAGTCTTTGTCTTTCAAAGCATTCCTCTTTACCTGGAGCCTTTTGCTTTGCTTCAGTGGCTGAAAAGCTGCCGGCGTCAGGGCGTCACCGATGTCCTCGTTAGCTTCCTCCTCGTTTAGTTCATTTTCCTCTTCTTCTTCTTCATCATCATCATCATCGGGCTCGACAAGACCCGACGGCTGTTCGATCTGGATGTAGTCCAGCAGAGTCACGGTTTCGCCCTCCACCTGGACGGTCATGCAGCCCTGAATCTGGTCTGACGGAGGCTGCAGCTGTATCTGGTCTGCATCGATCACAACCTTCTCCAGCTGAGGGAGGGACAGCGACGACAGGATGCAGTTCCCAAAGGAGGAAGGAATGGTCGGAGTTTCATCTGTGGGGAAAATAAGGACACCATTAGCTTCATGCTTCAGCTATAAACTACAAGGTCATCAGAGAAGCAAAAACACAATTCCTTTAATTAAACCGAAAGCACTAAACCGTCAAAACTGCGATTTTCGCCAAAAGGTGACAAGTTTGCTCCCCTGAAAAACAATAAAGAACTGAACTGAATGAAGGTTTTTAATACTATGCATGTGACTCACCAGATAGATCCAAATGTCCGAGTGTGGTGTGGTACAGCAGCACCGTTCTCAGGTGCTGAGGGTCGGGAACAGAGTGCACACACTCCTCCAGGGTGGACGGGACCGCACTGAGCATGGAGGCCGTCTAGTGAAGAAATACAATGTTGAATTAGCTATTAGCAGGTCCTGTTACCTATTGATGCACAGGTAACCATCACTGGATTACTTTAAACTTTAAAAAGGTTGTGTTTTCCAGGCAGGTTCTGGAGTTATAAGGCGCATATTTGTCTATGATTTCTGAGCAGATGTATGTTCCAGTACCTGCTGAATGTCGGGTACAGGAAGAAGCTTCTCCAGTCTGGAGAGAAAATCCAGCATCAGCACCTGGAGAGCGTCGTCGTATTCAGGCCCAAAATCTGTAGGAAAAACATCCTGGAAGAAATAATCACAGTTTAATGCTCAAGTACTCCACAACTAGTGAACATTAAAATGTGCTGCAGCCGAGACTGCTTCAGCAATATGATGAAATCCATCTTATAAATTCAAAGAACCGAATCCCAAACCTGGAAGAACTTCTCCTTCTCGTCGGCGTCTTTCAACAGCAACTCGATTTGATCCACGAAGTTGGATTCTGGAAACTCGACTTCTGCAAAACACGGCTGGAACAAAAGACGAAGTTTGAGCGGGGAGAAATTACAAATTGATGGTAAAACACGACAACACTGCTGTTCTACACGTGGCATTTAAAGAGGCTAACCTGCGCTGCCCAGGTGGAGACGAGGGCCCTGATCCGCTCCAGGTGCATCTCGATGGTTTCCGTGTCTCGGATCTGCTCGGCCCGACACAATTCAAGAACCACCTGCAACAAACGGTTCCACCTCAGGGTGAATACGACCGATGGGACGGCACCAGGGCATGTTAAGCACCAACAGCAGGCTCACAGGATTCAGCACTGGGAAACTGTACAATAACTCTTTCAGGGAGACGTGTGGTGCCTCGCAGCTCCTGCTGATTTCTTGTCTCAAAATATTAAACCTTTTCATCAGCTGCACTTTTACGGTCTGTCAGGCGATAATTTAGCTTTTATTGTTGAGATGATGTCGTTACCAGCTGAGTCAAACGAGAGCGCTAGAATGAACAGTAATAAATCATGTTTACACTTCGTTTTGACAGCTAAACATCTGCACGGTTGTTGTTTGACATGAACTTTTAAAAACCTCGTACCCGCGCTCTGAGGCCCAGGAGGAGTTGAGCTTTCTGATCCGCGTTCAGGAGTTCGGGCACAATCTCTGACACCGTGGTGACGAACTCCTCCACCATCCCGTAGTCCTGCACGCTGCCCCGCTGGACCACCTGCCACATGGCTGCAGACACCAGGCGCAGAGGAGGGATGAAGAGGCGGAGAGACGGCAGCAGAAGAAGGGAATCTGGAAAACATTTGTCAGAACCGCAATTTGAATTATCACGTTATTCAGCTTTTCATTAAAAATCTAATATAGTTCCTCACTGCAAACACTCTCATGTGTCAACTTAGGTTTGGGATATCGTGACGGGTATTTTTCACCATTTGCTGACATTTTATTGACTCATGAAACAAATTAGCAGGTTGATCCACGAGCCTTAGTGTCCAGCAAGTACAGTAGCCACAGCTGATTATATAGGGCAGCTTAATTATACTTGGCCTAAAACCACAATAACCAACCAGTGGTAACATTACTATGACCCCGGGTTTAATTATTGAGTGGTAATTCAAATAAACACATTTCTCTAGGAATGTCAACCATTTCATTTCAATATAAGTTGAAATAATGACTTTAAACATGTCCAAACAGAGTATTCCTGACATTACAGTGAAGCTCTGGGGGTCTCTTGTAGCACCTCCTCTAAACTAGCCTTGGTTGCCTTCACGGACTGGCAACAGTGTCGGAATTACGACTATCCGCACATGACCGCCACAACAAAGTCGTAAATATATAACTATGCTATATAAGTTGCTTAAATGGTTCGGGGAGTACACTATTAAAAAAAGTGCAATTACATTTATATTTAATGGTTTCTACTGTAACACTGGTACGACTTTCAGACGTTTACGTTAGCTGAGCTAACGTGAAGCTCCTTCCGATAACTACCGCACACATCAGCTCGTAGCACAAAGCCACCGCCATCTCGAGAGCGGGGTACGCCATGTTCTAAATCGGGCGCACACAATCCAAAAGTACAGCCGATAACTCGCGATAGGTGGCACGCGTTCGTAAAATCATTGGCTTACCGTTTTCGGCGCGATACGGGCTCTCCATTTTTATACCGGCAAATATTCAACAAGACGAGCAAATGAACTCGGGGTTGTTGTGAGTCGACGTCCGCCCGACCCTGCGGTGCAAGTTGGCGGAGAAGAAGGGCGGCTCGATATTCGGCCCGGAGTGCGCATGCGTAGTCGCGAACACACGTCCCCACTGGTTTCATTCAGCAACCGCGGTTTGTTAGGGATCCATCGATATCTGCTAATGCATTCATTGTGTTAACTTTAGTCACGAAAGCGACACCGTGGACTAAGTTGACCAACTTTGCGGTTGCCTGCAGAGGAAACATGGTCATCTTCTTCTTCGCCTGAGGAATGTCAGGCTTATGTGAAGATGCTTTGGTCGTTACTGCCCCCTAGAGGCCATTTGAGGAAATTAGCCCAAACATATTTTTTAAAACAAGCATCTTCTGTGGCAAAATACAGCAAATTCTTCCTATTTCAGAGGCGTTCAATAAGTACGTTATTGTAGATTCAGAATAAGTATGTATTCAGTTATTTTATGATAAAGTTATGGCAATGAGGATTAAATAATCTTCCTTTTAGGGAGGGAAAATGAACCCAATGTCTATGGGACTGGTGATTATTGTTGGCTGTGATAAACCACAAATAGAGTAGATCAAGATATTATATATAAGGGCTGCAACCAACAATTATTTGCAATGAAAACAACACAAATTCTGAATTGTGGTGCTGAAACAAGTTAATTTTACTTTGTCGTTTTTGCTTAAATAATTACTTTTATTAGTTGCCCATGTTCATGCAGGGAAAAATGCCTCCAAAGCTACCATGGCATGTACTCATCAGGAAATGGCAGACTAGATATACTTAAGCAACACAATGTGTGGCCTGTTACAGTCTCCATTTACACCCAGGCTACTAGTACAACTGCCTCTATTCATATAAATAAATAACTTCTTGAACTTGCGCTGGTTTCATTCCTTCGTTGGTGCAGTGAATTCCTATGGAGAAAGAAAAAAAAAAGAGGAATCGCAGCCAAATTGTCCTCCTGACTTTTTAAGACCTTGTATTTCTTCATCGGCCTGACGGCAGACAGTCCGCTGGCTCTGTGAGGGAGCTGTCACCACTTTTAGTACCTTGAGTCATTTGCTCGGTAGAAGTAAAAAGGATCGATAAAACACGCTGCTGCTGGGCTGTGGCCACATTTGTCACATTTTCATCCAGAGGATGCTGCAGTGTCCTTGTAGAGGAATAAAGTTATCCCAAACTGTTTGCTTCCATCTACATTGTCCCTAACTTTGCTCTGCATCTTTGGAAGTTTTATACCAAAATAGCAAAAAAAAAAAAACATCTTCACACTCTTTTAAACTCTGGTCTTTTATTAGCTGTCCACAAAAGCATGTCAACAGAAACTGTAGCACGAGTGTAACATTCCTCTTTGTTGTTATACTCCACCACATCCCTGCTTCTCACACCATGTATAATTTATATTTCATATATATATATATATTTTGTACAATATACATGTTCTCATCAAAGGAAAAATAATAGCAAAAGTTCACCCCCACCCCCCCTATCTACTGAATATCCCATGCATGTTTCCACTGCGTCTCGGAGAAATGCTGGTTATTACCAGGAACAAACACGCGGGCAAATAAATGCTCAGACAAATTAAGGGGAGTGTTGTTCGACAAAGCTGGTGTACAAAGCACATTCTCAACAACATTAAACAAGAAGAGCCATGCGGACTGACTTCAGAATCAGAAGCTCGTCTTCTGCTAATTACATAATATTAAGATGAATAAAACGAACACAGAGATAAAGTCTTTTGGTTTTTCTCTTGTTCTGAAGTCGTATTCAGCTGCTGTTTGATCACAATAAGACTTGAGCTCTCTGTTGAAATAATGTGTGTGTGTGAGCACGGGAAGTGCTTGACATCATTATGAACCTTTTCACCTCTGGAGATGAAACGGTTTGCATCTTTAAGTTACATTTCACCTTAAAAAAAAGCATGTTTCATTAGAAATGTGGGCATGTATGATGATTCAATAAAAAGCTCAATATGAATTTTTTCAACCAGAGTTAATCTAAATAAATTATCAGCTTTGTTAAAGCCATCAGACTGGCAGCCTATAAGTTAAGACATATTCTTTTAAAATGAGTGAAACACATTTAAAATAAAATACGTGGGATGTCACAAAAATGAGTAAATTCATGCTTTTTCTCAGTCACTCATTTGTTGTTATGCGTCTTTCAATTCACATTTACACTGTAGCTCCACACGCGGTGGCATGTTACTCATCGTTACTCAGAGTAATACAGTCACATGGAAATATTGCTTGATTTCAAAACTTTAAAGCATCTTTTTTTTATATAATCTTTTTCACTTTTGTAAAATAAAAGAGCTGTGGAATGTAAAATAAAATATATATGCATGTAGGTAAGAAAATAAAGTCGTAGGATAATATCTATATTTCATTTTCTGTAACTATTTACAGAACTTAAAACCAACTCTTATATGCCTGTGTGTTTCCGTTCAAATGTTGTTTTATGGCCCAAAACAAAATGTTGAAGTAATTTTGAGTGTGCTACAATATTTTTAAGAAATATCTGAAGGTACAGTCGGGTTCATGTAGAAACAACATCACAAAGTACGAGGACACTTCAGAGACACTGGAAACAGAGGGAAGCATTTTTGCTTTTGGTTTGTTGCTGGACTGCAGATATTGCACATTAAGTAAATATTAAACCTTTGTTGCATTGTTACATTCATAAAATGAACTGTAGGCTCGAGGGTTTCCTCCCGTATTGAGACGGCTGAAGTCAAACAGCAGGCTGACACGCAGAGGCTGCTGCTGAGTCACGGCTTCACATTTGGTCCTTTTAGACTTCACAAGTATCATCTAATGCACACCTGGGGGCGACAGGCGTCGACAACGATGCAATCATGTGGAAATAAAGGTTTGAATTTCAGAATCGGTTTATTAGAGACGCGGCCTTTTCTCACGTTAATTATTGATATACACACCAGAATGTGACAAACAATATCTATTTAAATAGGAAGAATACAAATGAAACCTGGTTGTGAGACTTGTACTGGTCAGATCTGCCTCATGTATTTAGACATATCTTGATATATTTGTTGTTTAATAATTATTGTGATAATTGTCAGAGGTGTTTGAGATTTGGTCGCTCTTCTTTTGGCTTTAGTATAAAGACGTGTTGCTGCACATCGTGAACTTGGTGACTGATGAAGAGCACACGAAGAGAACAAAACGCTGAATTCATCCAAAGTTTCCAGCAGCTACAGTTACGTGAGTTAGTTCATTGAAATAAACAATTTGTGGCGCTAATTCTACAGTCGGGTGCCATTTAACCATCACAGAAGACAACAAGATTATGTAATTTGGAGTTTGAAGTGCCAGTCAAACCAACGTATGAAAGTTATGATATAAACATGGCCGCCATTCTGTCGCCATGTTTTGTCTCTTTCTTCGTCACAAACTTTTTGTTGCTTTGTATCGATTGTTATCAACCAACTTTTGCACCTCAGGCAACTATAAAAAACCTTTTCTGATATTTAGACAGTTTTTCAAATGTACTAAAGTTGTTATGCTCAAATTGAAATTAATGTGCAGAAAAAGAGTTTGGGACTTTGTGAGTCACGTAACATTGTTGCGTCTCTAATAAACCGGCAGCGTGTGAGAATTCAACCTTTCTTTCACAGAATTGACGTTATTGATAAATTCAGCTGAGGTGAGGCCTTTAAGCTGCTTCTCGTTATCTACCCTGATCACTTGGAATGTATCAGAAATAGCTCAATGATTGACGGGAACATCCTTTGATTGCACGAACAATCAACACCCTGCTCAGCCCTAACGACCTACACAGAAAGCACACCTAAAGCCAAAACGGAGGATTCAAAGGAACAGATTAAACATGCAACTTTTGCATAAACAGACACAAACGGCGGGAACAAACTGTTGGAGCACATTCAATGAGACTGGTGCCATCAGCCAAGCGAGTGTGGGAGAATACTGTACATCAGTTTACAAAAAAAAAAACAGGAACGACCAGCACGATGACTTTAGGGACGTATTTACACTTTGCTTTAAGCGTCTTTAAAGAGAATCAGAATCCATCTCCAAATCCCGCTCAGTCAGTTTTGCGGCAGATAGAAAGTTAATAAGCAGCGGTTTCCCTTAACTTGGTCCGTGAAGTAAGCTCTGCATAAAAAGCAATATCACGGCAGCTCAGTTGAGGAGGTGTCATGCAAAAATCAAAAAACAAAAAGAGAAACGTCGACGGCGTTTCGTGGAGTTATCGTAGTTAATTTCCCCGGTTGGACATCCATGGTTCAAGCGTACGTCAGCATAGATCTCACTATGAGTGGGCCGTCTTTAGTTCAGTCAGCGCTGCAGCGTCGGCCTCGGTGGAAGTGCCTGTGATCGGTTTGGCCTCTGCACACGCAGTAGATATAACACAGTGAAACGTATCCAACGTAGAAGTGACAGGATGAAACGGAGATAAGTCCACCTAGAGTCTGTCTGCTGGCATTGCTACTAGTCACTTTTTATTGGTTGTATAGTATGATTATATTTTGGCATGTGACAAACTTTACACTGCAATGGCATCCACTTCCGTAAAGTTTGTAAACCTAAAGTCTCACATCGGAGATGATGAGAAAGCTAATTTTATTGAGTTCTACTCTACCTTAAAGGTGTACAGAATGTATTCCATGCATGTGTCCTATATGAAATACAATACGTTTTATAATCACGATTAGGTCTTAGTGATACTGCTGAGTCTGTTTAGTGTCTTTTAGACTGTAGGGGTGTGAAGTGGTCAGTGGGAGCCATTAGGACAACAAGCCGGAAAGTTCTCTCTCTCTGATTTTGTCACATATGCCAACTTCAACCCTCTGGGGCAGAATTAAAGTGAATCCCTGACATCAAAACATCCGACAGCACCTCTTCAGCAGTGGAGCCGGGACAGGTGGACGGGGGGGGGGGGGGTCGTGTTACATGGACGCTGTGCCTGGAGATCGGAGGGCTTTCGTGGGAGGACGGCGTCACACCACGGAGCCCTTAGAGGTGGAGAGGTGGATGGAGTGGATGCGCATGGCCAGAGTTTTCTCCAGGTCGAGGAGGATGTCGGTGCAGATGCCGGGGCTGGACGCGGGGCTCTCGGCGGGAGGAGGTTCGTACAGCAGCTGCTTGAAGCCGTCGAGTTCGATCAGCAGCACCATGTTCTTCAGGATATAGCCCTCGATGAAAGTCGTGAGCTCCGCCGCGCCGAGGAACTACATTGAGACAAGACGATGGAGAGACAAAAGCAGTTTTTGAGTGTTTATGTGATGGTAGAAATATTAGGTATTCCTGGTCAATTCATACGGTGTTGTGTTGCTTTTAGTTTAGTTCGCAGCAGTCTGTAATTTTCTCTCCTTTTCACCTTGTTTGCGTCTCACCTTGGCGTGTTTGTAGAGGTCCACGCAGGTTTCTGTGGTGATGTTCTTGGAGCAGATGATCTCACAGTGTCTCTGGAGGGCCTCTAGTTGGAAGAATTTGGCTGCAGACAGGAGCTGGAGGGAACAGTACAGCCACACAGAATGAGGCACAGGACTCGGGGATTAGCAATGCTAATACTTTCGCTGTCGCTCAGCAGGCTTTGGTTAAGTCTCTCTTACCTCCATGACTTCAGTGTTGCGTATGTGCAAAGCCTCAGTGCCTCCAAAGTACAGATACTGCATGACCAACTGAAACACAGAACAGCATCGATTCCATTGTTTATTCATCTGGACACATCTGTCCGTCCTGGTCAGACATGCAATAGATGACGGTGCAACACAATGACAGAGGGTTTTGGATGAAAATTAAATTCTTACATGGAAAATATTGTACTTGACATGGCTTATCTCAATACAGGTGTTCTCTGCTGCTGGTCGGTTCTGGAGAAGTGACTTGAACCTGGATGAAACAATGGAAATCACGGCATTTATTATAGCCGTGTGAGGCAAAAAGAAAATACATTAATAAACGGCAAAATAGCTCCTTTACCTGGGTGAAGCTGTAAACAGCAGAACTTTGTGTGCATAAAACGGTTTCACCTCCACCAGGAAAGTAACGTCAGACATGTCCTTGTTGTTGAGGAAGTGAGGGTCTGAAGAAGACAATAAAAACAGCCAGAAGATGCCTCATTACCAGAGTCCCAGCAAACAACAAAAGACTAAGCTGACGTGGTCGTTACTCTGAGGGTGATTCGTCACTCAGCAGGATTATGAAAATACAACAAGTCTCATTTCATTAGTATTCTAAAAGGCCGGCGGTTGGATTTATAGCCGGTCCTTTGAGCTGTTTCTTTAAGTGTATCCTTGAAGATCCTGATCAATCAATCAATTCGCTTTTTAAAGCATTCATTGTCTCCGTACAGAAAGTATAGAAACCAGTAAACATGTTGTTAGTCAAACACTTGGTGGTGCTGCAGCTCAGTCGCTAAATGTTCCGGTGCCTCCTCCTGCTCTAACTATGTGAAACGTGAGAGAAATGAGAATGTGGACATGTCGGTGACCTTCCTGACTTTAAAGGAGCTTGAAACACCAGATCAGACTGATGAATCACATCATTACAGACAAGCTTCCAAAGCACATCATGATGAATGTTCAAAGTGACTTTATGAAAGTGTAGCGTCTCCCGAAAACAATTCGTAACATCGCTGCCACAAAATATTTGGGACTTTTGTAAATAATAATAATGACATTTAAACGCCGTCAAAGGCCTTGTTTTAGGAAAGTGAATTGAATGCTTTTAAAGACTTGTCATGACCTGCATCATATACATTTACTACATTTGTTGAAATTCAGTTCATTCAGTTACTGTCTATTTTTATGACTTTGTTTTATATTTATTTTATTTGTGCAGTAAGTTATATATTTCTCTTTTACTTGTGGGCTTTAAAAAAAAAAAAAAAAGTGTTGGAGGAAGTCTGAGATCCAACGACTGCTTCTCTTGTGCATACGTTAAGACCTTGAAACTAAACAGAGGTAATAACTCTGTGATCTGTTATGTAATAAAGCAATAATCTGTGACATTTTGATCAGTGTATATTTCTCTTTTTGCCATTACAATCTATAATAATCTCATATGAACAAAGTCGCCCCCGACAGAGACGTCCTAAACTAAAAATCTGATGAAAAAAATACCTCGTCTAGTCTTGTGATCTCTGACCTCAAGAGACACATTCCCTCCAAAACAAGAGTCTCAAGTCTCTCGTCTTGCCACTTTAGCTCAAACCCTGCTGTCGGTCCCTCGTCACTCAGCTTCATTTAATGCAGAAAGCAGAAGAAAACGTCGAGCAGCGGTCCCTATTTTTAACTCGCTCTCCTACCTAAGCGCGAGGTCTGCTTCTTCTTGATCTCTGTCAGCTTAGGGATGGGGAAGGGCCCGTAGCACTGGGTGAAAATGACTGACAGCTGCTGGCTTATCACCTCGTTCTGCAAACAGACACCAACACAAGTGAGGACAGAAACTTTAAACAGATTATAGAGTTTTCTGAGCTAAAATCGTATGCAAATGTATGGTAATATAGTGTGGAGTGCAACTAAATATATGCAAAATATGAGCGTTAATGTGACCCTAGCACATGAGCTAGTATTCCCAGTAAAACAGGCCTTTACTTTGTCTGATGTTTCTCTAACAAGCACTTTGTTTACATGCACATGAAAAGAAATCCCCGGTGACCTTGCTGGTTCGGAGGATCTGGAACATGAGCGGCAGGCCGTGCGTGATGAGCTCCTCCGTGTACTCCTCCTCCTGGATGCAGCTGAAGTCTTTGAGCAGGCCCTGGATCAGCGGCCGGCGGTGCTGCATGAAGCAGGTGCGCAGGGACTCGAGCCAGGTGTGCAGCGTCCAGGGAACGCCTGGGAACAACACCACACACCCACAGTGAATACACACAAAGCTGAGTCGGAGCGGATTCAAGGGGGCGACAGAACCGACCATGTTTCCATCACTTTGTGGTGTTTGTGTCGAGTTGAAGGGCGATTGATTGCGTGGTGACAGTCGGAGGCTCCGGCGGGAATATAAAGACAGCACGTGAATACAATTAAAGAATGTCCTGTTAAAAAAAAAGGCTGTAATGTTCTGCAACAATAGGATGAGTGGCGGATGACGTGTGTGTGAGATTAACATAAAAAATGACATGACAGTGGAGGCTTTGTGTATCAGCAGCTCTGCTGAAATGAGTACTTGATTAATGGAGTCGAAAGTTAATCAATTTTTGTGAGAGATTAATCTTTCATCAAGCAAAAGTTGCTGATTCCAGCTTTTCAAATTTGAGTATTTGCTGCTTTTTTTATGCTTCATAACAGCATAAATTTGTTATTTTTGAGTTTGGGGTTCTTGGTCGAACAACACAAGCTATTTAAAGATGTCCCCTCGGGCTCTGGGAGCTTGTGATGGGCATTTTTCTCTATTTTCTTTGATTGAAAGTTCATTCTTGACCTTGGAAACCGGAGTTCACAAAACAATCTCATCACAAATACCATTTAGAGGCTGCAGCCAGAAGACGGTTAGCACGAAGACTGGAAGCAGGGGGACACAGTCGAGCTTTGATCGTACCTCAGTGGAGACACGGACACTTATATATTCATTATAGACATTCATATATTCACACGTTCTACACACGAGCAGGAAGAGGAGTTGTTTGTTTGTTGTATTTGGCTAATCAACATGAAAATAGAAAAAAGAAGTGTGTCATGCAGTGTTGCTCTGGTCTGGTCTTGGTCGCCATCCCTAAAAGTCCTGGTCTTGTCATAGTCTAGATACACTCTGGTCTTGGTCATGTCTCGGTTTAGGTAGTCTTAACTACAACTACTAAATGGCACTTGTGGTGAGATTGTTTTGTCAGTCAATTAATCCTAATTGAATCCTGATCAAATGCTACATTCGGCCAAATAAAGGTTCACAATGTTGAGGTGAAAGCTGATGATCTTGTACAGAGTGACCACTGCACCCGACATATTATCGGCCTATTATCGGACTGTTTCATGGTTGGATGAGTGGCGGTGATTGCTGAGTGTGTGTACAGGACAGCACAGGACAGGACAGGCACACAGCATGAGCACATCTCCAGGACAGCTGGAAGCACCAGAGAGCGATGCACGTGTGCCAGTGAAGCATGTATTAGTAAATCTGACCTAAGCTGCGGATGTCTATGGTGATGTCCACATGGCCGTGCTCTGCACTATGGTACATGGCCTCTCTCAGGGCCCTCAGTTTGGCCTTTCCTGTTCGCAGCGTCCCTCCGCCGTTGGCCTGCGGCGCCAAACTCTTCTCCCCGGGATCCGTACTCTCGGCCAGGATCTCCTCCAGGGACAGCACGTCCCCCTTTTCCTGCTCCGACTGGGACATGAGCTTCCGAAACACGTTCCTGGAGTGGAAGAGGTAGGAAATAAAACCCAAACAGAGATTAAAGGAACGCAGAGTGGGATAAGACACAGTGACAGATTGTTTCATGGTCAGGGCAAGCTGCGGGGAGAGGATGAGAAAACTGCAAAACACCGAGCATGGCCTGAGGTCTCAGACTGGAAAACGCTTCTAATTTAAGCTCACACGTCCCGTGTTAACTCCACATTAAGCCCATCCAGCTCTGGAGCTCTGATGGCACTCAAAATATCCTCATGGACTTAATCAAGCACAATCGCTCCGTAGAGTCAAAACACATGAAGCTGAAACTGATTACCTTTAGCAGACAAAAAACAACAACATTTGTTCGAGTCAGCAGATTCATACCGCAACATTTCAGCAACAGAATGATGCAGAACGTAACGTATACAGTGAGATGACAGCCTGATGATGCATCACTGCCACCGTCTGCTTTAGTGAGGAGGGGCTCGTTAAGAGGCCATATCCTGTTTGGGAGATTGTTTGATCACGGATGACAAGTTGGTGGGAGGTTCACGGCCGTCACTTTGAAGCTGTCGGTAGAATGTTGTTTGATCTCCTACAAAAGCCACCACTCTTTTTTGATTTGGGAGATGCTGCTTTCTTCCCATTCAGCTACAAGATCATTAGTGAGGTCCAACGCTGACGCACAGTCACATTTCAGCTCATCACAAAAGGTGCGTAGATCAGTGAAGTTCCTTTACACCCCATTGTGAAAGTTTCTTTCAGGACCTGGCTTTTTGTACGTGGGGTATTCATTCATGGGGAAACAGGCGGCACAAAGTTGGAAGCGCAGCATTGTTTGAAATAGCAGTGCTTAAAGGTGCAAGATCCAAGATTGGGAGCATTTTGATTTCCTCTCGCTGCAGCATTATCATCACTCTATAATTGATTGTCTTAATGATGCTGCATTGTGTTGTTGGCTTACCACTCCACTTCCTGACAGCTCCCTCTGCTCTGACTGTTAACGGGCTTTATCTTACTCAGCTGCGGGGAAATGATGTCAAACTGGAGCCATAAGTGGCGCCGAATAGACTGCAGCAGCTTATCGTCGCCTGCTGTCTGACAGGGAGATATCTGCCTCTCACATGCTGCAGGATTCCCTGAGAGGCATGTAGTCCAGGGCCCAGTGTGTAAATGGATCAATACTGTGGTAATGGATATATCTCTGCTGACTGGCACCTGTGTGTCCCTGTGTGTGTGTGTGTGTGTGTGTGTGTGTGCTTGCCTGTATTACCTGTGGCCGTGTGCTGCTGCCAGGCTGAATGAGTTCATGTCTCCCAGCGGGGCAGAGGAGATGCCGTTCCGACACATGGTCCCGATCATGGGGTCGGCCCCTCTCTCCAGCAGCAAACTCACCAGCTCAAAGTTACCTGACCAGGATGACACGTGAAGCACACGTTTAGAGGGTGAATGCACTAAACTACAGCTTACATTTCATGCTTTGCAACCATCTATGTTGACGAGTGGTGGAATGTTACTAATTAATTCAAATATTATACTTAAAGAGACATTTTATATAAATATATATATACAGTATATATTATATATATATATATTCATCTGATAGCTACTTTGCATATTAAGAATTCACCAGAGGTGAAATGTAACTAAATACATTTACTCAAGTATTGTACAATTTTTACTTGAATATTTACATTTAATGCTACTTCATACATTTATTTGTCATTAATAGTTACTTTTTAAAAAGAAAAAAACAAAATGATGTGTCCCATATAGCCTACATTATAATGAGGGACTACTTTATGTTTGAGTGCATACACGACAAGGCGCGTATTGATCTGTATGTGTTGTAAAGTTTGGATTCAACAAGTAAAGAACGATACAAACGTAGTTCCCTTCTCCAGAGTTGTTAATAATAACTTGTTGTTGTGTAAAAAGGTAATGGAGTATTTCTACAGCGTGGATTCTTATATAAGTAACGGATCTGAATACCAGCACTAATGTTAAAGTGCACAACAACAAAACACAAAGCATCGAAATTCCTTTTCACATTCACCGAATTCCACATGGTCGCCGTCGGTTAAATGAGACGACGGCAGCAGTGAGCTCTGCTCTTCTGGGGACAATACAACTCAAAACTAATCCCTGATGCGCTCAGCCAAGCATCGAGAACAGGAAATACTTTCGGCACCAGTTTAAAAGTAGTTTAAACACTTCACTGCTCATTTGAAATCAGCTGATACTTGCGTTGCCTCCTCAAGCGTGTACATCCTTATAAAGTTAATGTAACAGTACAATAAAGCAGGCAGGAGCCTGAACCTGCATACAATTATTCTCTCATTGCTATTCATTAACTACATTTGCTCTGGGATTGTAGTCTTTATTGAATCTGCATTATTTATTATGGATGTTAATAGCATTCATTATCCAGCATCACATTGAACAGTGTTGCAGCCCTGGCTTTGGGGACAGGTAGTAGGAGTAAGTCCATGGAGTGAAGACAATAACGTCCCATACAGAGGTAGATGGAAGTGCTCCCAGGATGACCTCATAAAAATATGGCCGTCTACCCGAGCACACAAAGAGTGGCATGAATCTTCTCATCTAACTCAATGGGAAAAAAAAGCAAATGTTCCTCCCCAAATGTCAAACTATTCCTTTAGATGCACATTCAGTGCTGCTTTGACAGATGAGTCCAGTCAGTTTAAAGTCCATTTTGACTGAATAAAACTACATGCTGCAGGTTCTTTTATACATGGCTGCACAACCACACGGCAACAACACAATCATGAGCAGCATTTAAAATGTAGTGCATTCTCGAATCTCAGATAGTAATTAAAAGGTGATGAATTAATTCGATGATTAAAGCAGAGTGCTTTCTGGCGAGCTTAGAATGAAGCCTGTCATGACTAATGGCCCTTATACGGGTCAAATATGAACGACTGGACTCTAAACGTGAAGAGAAATCCACATAGTTGCTGCTTGTGTGTGTGATTACCTGCAGCAGAGGCCAGCTGAAGCGGGGTCTCCGTGTAGTTCTCCGCCCCATCCTGCAGGGCGCCCTCCACGTTCGCTCTGTTATCCAGCAACAACTGTGGCGGAGATGGAGGAAGGTGGAAAAGGAAGGGAGGGAGGGAGGGAGGGGGAAAACAAACCGGGGGGGTAGGGAGGAAGTAAACAGGCAAGGGGGAGACGGTGTGTTACACTCAGGTTTGGCAACAGGGGAAGCCTCAACTGTTGGAAACCTGAACCCCCTCAGTTAGAGATTGTCCTCGCTCACACACTTCCTCATTAGCTTCTTGTTGTTGCTGACGACTTGCCTGAGCTGAGAAATGGATCAATACCCCCCCATCCCCCCCAAAAAACCCTCTGATTGCGGTAGTGCAGATGAATAATTTAGAAAAATCCTGAGGGTGACGCTGTTCATCAGGCTTTCAGCCGGTGTGTCAGCTCATACAATAACTACCGCAACAGAATTTATTATATATTAGATGATGAACAAAACACTGAAATTTGGCATCCCTGCAGCTGTGTATCAGGCTGGCTGAGCTCTGTGTCGTTAGCCTCCGGACGCTTCTCCCTGCTGCTGTCGGACAAATCCTTAAGTTGTGGAGGAAACCAGGAGGCTAGATCACTCATCTACACATCTCTTAGTAGCATATATTATTAAAAACAGAGTTCTCCTTGACCAACTCCTCTCCAAATAATTACTGCACATATAGGATTAAAGAGGAGCAATAAAAACGACATTATTGGCATTATTATCATCATTATATCCTCATTTTGGTGTAAAGGTCAGGGGGCAAGGGCCACAGGTTAATGGTTACAGGTCATAAACGTCACTACCTGCACGACAGGCACGTGTCCGTGTAACACGGCGAAAGTGAGTGGCGTCCCATGGCGCGTTTCAGGGTAAACTGAGGGGTGCTTGTTTACTGTGCTTGGCACCTGGGAAGTCATAGGTGAAGGTTCAGGGAGAGAGATATACAGCCATTAACATTCACAGCTCAGGGCGGGGAGATGAAGGGGGGGTGGGGAGGCGGGGAGGGGGAGCGAGAAGCAGTATGCAGGAGGAGAAGTGTAAGCAAAGGGAGGGCGGGATGGCAGAAGGAGATTTTCCTCTTGAGTTTCACAGAAAATCCTGGGCAGCTTGACTCCTATTCGTCATGTCAATCCTCAGCCTTTAGAGCGTGTGTCCGCCCGGGCACGGCTCTCTGACCAGCGCTCTGTGCTATCTGCCTAGCTCCAACTCTTCAACGGCGTTTCATTTCAAAGCGGAATGAAACCGGAGAGAACATACACCACATTGGCAAAGACCACAAACGCAGTCGAGGCGGTTGGTAATGACTCAGCAGCGTCAGAGTGAAATGATGATGTCGTTCTGGGATCTCTAATAAAGTGGCTGCATGTAAATTACAGAAATGGTTCCTAAATGTCGCCTGGAGGAGGACCGTCTTTACGACAGACGTTTAATGTAATGTCACATTTCAATTGAGTGCTGATGCTAAACAACAGTGGGACTGTTAGAGTTTTTGTGTTCACACTAATGAATTATTAACTAGTTCATAATATAAGCAACATCATTTTACTTAACCGCTCACCCAAATTACAATCAAGAAGTTGTCTTTTCTCATGTACTTGCCCTGCAGATAGTGTTTGTTTTATATGTTGAGGTTTTTGAGATTTCAGTGGAGGTGATTGGAAATTCATTTAAAGTACCGTTTCATATCCCACAGACTTTGCTCAGGACAGTTTCCACCAGTACGTATACTGTTGAATGCGGTATGCATTCAACTGGGACATACTACCTCGTAGGGCTGCCACCTCTTAGTCGAATAGTCAATGAATCAGTCGTTTTGGCCTTAGTCGACAAACGTTAGTTATTCTTTTATGTGTTTTTCATGCTAAATGACTTATTTACCATAAACTTCAGAACAAATCTCAGAAAAGTCAGAAAAAGCCTTCTGCACAATGCGACCAGATGCAGTACATTCTCTTATTTTAAAAAGTTAAAAGTAGAAAGTTGTCCACTTCTTATGACAGCTTGTAGAGACACTGTGATACTGGCACATAAAAGGATCTGCGTGACCTGACTCCATTAGAAAAACATGAGAAAATAGGTTTCTTTGTAATTTGGGTGAACTGATTAAAAACACGTCACAGTGGACTCCCAGATGATTTACACATTTAGAGTCAACGCACTGAACACACACACCAGACCGATGGAGCAATCACAACAACCAACAATGGGGTCACTATGGTGGAGGAGAGTCCATGAAACATTTCTACTCTTGACTACGATTAAAGCAGCTACAAACACACACACACACACACACACACACACACACACACACACACACAGACACACACACAAACAAAGGACACACAGCGGAGACAGAATGAGATTTACAATATTAAAGTTTCACTGTTTACTTTCACTGTTCTTGGTTAAACACAAGTGCAATGAAGTTTGTGCTTGGTGTACAGTCTATGGTAGCAGATTACACTAAGTGCACACACTTGTGCAACAGTGATGCGGTTTAAAGCAACTTGCTGCTGGAAGTCTACAATGTAAAATGTAATGAAGTAACTGTCTGCACTGAGGGAGCATCGGTGGATTATTGTTCTATATCACTGTTACTGTGCAAATGATGCTCCTTTATTGCTCATCAGTGCACTTCATGTAATAAGCTGCCAGGAGAACAGAGAGCATGCCGACAGCAGGTGAGACAATGAGGACAGAGGGGAGGGGGGGGGGGGGAGAGCAACACAAAGTGGGTTCATCGTTTTCACAGAACAAATGTAAATGAACATTTTGGACAAAAGAACAAAAATGTGGATTTAATGTGACATTTTGACGGAGTGACGGTGTCTCGTGAACACTGACCTCGCTGTTGATGTCGGCTCCGGCGTCGAGCAGCATCTGAACCATGGCCTCGTCACCGCGCACGCAGGCGTACATGAGAGGGGTCATTCCCTGTGGGAGGGAGGGAGGGAGGGAGGAGGTTACAGGGTTCCTACAATGCACTTTAGTACAGAGGAAAGGTGATGAACTCTATGTCTTTCTCAGCCAATCACAATCATTCAGCCTTTATTCAGCAGCTCTTTGGATTTTAATAGTTGCGTAGCGCCTCTAAATTGTGACTACGAATGCCCACACTTGTACTATGACCATTTTATGCTACAATACTTTAAAACTACTCCAAATGATGTACTTGTACTTTTAAATGTTACTATTAACACTGAATACATTTGGATTAACTTGCTACCTTAACGACTAACATCCACAAATACTATGAAATGTGTGAAGTATGAAGCATTTTTATCAGCAGTGACCTGTCAATCACCTTGTAGCCCCTTCCTAAAGCACATCCTGCTTCATGGTCTATTTGACTCTAAATGGACCATAATGTACTAAATGAACATCATGCTGTATTGAAGAAGACTTGAAACTAGAGATTGAGACCATAAACTCATGTTTACAATGTTTACTGAGGTAATAAATCAAGAGAGAAGTAGAGTCACTTTCTCATAGACTTCTATACAACCAGAGGAGTCGCCCCCTGGTGGACACTAGAGAGAATGCAGCATTAACACACTTCAGCATTGGCTTCACTTATCAGACCCGAAGATTGACAATGATCTCACACCTGGCAACACTGGCAGGTATAGAAAATAGATGTTTTGACGCAAACAAAATATTGTCTTTTATTATATATTCAGACAAGACTTCAAAAACAAATTTCTAATGATGTTTTCTCAGCGAGGAAGGATGTTTGCTTTTTGTATTTTCATGAACAAAAGACTTAATTTGAGTGCTCTGTTTTTAAGGATTTAACACCTAATTAATGAAGTGTACTCGCCTGTTGGAGTTGAGCATGTTGATTCATTATCGTACCAAACAAACACACAAGATTCTTTGTTCATTTCTCTTCTTAACTGCACCATGAAAAATGGATCTCAGTGCTATCAGCCAAGCCCTCAAGAGACCGTTAGCAGGTCTATAAGGAGCTCACCAACAGCTGTGCTCTTTAGTTCTATAGGATATTTATATTAAAAGCAGGCGGTGCCTTCCTCACGTTTATCACCCTGGACGAGCTTCCGTAACACATCCTTCAATCATGTGTCTGATCCGGGACAAACAAGCTTTTTATGACGCATTCACAACACACCAAAGCACTTTATGTGGAAGACCGATCTCCCTTCGTGGTGATTCATTGTTAAATATTTCCCGGACACCGATCTACTTAATCAACTGACAGCTAAAGGAGAGATAGATGGCGGACCCTGATGATCGTTGTGATGAGTTCAAATGCTTCTCATCCGTGATGGCAGCTTTCATTTTATTGCTCCTGTAACGCCGTCTGGGCCCCTGCACCATTTAGCAGCAAGTGAATAAAAAGTCTGTATGCCACCACAGCTTGTTATTTAGGTGAGGATTGAGGCGGAAAAGTGTCAGTCAATACAATTTGTTATACTCCTAAGGACCTGTAAATACTGAAACATATGAATGTGGTATGAATCAACCTGCCAGGAGCTGTGGATGAAATGAAACCTGTACTTTTTCTGAAATATAGGTTTATGCAAGAAACAAAAGTTTGCTTTGTACAAACATAAATCCTGAATATCGAGACCTGCCAAGCACAGCTTTGTGACCAAGGAAAAAAACAGACTGCACTATTAGCTTCCACTTAGCAGAGCGAGGAATAACCAATATTTCCATTGACTGGAGAAGGTAAAAAATCCCTAATGACATTAACACTTGGATGCAGAAAGATATCGACCTAAACGCTCAGTCCAGGAAAAGTGTTGCGGTATCAAATGCACCATTAAGTCACTCCTTTCTTCTTCTGTATTTGGATAAATGCACAGCTACTACCAGTCTTTTAATTTAACAAAAATATCAGTATTCAGATCTGTATTTGGATTCATACTGCAAGTTGTATTTATTTTAGAATAATCATGAGTCTTTGTTCATGCGACAAATATTACAATGAATACTCAGAGTGTGTCCATAACTGTGCATATTCGCATTCTGTATTTGTCCTCTTATAAACATCCTTATATGCAGACACAAAGACAACATTTTCTTGTAAATCATGTTAGAAATTTGCACTGCGGCATAAGAATCAAGCACATTGCATGACTCATAGGGAGCAGCTTGTGCCCAGTATGAGAGAACTGGGACGGACTGCCAGGTTATACTTGTTAGAAATTAATTGTGTTCAACTCTTCACTATTTCTGTGTAGGAGTGTGATGTCATTATGAAGGTAACCTGTCACCTGTTCGCTCATGCTGTTGATGCCGTCGGGCCCCAGCAGGTTCACGGCCTGCTTGACGAGGTCCGTCCGTCCGCAGTTGAGCATCCTGAAGCCCAGATCCTGCAGGAACTTGGCCTCTGTGGAGGCGGCGTCCAGCTTCCTGGTGGCACAGAAACAATCCTCCGCTCTGCAGGTGGACACAGCAGATCCATTACTGTGATTAAGTGGGAGCTTATCTGAGAAATGGATTTTGTGATCAGCGGATAAACATCTCCATTGCACACCGAAGCAGAGCCACTCTGCTGTTCACAACTTTAACCCTTTAATTTATAATATTTACTGCGAATTTACAAGTTTATTACAAGCATTGGGGCTGTTTGAATTCAAAGTCATTTCACTTTTCACATTTGTCAAAATGTCACTTTTCTCTGCTTGCGCCTAGTTCTCTAATTTCCTCCTTTCCTAAAGCAGCTTTCCTCCAGGTGAGGCTTTTGCTGTGACTCATTATTACTCACTCATGTCTTAATCCAATCTGTGAGCCGCTGTCACAGCTGACGTTTCCACGAGGTGGCAGAGGAGCCGATTGATGATGTTTTGTCAAATGTTACGCGACAATTATAGCTGACATATGTAAAGAGATGTTAATTGGCAATTCACACCTCGCAGTGTTTCATTTATTATTTCTCTGCTAGCATTCGAGTTGTGATGCGACTCTTAACCCACTGACAGACTGAGCTGCCATGTGACAAACACTGTGCATGGCTACGTGATGGGTGTGTTTGTGAAGGAGGGAAGATAGAAGGGGAGAAACAGGGGAGACTATAGTGAGACAGAAACTAGAAAAGAGAAGATTCATCCCCAAGTCTTGAAGCTAGCAGACTAGTTGCTGCTGTCCATTAAAAGAGGGACAAACACACTTCATTTAGTCACTTTGAAGTTAGACATTGCAGTTTAACAAAAGTCCATAGCCATGCTTTGAGCTCAATGCTAGCATCAGCATGCTAACACACTCACAATGAGAATGCTAACCTGCTTGTATTTAGCAGACATGATGTAAATCATCCGAGTTTAGCATGCTAACATTTGCTAATTAGCACTAAACAGCTGAGGCTGATGGGAATGCCATTAGTTGTGCAGCTGTGTGGTCACAAACCAAAGCAGTGGATCTGATGGTGGCGCGAGATGAAAAGAGATTTGACTAAAAAACACAAATGTAGCTTTTATATCTCAATGGGAATATCCTGTAAAATAAAGGTAACCATAATAAAAACTAAATCAAATGTCATGGCGACATGCCCTTCTATCGTAATGATCAAAGGACGGACTGATCTCAAATAGTGCCAGGAAGTGGCAATTTACTGATGACATAAGACTACATCAAAGAGCCACAACAACCACAACCTAGAAAAGAAGAACACACACACACACACACACACACACACACACACACACACACACACA
>NW_022280051.1:4555746-4582486 GCF_004355925.1 Anarrhichthys ocellatus | reverse complement strand
ACACACACACACACACACACACACACACACACACACACACACACACACACACACACACATTTATCAGCCCTTTTGTGCTGAGTGGACTTTTAGATTTCTCTCTCTGTTATTATGGCAGTATGGTTACCTTGCTTTTGATTGTTTTTAATCACTACTTTTATTTTCGAGGTGTATCAAATGCTTTCCTGACTATTTAGAAATAGCGTGAATGCTTGTTGTCATTCTTGTTACATATCGTAAGAAGTTTTATTATTGTTAATTTATTGGTTTTTTTTTTAGTTTGCTTGTTTGTTTTGCTTTTTTGTTGTAATTCCCTTTTACTTTAGACATTTAATTACATATTGGTTTACATTACATATGTTGTAATGTAATGTTTAATTATGGGGACCGGAGGAAGGGTAGTTGCTAGCTTGGTAGTGGCTAATAGGGATCCAAAATAAAATAAATATGTAATATGTAATAAAATGTAATACAATTAAATCATAAATAGAAAAAATGAGTTCCAGGTCAACAGAGGGCTTTATGGGGCTATAGGTACACACTATTATTAGACTATATTAAAGGGGGAATTGAGGATTTTAAAAGATTTGCACAAAGCTGGACCTTTGAATGCCTTGAGAGATTTCTGAGTTGAGCTACTGGTTTTAAGGGCAAAAGTTCATGATGATTAAAACTTCCAGAAGCAAGAAGGACTCACTCCTCCTTCACTCACTGAGGTTTATCTGAACCAGTGAGATTATTTCCCTCAAGAGCAGCTGGCCTGCTGCAGTGAAACTCTGTCACAAGCATCACATCCTTACTTTATTTGTCTTGGTTCACAGTCCACCCCGGGGAGCAGCAGCCTGGCGGCCTGCCTCACGTCGTCGCTGTCCACAGAGAAGCTTCGTCGATGCTCAGTGTGGGCCACCGCCACCCGGATCCACTCCATCAGCGGAGGCAGTACCAGGAACGGCCTGCAGGGGGAAAAAAGTTCGTTTTGCGCACATGAAATGTGCATTATCTCACTCTGGACTAGTCACATACGGATGATTGGTCAGGACCCTTTAGCGTCACTTTTTAACACACTGGGTATCAATTTTCCACATGCAAGGTATAAACGCAGTAACATGGTTAACATTCAAACAAAACTACTTGGTCAGGTTGAAGTAAAGCTATAAAATAAGTATGTTTGTTACTTTCTTATTTTATCTATGTTACGTACATCGAGTAAGTTAAGTACATTACAAAGTAAAAGTACTACTTAACTTATGTGTGAGCTATATAGGTCTTTATAAAATGTGAAAAAAGTTAATATAAACACGTGTAGAAATGTAGATACACAGAGTGTTATAGGCCATATCAATATATAGTATCATGATTAATGTGACCTATGTATGACGAAATATGAACTAAACCTTTAAAACACACGTCTGCTCTCTTCTCTTTTCACATAAAATCACTTAATAGAGACCCAACACTGATAGCACACACACACACACTTTCTAATTAAAGATGCCTTTAACTGAAAAGGCAGCTACACCAAATCAATATTTATAATTTATAACTCAGATAGCGCAGAACAAATAGAGATCTAGATACTGCAACCTCCCTAAACGCTGTTATTACCTTCTTTAATCAAAATCAGTAATGAGTCCTTCTTGGCTGACATGTTCATGTTTCATCATTTATTTCCAGGACTAGTGTGTGTGTGTGTGTGTGGATATATTCTCTAATCACACGTCTAAAACACACACATGCTTATGTTGTTCTGTCTATTATTTATCTTTTCCCCCCACAATGCAACAGAAGCACAATTCAGGTCAGTCATTCATCAGACATTTGACCTCTTTATGTCACTTCACAGGCAGAATGAGCTGCTGTGCTTTACAGAAAAGATAAATATATGAAATTTTACATGCACAACTTTCTAACTTCTTGTTTTCTAAGAAAAAAAATAACACATTAAAGAAATAATTGGAGGGAAATACAGTTATTTGTTTCTTAATAGATTGATATGGCTGTGCGTTAAGTGTCGTGTTATGAGGCGATTTTACATTATTTTATCCATATATTGTAAATAATTGACTGTTTGCTAACCCTTACTTGTTGCTAAACTCGTCAAGCTTTCTATTCTCGCACGCCACATATGCTAATGCTAAAAATTTTCTTGTCTGTAACCGTACATTTTTCCGGCTGAAATAACAATTTGTTGTTGAGAACTAGCGACTAAGCTAATAAGCTAACATTGGCTACATGAGTTGATTAACAACGCAATCTGAAATGTTGCTTTGTTTTGTTAGATGGCAGCACGGTATCTCCAGAGTAAGATGACAGCTATTGAGCTGCCACAATCAAACCTGGGACATATTAAGTTTGGGCAACGCTAATCGCACAATTTGACAAGCTTTCATGTTTTTATAAGAGAATAAATAACTCTGTGAAAAAAGGTCCAAGGTGACTGTTTAATCATGACATTTCTCTTTGTCAGTGAAGTGCTTCTCCAGTGCATTGTTGGTGTTCTCGGACATCCATTCAGTCACACTGACTTCATACCACAATGGGAGCACTCGGACAACCCAGAGAAAAACAAACTACAAAGAAAATCCAAACAGTAAAATTGGTCATGGTTCTGCCAACACAGATAACACCCGTAAGAAATAATTTCTTTATGTCCAAGAGGGCTTGGTTCCCTGAGCTAAAGCTAATGCATACTTCATTCAGCCTTGTATGCAGGAAAATGGGACTAAACACATTTATTCAAATACTCGTTGTCCAATAATATAAAACACATCTTATCAAATATATTTCAATGATTTTTTTTTTATGATTTCACGTTAGCTAAAAGTATTAATGTGGAATTTTTGTAACATTGTGAAAGCTCTATGAACAACTGCAGGATATGATTTAGGGGGAACGTAAAATCATAAATGACCAATTTGTGTGTATATATAGTTATCTATCAAATATAAAATCTATTTATCATCATCTGTTTTCTTGTTTCTTTAAAAAGAAAAATTTATCACAAAACGGAAATGATAAACTTTGTTGTTTTCATGAAGTTGATGGAGTTCATAGATCATAATTATTGTTACATTGAGTCCATCCACTGGCAGTGTGCCTTCAGTACATCCTCCTCCATTATAATAATCGTCCTCATAAAGACTGCCCTTTTCTCTTCTCTGTAAAAGGGAACTAATGACAAAAAGAACAGCCTTGGTATATGTGGCTTGTACAGTCTTTTTGCAGTCCCTGGCACTTAGCACGTCATTGTTAGATAGGAAAAGACCTTTCACTCGCTTCAGCAGATACTAAGCACGATTATTTCCCCCATTTGTACTTAACCATCATGAATATGGCCTTTTTATGAACCATTAAAGTTACCTTTAGCAACAAATGTACTTATTATACAATAAATATGAATTATAGTAGCGCTAGGAATAATTCTGTTTAGATATCATTAAGACAGAGTTTCCTTTCAGGCTTTTAAAACCATCAAACAGTCTCAGATGTACATTAGAAAACCTTAAAACCTTAAATCAATTGGGTTAACTTCACGTTATAGTCAGTTAAATTATATTATGAATCCATCAGTGAAGGCCCCAGAGGAGCTTTATTCCCTCATGACCCTCTGGCAACCGTAATTTCTCCAAAAATGATTCAAACCAGCACGTAGCCGAGTCAGCGAAACCATTTGGGACTGTTGTGTTTACCGTGTATTCAGCTGCTTCCTCCTTCTGTAGTCATTTAGCTGTAAGCACATGTTTAATAAAGGCAGCAGCGTTTAGATATTGACACACACTGTTTGACTAGTCTTTTTTTATGTGCCAGGAATTTGAACTCTGGCGAGGGTTTTTATAAAAAAAAAAAAAAAGGGAGCTGCTGTTTAGCATGTTGGCTGACTAATGTGACAAATTAGACCTCCTCCCTTTCCTCAGAGCTTGTGCTCTCCCGTAAGACATATCTACCGCTCTGGGTTTGCAGAAAGGGGAGGCCCAGTCTGGAATGAAAACAGTGAGGGTAATGTTATCCATCGATTCAGACGGCGGGCCTGCAGCGACAACCAACACCCAGAGCTGCCAGGGTAAAAATTACACCTTGGAAGCAAATGTCTGGGCCAAAATACTGAATATATCATGAACTACAATCTACTGTAGCTCTGTTACTATTTTAAATTCCTCAAGGTTTTTCATCTTTCTTATTAACTCTAAGAAATTGGAGCGATAAACTAATTTTCTTCTTCTGATGTAACTCCAGGTAAAGAGCGTACAAGTCATTTCAGTAATTTACTCCCCCTTCTATAATCTAAAGCTTCACAACACAGACGCTAAAAGATTACTTTGTCTCATTTCATCATATTCTCCCGTCGTCTCTGTGTTATTCGGGCCGATCCTGCTCGTCTTCAACCTTTCAGCAGAATGCTAAATAGAGGATTTTTCTCTCGGGGGATCCGAGAGCCTGCTGACATGTCACTCCGCCTGACATTCCTGATGCTCCCCGGGGTCGTCACAATGGAGTTTTATCTCCTCAGAGTGGAGGAAAGACGTTGGGAAAAATCTGTCCATTCGTCTATCCGAGTGAAGTCCCTCTGGTTCCCATCAATGTGATTGACGCCCGGGGAAGTGTCAGCGCTGCCCAGACCATGCAGCGTCTTATGGGATCGCTTGTGGGGGCGAAAAACTTGTGCAAGAAAGTAGGAATGTCTGCAGCAACCTTTCAGACCAGTTGACATTATTCCAGCTCTGGAATGTGAGACAAACTGACAAGAGGCAATATGGCTGAAAGGATATGTGTGTCCACCTATCAAAACGGAGAGATTTTAAAGTGTGTAATGTGTGCCAGAATTGTGGGTGATGGACGTTTTAGGAGATTGTAACTTACACACAGATTTCTCAGAGATAAAAAAAAATCATCTCACTGCTTGATTTACAGCTCGACGAGTGGAGGCCAAGCACCACATATCGTACTGCACAAAGTAGCTAATTGACACAATGTAATAACGAAAGCGGGATTCTTTTTTTTTGGCTCTTTGGGACACTTAAGTGTTCGCCGAGACTTGTGCCATGTGAACTTCTGCCAGAGCAGCCAAGAAAGGTTTTACATTTGCCCTAATTGAGCCAAAGTGGTTAAGTTGTTTTCAAGAATTAAAGTAATCCTTCACACGACCGTGTCATATTTACCAGGTATTTGTTTTGAGGTGGTCACAGTTACTGGTGAATCTGGTAAATCTATGCCAATAAAAAAGGAACCTCGGAGTCAATAACAGTCGCCAGACGAGCTGCTGACTTCTCTCATTAGCAACCTGGATATATTAATCAAAGGGCTTCCAAAGAAACATATTTGCTACTTGTCTGTCAAGTGCTGAAGTAAAACATCATCACTCATGTTCTAAAGTTGGGTATCATAGAACATTTAACGTTTGACTGTTTGAAGGTAACTTTCTGGGGGTAAACTTCGACGTCATTGACTTGACTTTGAGTAAAACTAAAGCGTCTGAACGCACCAGTAGTTTTCGTCTCCGTCTGGGTGCAACGTGTCATTTCTGGGGAGGAGGCATGGAACCCCCCATTCAGGGGTTGTGTCCTTTGGAGGAGCCAACAACTGCATTGTGACACCACTCTTGTCTCCACCTCTATTGCACAATACAATTATGAAACTTGTGACTCAAACTGGTACAATTCTATATCTGTTTCTGGATTTGGACTAAAGTAAAAGTGTGCAAGCAGCATCATTCACTGGGTTGTATTCGACTCACCTCTCGGTCTGTAAGGTGACTTTGGAGGGCTCCACGTTGGGGTTCTCCCACTCCATCTGTGGGCAGTGCATGAAGTAACACAGGGTGTAGAGGGCCTCGGGCTCCCAGTGCACTGTGGTGTTGGTGGTCTTCTGGTGGACTGGAGTCCCATTGCTGGGGTTCTTGATGTGCAGGGGCTGGAGGTGGTGCATGGCCCGGGATACAAGATCACCTGGAGAATATTTTTACACATGAGGACGGTGCATGGACTGCAATAAAAAAAGATGTCAGAAATAGAAATTCATTAAAGATAAGAATAATACCACCATGTAGTACGCTGAGGGAAGATCTACTCATTATAAGAAAGTCCTACGCTTTACTCCCAGAGCGCAGATCCATTTCTTTCACCACTGCTTTGTCATGGGAGTACTCGCTGCACTCACTGCTTCATTCACACACCCTCTGATTCATCGTACATTTAGTCATAGACATATGCCCACACAGTCCTCGCCGAGTGGGAAATTGCTGGCTCGAAATTAAATCTTACGCACATCGTGCCTCTCTCAGTGAATCGGTGAAGTGAGAGCCCTTGTTCTGTCCTCATTCTACCTTCAGCTCTTACTTTTCTCTGTTCTTCTCCCAGTTTTCTGACATGATCACAGAGAGTCGTGGGGAAAACTACAGCGCATCCGTGTGCATGTGTGTGTGTGTGTGTGTGTGCAAAATGAGGTGAACTTCACTAGAAACGTGGTTGTAGGCTTGAATAGTTCTATTAAAGGATAGTTCAGACTTTTAATAACATGGGTCGTATTGTTTTTTTGCTCTTACCATTGTTTCTATCAGAATTAGTCAAACTTGAGTTTCAGTCCAGTTTCAGTCGACACAGAAGCCGCAGCAACATTAGCTAGTAGAAATAAAGTTAATAATAATAATATCCAAACTGCAATAAGCTGGAATGATGATGATCCTTAAGTCGCATTGTAGGGACAAAAGTATTTTCACATACTATGTTTTCAACCAAGGGGTAAAAATGCAATGTCATCTTAAGAAACAAAAACAAGTGTGTGTATAATGGTGAAGCCGTACTTAATCATGATTTATTCAGGATTGAGAACATCGTGTGATATTTTTCTCAAGGTCCTGAGGACTCACACATTAAAAACAAAATCTCAAAACAGTTTCCTGTAAAAACTGCAGAGATTAAGTAAACCAGCATGGAGAACATTTCCTGGTATCTTCTTTGATAAATGTGGTCCATTGTTTTTAATATGAACCTGTTTCACGCCGTGCCTGTAGGCAGCAGGGAGCCAATGAAAGTCAGAAGAAATTTTACGATTCTAATAGTTTTGAACACTGGAGGAGGTATGAACTTCAAATACTCAGCGCTGACATTTAGAGAGTCATAATTCTCTGATGTAGGATTTTATCGATGAGGTCATTAGCGATGCATTTAAGAATAACGATATTGCTCTGAGGGAGGAAAATACTGCAGTGTGAGCATGCAGGGTCGATTTCTCAGACAAAACTAATACCCCCATTGATCTAATTATTTACTCTGCTTATCGGAACGCTGGTTGGTGTGAGGCCTACAGGAAAACACGGACGGAAAACACCACCACAGCCTGAATATGGCGAGTTAACGCGTTCTCTTTCTGGATACACGATGAGTACTATGTGAATAAAACAATATGTGTGAAAGTCTGAAGCTCTGAGCTGCAGTGCAACAGTAAACACACCGCAGCACAACGCACACATCCGCTCTTCTGATTTTGTTTGTTCCAAAAATACCCAGTCTGAGCAAAGTTGGCCTCGTCTTGAAACCTCATTGCTTCGACAGAATGACACGGTGAGTGTGCGCTCCGAGGTTCTCCATCTGTCAGCTTAAAGGCCCCTGACAGGGTTCACAGGCAGTCAGACATAAACGGAGCACGATGCTCACGGCACAGTTTGCTCTCCGGCTCCGGGGGAGCCTTATAGACGGTTATCTAGAAAGAATTAAATACATCAATAAATCACAGGAAACAAGGGAAATCATGCCCCGTTTCTTCAGGATGAAGTGATTAAAGATGTGTGGTGAGAAAAGGCTCCCATCTCCAGGTATGACACATTAGACAAACACGATTAGCTAAGGTCACCCAGTGCGTTCAGTCAGAGGCAGCTCCTGAAGGTGCTCAGTGCGAACCAATGACATCAATGGCTCTTTTCATTCCTCAGTTTGCACGTCCTCGATTCCTTTCCTCCTGAGATGTGAGGGGAGGAGGCGAGGAAGCGACACGAGGAGAGAGGAGTAGAGGCAGCAGGGATCTGTGCTTCAACGTCAATTAAATATGACGTGTGTTACACTGCTGTATTTTATGATCATGTGATCGTGAGAATTTATTAATTGCTTTTGTCTTTTAGCAAACAAGAATGCCAAACACTGCTTCTTCACGGTGAGAGTTTTAATTGATTGATTGAATTTACTACAAAAAAGCAATTGCAGATTTCATCTTTGGCTCTGGGAACATGTCATCATGGGAATTTCCACTATTTTGTAGCAACACACGAAAGAAAATCAATACATTAATCATTAAATGCAACAATCATCACTTGCGCCTCTCTGCTTGACTGCAGCTTGCATACTCTGTTTGCTTGTTTGGTAGCGTTTACTGTAGCATGAAACATCAATCCGGCAGATTCATTCAGCACAGAACACCTTTCCACTCCAGGTACTCAGGAAGTCCCCATGCTACTCAGGGTGAGTTTACACAGTGTGCTTCTGGCCTGAATATTAAGAGGAAGTGAGACATTAATAAAGATTACGATAAAGCAAAGGGGACAGAAATATGCATTTACGTTACAAACCCCTCCTGCTCAGTGGGACACGACATAAACCGACCACAACAAAAAAGACAAAAGAGAAACACTAACTCCCAAAACTGACAACGCCCCCTGTGGTTTGCAGAGCAAACTCTGAAACCACACCGCGTCCATAAATAAAAGACATCTAGTTTTTCACCACAACAAACGGAACAGTCAGCCAACGAGCAAATGGCTAACCCGCCGCCGTCCCTCAGAGCTAAACAGCCAGCGTGCCGGGTCTGATAATCAAGCATTCGTTGTCTTTATTAATTGTTCTTTTGACTTTGGGTTTGTCAGCAGGACAACATTTGCTCCCGTCTCCTTTGCTGTAATTATCTAAGCGACACTCCTACGGGGGTCATGTTTCATCTCGTTTGAATTAATCATAGAGGACAGCTTAGTGTCTCCCTTTTCTTCCAGCCAAGTCCTCTCCTCTTGGAAGGACTCATTAAAGAGCAGAACTTTGTTCCCTATTAGAGGAAAATGGTGAAACAGCACAGAGCGAAAAAAAGCCCCTGCTTTAATGAAATGTCAACATTGTAAATTATGTCACACATCAGCTACACACCCTGTAATTACCTTGTCTTTCTCAGTTTCCTCATGTAAGTTAAGGGTTGAATGTTTTCATGGAGATTATGGTTTTCATGTAACATAAAGAAAGTAACTCTTTTCACCTCTGACTCTGATCTTTACTGAGAGCCTCAGTGAGGCTGTACTTACTGAGCTAATATGCACTAACATCCTCATACATGATAACATGCAGGTGAGATTATCCCCATGTTCACCCGCTTAGTGAAGCGTGTTAGCATGCTAACAATTAGCACTAAACACAAAGTACATCTGAGGCTGATGTCATTATTTTATACAGGTATTTGGTTATAAACCAAAGTATTAAGAACATTGTGACATTGATGATGCTGCCAGATGAAAAATCATATTGTCACCAAAAAGTATTCAATGTTTTTTTTTGCAAACTTGTTTCCTGATCAATTTGGTGCCATATTTGGGAGGAAGCAGTGAAAAGTTCTGGATGCAAATTCAGGATAAGAACTACCTACGTATATGTATCACCTAATTGAACAGATGTGATTGTGATGGGATGTGTTTTCAGAGCATACTGCCCCCAACAGTCAGAAACCAAGCTTGTAATTCAGGCAGGTAAAGTTAGGTGAGCCAGATTATCAGACGTGACCCGATATTATCACGGCGAGACAACTGTTGTGTTCCCTAATGGACGACTGAGATGGAAGATTCCTTTCGCTGTCCTCTGACACGCTGTCATGGCCTACAGCTCCCCGGGGACCGAACCGAGGACATTTAATCATCACTTGGTAATACGACCGACTCGGAGCTCTGCCTTTGGGGCACATTAGCAATTCCGTGGCAACTATTAATCACAGTCAATTACAGGACATGTCATCGTCAACACAGGACTAGCAGATACTTTTTACCAGCGCTGCTCGAGGGGAAATTAATCACCAGTAGACCTATTTAATATTGGACATGTGGAGGGAGGTCAGTGATAACTTATGCGGTAACAATACAGAACAGGAGCTCCTTATAAGATTGTATATATATGCTCTCAGCTTGGTGGTTTTATGATCCTAGGTCACACCTTTATAGTAACCTGGCCCGGATGCAATCAGAGGCTGAGTGACCGTCTGGAGTTCTGCAAAAGATTAAATACAGGAACTCTTTTAATCAAAGAGAATTCAATGGAGCTAAAATGCTTTAAATCCTGCTACTATTTGACTCAACCCCGTTTTCGGCAGCAGCAGGTGACTGTTTTAACAAGCTGTTAACGTCGTGAAACAGTCACTGAAAATGTTGTAACACGTGGTTTACGTTGTAGAAAGGTTGCGTTAAATGTTGTAACACACTGTTAATGCTGTATAACGGTCACGGTAAAGCAACAAAACTACTTGGTTAGGGTCAGAAAAAACATCATGGTTGGGCTTAAAATATGTGCTCCTGTAACGTAACTTAAACTAAGGGCGTAACGTCATGTGACGCAGAGAAGTGAAGTTTGACGCCCTCGGAGTGAGACCAGAACATTTAGCAGCTAAACGCCATTATATTTTTCTTGGAAGTTGGTGGAGATCAAAGCAGAGTGAATATTGGACTTTAATTCTTCGGGTGGCCAGAAAAGTGACCTCAAATATCAGCTCAAGTTGCTCCATGTCTGCTGGATGTGTAAATAGGCAGCTGTTTGCTAGCATTTCATCCATAACCACTATATAAGGTGATAACTACTTCAAGATTCAAGCATTTATTCGTCACATATTCCTAAATATGTGCAGGTTAGCATACTTCAGAGGATGTGATAAAAGGTAAGTGTGCAGTGGTGATTATATAAAGTTAGAATAGAGTCTTTGAAGTTCAGGTGTCTTTCAGATACTGTAACTTTATTGAAAGACTAATTAAAACTTAGTTAATGTGCAGTTTCTAACCAGCCACTACACCACGAAATAGTGCATCTCTGGAGGCAGACGCTCAAAAGTGAACACTTGAAGGCAGCAGCAGCATGATACCATCTGTTCTACCCCGGGATCCTTCAACAGAACAGTGGGGTATAAGAATAAGTCATTAAAATGTTTAGTTTTATAATTACGAATAAAGAAAGATTCATTTCAGATCTCTATTTTCATTTAAGTATCCGGGTCAGCCAGGGTCAAAGTCCTTCTTTTACCCCCCGTCCTCCTAGGAAGGAAATATGTGGAATGAAGGTCCCATGATGCAAGATGCTGCAAATGTTAAGAAATCCCTGTTTAAGAAAGTCAAATGCTCGTCTCTGCTCAGCTTCTGTATCGAATCCGATTGAACGTGTGCTGCAGAAACCATCACGATTCCTTCTTTATGGCTATTACGCCGTCCAACAGAAGGTCTGCTGCAGCCGTCCACTCCTAGACTGACGACTGTGACCACAAGCGAAGAACCGAGCACAGGAAAGGCCCAGTGCGTGCAAACACAAGCTGTGATGGCTCATTTGTAAAAGTCCCAGAAAACTAGTTTGAAACTGTGAAAAAAACAACACGGCACTCTTCTTGATAATGGCTTCTCTCAGTCTAAAGAGGCTTCATTTCACTTCATCATCTTGTCTTAGCTTTTCCCAGATATTTCCGGTCTGTGGAGACGGAACGGGAGATTACACAAACGGTCTCTCTCGCTCCATCGTCATCATCTCTCCTCCTCCGACTCACAGGAGGGGACTTCTAAATGGATGCCACTTTATTCTGTCTATTGGCTGTTTTAGGGACTTTAATGGCTCTTCTGAGAAGATCTGCAGAAACACTACTGCACACTGCTGCAGTGTCCAATAGATAACGTTCCTATGCTGGGTCTTGATGTCCTTAAGTAGTATTCACATTCATATTCCAGCTGAGGGCTGATATTTGTTTTAGATATGCTTCACAATTACAGTACCACCGGAAATTACTAGTCCTGCTACTAAAACGCAGCAACAAATCAAAGTAAAAGTTAATTTCGTGATGATAAATCTGCGAACCTGTGTGCACTGCAAAGCAGCAACAGCTTATACACTGTAGAGAGAAGTGTGTAGGCAATATAAATAAGCATCGATAGCAATAAAACAAGAATATACACATATGACAAGATGAAGAGTCTACAGCCACACTTTGACTCTGCGAGGCCTTACTTAGGCACAGTGGTACTTTAAGGTAAATCCATCCAATAGATGTTGAGATATGCAAGTCTGAACCAAAGGGGTAGACCAGCAGACACTAAAAAAAGTCAAGCCTCTATATGTGAGGGAGTATTTTCTAGCTTTTTATTTTAAAATAAATAACAATGCCACTATGCGCAATGATTAACCAATAAGCCATAATCACAGAAGAGTCCTATTACAGTAAATAAATGATGAGTCTGGCTGTGTATGAAGCCAGAGAATGATGTCCTTCGTAATGACAAGTTCAGTTAAAATAGAAACAGCTGTTAGGCTCTTTTGTGAAGAACCCTTTCATCAAACACTGCTGCAAACAGCTGCCCTGTCTTTCCTTTTAGGAAACAGTGAGGTGAGAACTAAAGGCAGCCTGTTCAATTCACCGCCTTATTACCCCAAAACGTCCATTAGCCTTCTGGGCTCTCTCCAAAAACACTCAATTAGTGGGTCTGCATTATCTCACAGCAGCACCGCTATGAGGACTATGGCGTAAAGTCCTTCATCTTATTGCAGCAGGACTTGAGTGAAAAGTGGAAGTTAAACTAGTCCCTCCATCATTAAAGTCACTAATAGTCGAGCAGCTGAGAGAGGCAAGCTCGAGTATCATCAGTCCTCGCATGTCAGGCTGATGGGTAATAATTATTAATGAAGAACATATGCCTGCGCGTGTTGTACCTCTCCGGAGAGGTGTCGCACACTCCAACGCTCAGGTGCACACATCAGCTTCATTGGAAATGCCGTATTCAATAGACTTTGATTAGAATCCAACACTTGGGCTGCGCTACAGCATGGCAACGGCATGATCGAATAACAACACGAGAGACGTACACAGAGGCCGCTGATGTATGAACAGGAAACAAAGTATTCAGAGCTTATTCAGCAATAACAGCACATTGGTGGTCATTAACATCAGTCCTTGTGGAACGAAACCTCTCAAGAACTCGACAAGAAGTGGCGTCTAACGGTTTCAAGTTGGTCCTGAGTTTGTTGTTGTATAATCTGTTCAGTGACGCTGTGGTTTTTTCGGGGCTGTAAAAGGAAGCACACAGTTGTTTGGGCGTGATGGGTCATTCTTTAAGTGAGTCTTTGGCTCTCCTTCGCTTCCTCTCTTCCGCTGCTGCCGGCCAAGTCCCCATGTGATGCATTCTCAGTTGGCAGGTAAACCGCTGAGATCTTCATCCCTCGTCCGTCCTTGTTCTTCCTTTGTGTTTTGCAGTTGTACGTTTACGGAGGACAAATGGACAGCCCGTAACGCTTTTGAAGACAGACCCAAGGTGAATAACAAATACTAGAAAGTTGATGCTTGTCCTTGTTGGAAGTATTTATTTTGCAAATAGTTAAGGGGAAAGCAAACAGAGGAGCTTATTTACAGCTAAATAAAGTCAATGCAAAGACAGTCGCGGATGTTAACACTCACACGTTACCAGGAGGGTTCAAATTGAGGTAAAGATGTGAGCTGAAAATGTTTCAACTTCAGGAACACAGCTGTTTGCAATGTTGACCATTGTGGCGTGTTAGCATGCTAACATTTGCAAATAAGCACTAATGTGTGTCATCAGTCAAAAGAAGGAAAGCTGATGGGGATCCCGACAGAGAATAAAGAATAAAAACCTGCTTTAACCTACAGTCTTTTGACCTTGAAACCACCAACACCATGCTGATGAAGACAGAAGAATGCAAACTGAGTGAGTGTGTGAGTGCTTTAGCCCAGAAAATGTTGTCTTACATCTTTCTTTTGAAACATGACTCGACTTTCCCCTCAAACCGCTCTTTAATCACTATTCCAATCTTTGCAGCGCCGAGCTGCGGTGAGTGAGTGGGATTCCTGTGGCAGGTATCGAGGGACATTAAACCATTATACAATAATGAATCCAGCCTCACGTAATTACTGCAGCATGCAGCAACAGCAACAGCCTACACGATTTTCCAGTATGTGTCCTTTGTGCGAGATAAAGAGACGAGTGTGTCTGGAGGATTGTGAGGACGGCTGTTTGTGTCAGCATGCCCCCGCCGTCCTCCTAAAAAGGTGCTGGGAGACAGATAAGGGAAATGACCGCACCCCGTTCCAGAGACTGAATGAGCCGGCCTCGTTTTAACAGCCAAGTCAACAATTCCTTTTTTTATTTTGTTATTCGGTAAACTACTGTGTCTCCTATGATAGACAGACATGAGGAGGTAAATGGTGCTGCAGACCTCCGAAGAGGATCGAGAAAATGAAATGAAGAGGACTAAATGACAGCGGAGACCTTTCCCAGCGGCACATTGACATACTGTTCTGCCTTGACACGTCCATTAGAGAGAGATACTGAAAAGAACTTGAGGGTGACATTACCATCGGGAGCTGCAGTGGCCAAATGGGTAGAAACGCAACCTCGAACTGCAACTTGATTCCTGAAAGCAGCTTAATGAGCTTTTTAGAGAATAAGTCGGACCGACTCATTTTTCACCTTTTTTTTCTTTTTCTCTGAGAAGTGGGTCAGATGTGAGATTAGGAGAGATGATGCATGGCGAAGCAGGAGACATATTTTAACTCTAATATGATAAAAAATGAGGACGGCATGGACGCAAGATGAAATCTAACACCCCCTATCTCAGTCAATGTGTGTGTGTGTGAAGCGAACCCATTATCTCACATCCACATAAGTGAGTGTGGGTTAATGGAGCAGCGACGGGAGGAAGTCGTTCTGTTGAAATGTAGGGTGCTACAAAAGAATAAGAAAAAGCATGCTTTTAGATAATAATCTATCATGAGAATATTGCTGGTCTATGGATAGAAATGTGAAGCAGGTGGTGACCATCCAAAGTCAGAGTTCGACAGGTCTCTGTAAGCAATCGCTTCCTGGAAGAAGAGAAACAACATCTCATCTCGGTGCGATTCTCTGTAGCCTTTTAAACCGGTGCAGAACTCCTGCAGCTCTGCGGCGGGAGAGGGATCCCTCTCTTTGTGAAATCCACTCAGCCCTGAAGAATAAGCACTTTTCCTCAGTCATGCCCAGGCACAGTAGAATACACGGTGACTCATTTCTCAAGCTGCCCATTGTCAGCTGGGGAAAAATACAGAGCGAGTGATGTCTGCATGTTCACATAAAAAAGGTGCAAATTAGCCAAACCGATGGTTTGCTCAACTGTGGTTACTGTGGTAACAGCGAGTGCAGATTAATGCTGCAGCAAACAGTCCCTGAGCTGCCACTTGGTCGAAAACGCCACTGAAGATCAACTGTATCTGTTGACAGTGCGGCAAAACAAATTGTTTTAATAGAGAGGTTGTTCCATGGGTATGGTTTCATGCTCCAGGTGTGCAGCCTGCAGCCCTTCATCCAACAGCTGGCTTCCATCACTCGCCGTCAGAAAGCACAGAAATTGAAACAATTGTCTTGTTTTGTTGACGTAGTTTAAATAATCGATCGCTGTCGTGACAAACCCGTTGCGTTTCCCGTCATTGCTCTACAATAAAAGCTAATGTTGCAAAATGTTGGATTGGCATTGGCAGCATCTTAATCCAGCTGTGATACAGCTGCAGGGGAGTAAACAGTCAGGCAGTTAATACACTTTAATTTGTATACAACCCACGTAATTGTGAGGCAGCCGTGGTGCAGTAAAGTCCACGTAGGGAGGAGGTCAGGTGGACTTTCACCCAGGAGACAGCTGTTCGTGTCCGGTGTGAAATCAGAAGTCAATGCTGACTTATTTGTAACGCCACTTTCATACTTAATAAGTAAGTATCTTTTTCTTTACCTAAACAAGTAGTTTTGTTGCTTAACTAAACAGTGCAGGTGCTCGCGCAGGCACACTGATCGCTCGAATTGCTGGACATCTGCAAAAAAAAACATACAAAAAAAGGCCAAAACGGTTTGGTAAGATGTACGAAGCGTTACGAGGGGATATGTTTTTGTTGTCAGAAAAAGGCTGAAATTAATGAGATAAGATTTTAAAAAAACTGGATTAAACGCTGCATCATTAGTTTGAAGGCCATGTGAAACCAGGCCAGGAATGGCAGACTCCACCACGAGTAAAAAATGCTGACCATAAACAGAATAAAATATGGGGTTTGGTTTCATAAACATCTTAAGGTTTATAACTTTGACGAAGTCCATACTTTGAATATTTCCTCTGCGGTGGAGGCACACCCGGCTTCAGGAATGGAGGGCCCCTTTGTTGGAGGCCTGCACTGTATTACATTTCGCCATTTATTTGCCTGGCGGCTGCTCGCTGACCCGTGGGGTCGGCCGCTGTGCTGACAGATGACCGGCCTTCCTCTGTCACACCTGGTCACAATATGTCAGCTCAGCGCCTATAGATCCTATACGCCGCACACACACACACACACACACACACATACACACACACACACACACACACACACACACAATGTGGCACATGTCGGAAAACAGGGAAAGAACGTTATCCGTCATGGCAATGTGTCGTGACAGATGAGGAAAGGTGCAAACGCCCAAAGCATCACATCTGCCATCGGCGATCTGCTCTCCTCGCTCGGACAAAGACGTGAAATACGATGAGCAGTGAGATAATGGCAACCTCAGAAATAAAAGACATATTTATCCACCTCTAGAGAATGAAGTTATGCACATAGTGATGAATGTTGCTCTTTCACAGCCTCTTCTATCAACCATTAATTACCAAACAACTCGGGTGTGAAATTGCCCCTCAATGACGGCTCCGTGTGGCCGCTCAACTTTCAAGTGATCTTGTTTATTGTTCCGATATTGAGCAAATAGATTAAAGATTGATTTCAATTTAAAATGTTAAAATGTGTTGATCCCGAGCAGCTTTTAAACGCTGTATGTGGGAACACCTGCTCCCTGTACTCCACTGGTTCCAGGTCTCTGCTGTGATATCAGAGGGCGTGCTTGTAGCCTTTTTACATTAACATCGCTGTCACGTTATCTGTTATTATGACTATTAGTGTAATTACTGTAAATACACCGGGCTGCCGCTGAGATGACTTAAATACACAGAGGAAAACTGCATATATTCCTGTATTTCTGCAGTTACCAGATTTCTGGACACCTGGTATCACTGGATTCTGCTACATCGGTTTTAAACACAAAGCGGCTCTGGGCTCGCTGGCAGCACTGAGGAGCTACTTGCAGGAACATCTCAGTGCATCACACTGCATCTTCCTTCCTAGTTGTTCTCACAAACAGTGTGAAAGTAAAGACTTGAATGCTTTTAATGTGGAGCAGCAGCAGCACGTGCATTAGAGTTACTAAACACAGCTCTGACTGAATCATTTCTAAACACTTACAGTCTCAGTTTGATTTACTCACTTAAATCACTCCAAGCAACTTCCTCTTAGTGCACAGCTGCAATATCAAGACGAGAGAAGAGATAAAACTGTTGATATGCTCTTTTAATTAAATTATCATTTATTACGAAGCACTTACAGCATTAAGCTTTACGAGCAGCACTGAGTGCTTGCTTTCTTTGCCCCGGGTTTCGCCAATCATTGGTGGAGGTTGTACGCAGCCTCGGACATTTTTGGCAGCTTTTTACTGGAAAAATGTTTTCCGAGGTTCAACTGGAGCACCTGGTTGGAGCAGAATGTAAACGTCATCGATGTCCCACTACAGGCCCGTGGTAATTGCAGCCTAATGCACTTTGTCTTCTCATAAGAGTGAAATCACCCCGGTGCATTAGCAGATCGAGTTCTTTTTTTAAACTAATTCATACTATTTTCTTCCACAAAGCTTTTATTTTGTAAATGATTCAGTGTTACTCTCCCCTTGTGCTTTTTGCAGCGACATTATATTTTCTTTTAGACCCCAATGTTTTTATTTATTTATTTATTAATAGATGTGTAAGAGGAGGACACATCTGGCTGAGATGTAATAACCACTGGAATTTCTATCTATGAAGCCCTTGGAGCGTTGACATCTTATATTTTATTTTTGCTTCTACCGGTGCACACTTCTACCGCACCAGTGGTTACTTCCTGTTTACTTAAAACCTTCTGCATCCGTCCTCTGCCTGGTCGTGACTGCTTCAGTTCAGCCGGTAACTTGTTGATTGACTTGTTATTCTGTTCTAACAATCACTTGTTCTTGTATTTCTATTTCTGTCGTTCCACTATAACTGTTAACAGAAAGTTGCTGTGAGAGGCAACATGCCCTGCAAATGTCATGAAAAGACAAACAACATGTCCATCTCTCAATACTTTCTATGTCTGTTGCAGTCAATCCCACTGGTTCCTACTTAAGTTATAGAAAAGAGTATATCATTTCCAAAAACAGATGGCCACTGGTGTTTTCAGGACAACATAGTACTTTGATTGGGGACTACTTTAAGCTACGGACTAATGCACATTTGTTGCTGTAGTGAGTATTTGAAGCAGCAGAACTGCGTATGTGTGATTGGTGTAAAATATAGAGAAGCAGATTACGCACAAGCTGCACTGCAGATGAGAGAGAAGCTGCTCTTGTCGCACCTGTTTCTGATAAATAAGATGCACGAGTTCCAGCAGATCTGCTCCTTTAAGTTTCTTGCAAAAGCAGATGGTGGAACATGTAAAAAGTAGCACTCTTAATGCAATCAGCATGCACTTGATGAAGCAGATTCACACTCATGGCTCGTGCTCTGTAGATCAATCTGTCCACATAACGCAAGACGAGGTGGAAATTGTGCCACAGAATGCAATGAAATCTACTAAATGACTACAAGCAGCTGGCATCAACTGTATCACGAGCCACATGTCAACCTCTGGCAGCTTCGACTGGCCGACCCTGGAGGTAAGGAGGTCCAGCTGAGGCAGCGCGGCGGTGGGAGTCAAATACACGGTGCATTAAACAAGAATCAAACAGCAGCCTGTGCTGCTTTTTTCTGCCTTCTGGTCCGAGCACGTGAACAGAATGTCCCTCACTTGGATGCTAACGAGTGTGAGTGGTTATTCACCGAGTCTGCCACACGGAGATTTATTTTCCCACGAGGTACCCGCATCATTCCAGAGTGTGTGTCCGTCACCAAACCACCAACCAAACAACAAACCAACCAAAGTTTAGGTGGGTGGCGTTAAACTCCAGACTCATTTACATCAGTAAAGATTACATGACAATAATCTTTACAAAATGTACCAAACACTGGCAATGAGGAAGATGTTGGGTAGATAATACTGAGAATAAATATTAAACAAAATTCAAATCATACCCTCTAAACTAAAAAGAAAGCTGGTTAGAACTGAAACCTAACACTGTTACTAAGCTCGTTTACGAGATATCTAGTCATGGCAGATAAAAACAACATTACGGTTCAACCCTGTAGCTGGTGAACTTAGTGGAGCAGTTAGCTGCTTAAGAGCCATATATTTCCCTCAGGAGTCGGTGGAGACCAAGACAGAGCTAAAAAACAGAGTGAACATTGGACCTACATTCATCAGATAGACATAAATACAACTCTAAATGTATAAATAGGCAACTTTTTGCCAATAAATTGCACTTACAAGGTGATATATGTCAGTGTTGTGTTCACAGCTTGTTTAAACAACCCACAAGTGGCCAAAACATCAGTTATTGCAGGTTTAAAGAGGATATCCACTGCAGCTAACAGAGTGTGAAGTTTCTGTATGTTTCTATCCATCTACTCATCCTCGGTGGCTATCAGGTCTCATGCTAACTAACCAGTTGTTATTGTATCGATTCCCAAAACACCATGAATATAAATGCACCCAAACACTTCACAATCTGCTTACAGGCTCAATCACGACTGCGTCGCAGCAACTGGTGACAAGAATAGACTGCAAATTGATGCTTTAATCGATGCTGCGTAGAGAAGTGCTGGTTTGTAATGCGCTACAGGGATGAAAGAAACATCCATCCGGTACAAATGTGCACAGACACGAACTCGGTGGCGCAGATGTCTGCAGGGGACAGGGTGATCTAATGTGTGACTGTGGAGAGGGGCGAGGCAGCGGGGTGTCAGAGTTAAAGGTGGAGCCCTTCCTTTCAAGTTGAGGTTAAAAGCCTCTGAGGAGGTCACCTTGGATTTAAAGGTCTCCGGGTGTGACTCATAAACAGGTGTTAGAACAGCTGCAACAGAACGGTTGCTGGCTACGGTGCGTCAGAGGGTGAGGCAGAGGGAGAGGGGTGAGGGGACAGTGGAGAGGCGGTGGGTTTGGCCCTCAGACCACCGTGATGGCCCACAGGGACGGGGAGTGAACATTCCTACACACTGACGGGGCTATTTGGTCCTTGACATGATCAGATTTAATGTGCATAACAGTTACAGCTGCGTTTCTGCAGGCCAACCCGGAAGTTAGCGTCACCCTGCTCGACAAAAGGCCAATGGAAGTGCAAAAATGCTGACTGCAGCAATTATCCAACACACCCACGACACAGACCCCGTCGCCAACATCACCAGTGTGTGTGCGTGTGTGTGTGTGTGTGTGTGTGTGTGTCATCTGGATGAAGATTTTTCTAAAACTGTTTCTTGAGAACGAAGAAGGGAAAACCCAGTTTACAAAAATACCCGTGTACGTGTGGACTATGTCGAAAGCTAGTAAGTTAACCTTGACTTTCGCATGTTTTATCACAAATATCTTTTCAATGCTAGAATGGGGAAACCTGAAAACCTTTGGTTTCTCTAAAATGTACATTTTGTATCGTGTAAACTGCTGGTAAAAGTGTACTCACTCAGCTCTGCGATGCTGCCCACCCGGGTAGCGAGCAGCGACTGCTCCAGCGTGCGGAGCTCGGCCTGACCCTCACTCCCCCTCCCCGAGCGCTGCTGGTCCCGGTGCAGGTTCAAACTCTCCGGCAGGCTCAGCACACCTGCAAAAAATATGTATTTAGTGAAAAGTGCCAAAAGTTTTTATCTGCAGCACATTTTTTTGCTGATGTCAGATTAATCAACAACTCAGGGGGAATGCAAACTGTGAAAAAAAAATAAGAGTACAACACACAAATCAGCACTTTCAGTTAAATATTCAAAACAGAGTTGTTAAGCTGAAAAAGAGAGAGCGAGCCAGAGTGCAAACATTTATTGAAATGATTAAACATGGAGACAAAGTCGCAGGTTAAAGGCACACTGTACTGCACATCTTCGTTTGTCGGCAAAACATCTCAGCTGGTATCATGAACACAAGCTCAGACCGAACGTTCTAATAAATGGGACGCTGATTTATTTAGTCTCCGGTGATGCGTTGCAGCTCTTCTGCACAAAGGTTTCTTTTTACCATGAAAATGATACGACTCAAAGTGCATAATTATAGAAGAGTCGCTTGTCGTCTTTGAAATAAATCCCTGCAGTGATTTTTGAGTCTTGGTGTCACTCTGGCTTTCCGCTTGACTTTTTGTTTATAGCTTGAACCCTAATTGAACTAACTAGGGTGCGACTCACAATTCAAAGCTGTAACTTCAAAGCATGACCTTGAGCATAAATAGTTGTTTTTTTTCCCTTGTGATCACAGGTGTGCTCTGTGCCCCCCCCCGGGCAACAAGATGCAGATAATGTTGGCTGGAGAGGATTAATCCATTTTGGTGGTGTTACTGCAGCCAGGCTTTGTTTAGCTGCAGAGAATGGCTGCAGACAGATGGGATATTGAGTTTTTTGCTGCAGGAGAATGGAAAGCAACACCCTGCCGAGTGCTAATCCTAATGACGCGGCGCAGGGGGACACGCCGTTTCTCAACAAACAGTAATTACAACATGGAGGAGCTCAGTCAATTTGTGTGTGTGTGTGTGTGTGATGCCAGCGCAGAAGACAAAAGAGCCACGCAGGCGGACACAGGTGCAGCATCAGGAGTCTGGAGTTCTCCCCTCCAGCTCCAGATTCCTCCCGTCATGTTCCCACAGAGTCCAGCCCAAGAATTCCAGTATTCCCAGTCAGAGTCCCGCTCCCTCTTCCTCCCACAGCCTCTCCGGGGAGGTCAGCTTTATCCGGAGCCTCTGATGATGAGGATGATCACAACAGCTTTTATCTATGACTGCTTAACCTCTGAACGGTATTGATGGAGCAGCTGGTATTTTAGGGTGTGTCTCTAATGACATCCCATGAAACAAAAAAAGGATGTTTTTGGTCTGCACTGTTGAAGCATTTCTATATTTAAAAGAGAAGAAAGATTCCTTTGTTAGCCCGTTGTTCTAAACCAAAGGGTCCTGAGATCATTTCCCGGGGGGCCGCCAGATGTTTTTTGAGAAAAAAAAATAAAAACATACTTTAGACAGAGGAATGGTTTTAACATTAGGTGATATCATTTGCCTCAGAATAGATTCGTGAGAGTCAAAGTACACACGAGTCAAAAAGCCACAGTGCTAGCTGCAACTGAACCAAGCTGATTATTCTCGGGAGGTCGCAACTCGAAAAGGTTGAGAGACACTGCTGTAATGATACGGTGATTAGCAGGAAGGTGAGAACGGGGCTACAACTGGATGTAAAGGGTAAAGCGTTATAAATGACTATATTTTAAAGTATAGTCTGGAGCTACTTCTCACTGAAATATAGTAATTCATGTGCTTTTGAAATAGTTATATGTAACCAAGACTTCACCCACTTTAGCCTCGTTAATTCATCTTGACTATAAATGTCTTTTGACCTGCAAATCATGAGCATTAAAGTAAGTAAAAATGATATGAAGAAAGACATGACTCAATGAGTTCATGAAGCTAACTTGAGACTAATCCAAGTCAGAATTCAAGAGCGACTCTGGCAGTTTTTATATAAAAGGTTTGAGAAACTGCAGAGTAAACAACACATCAGAGTTGCCCTGCTGCAAATGTCTAGGGAAGGTAAAGTCCAAAAAAGTAAAAGTAAAGATTCTGAAAGAAGACTTCAGAGTGGCTGATGGCAAACAGAAAAGCAGGGATTCCTCCATCCTCGGGACGCTCTCCGTCTCCTGTAACAGAGCGAAGCGGAGAAATCTCCTCTAATCACCAAAACCATTCACGGCTACCTCTGCTGGAGATTCAGCACTGTGTGTGTGTGTGTGTGTGTGTGTGAGATTGTGTTTGAGGGGAAAACAAGTTTGAATAATTCACAGTGCCTTCCGTAATCAAGGCCTCCCATCTTGTCCGTCACCCCAACATCCCCCCCCCACTGCCCTAACTATTCTTTTAATATAATTCAGGGAGCCCTTTGCTGAATTATTCATCCCATCAGATCAAGACATATAAACAACTCCGCAGCTCTCTCTTTCCCCACCTCCCACTCCCTCTACATGTTATCTCTCACCAACACTTGGCTTCTCTGGATGAAAAGAAAAGCAAAAAAAAGAAAGTATGAATAGTTGATCCTAGGTGCTGTTTGTGTAATAAACATCAGAGGTGAGAAAGAAGCCAGTCTGGCTCCTTGGAGACTTGGAAAAGAGAGGAAGAGGCGGGGATGGAGGGAAGAGGGGATGCTGACACAAACGCCTGATTAGAAAATGACAAGCGACATGAGACTCCGAGGCATTACAGGCGTGTTTTTATAAGCTCATATTTCTGAGTCACTTCCACCACATCTTCATGTGACCTCCGAGGCAATTGGAAGAGCTACTTGAGAAACACTAATCCCAGATAAACAGATGTGACCTGCATTTTCACGGGGCTCCCTTCATCTGTGCTGCCGTCGGGCAGATGAAGACGGAGATTGGGTCACCGGGACAAGACCACTTTACCGAACTCCCCCAAGTCATCTCCGCAGAAATACTGCTGCTCGTGCAAGTCGTCATAAATAATGTAGAGGACATCGAGCCTTGCAGGTATGTGCACACAACAGCTGTCTGTATGGGAGCAGATCATCGGAGAGAAAAAAAGAATAAGGAAGAGGCGAAGAAGAGTGACAGACAAAAAAGCAAAACAAAAAACAGAACACAAGGCCCAGAACAAAGCAATTAATATAAATCTCACAGCGTGAAACAAAGATGCTAGGCTTTGATATTATCCAGCTTTAAAGCCGCTGCCGCGTTAATGAAGCAGCTTCTCTACCAGGTTTTTTGATGTTTACATGAGCCCGATGAGCTGGAACTTCTTTGAGGAAGAGGAGGCAACACAAATATGGTTCTTTTCATTTCTGTGCTGTTGTTTTACAGCTATTAAGGATGTAGCCTACGTACTTTAACAGCACAGACAGCGCAGGGTTCAGCTCAGCTCTTGCTTCCAGGTGTGTTTGTAATGGAGTCTCTCTTAGATATAACAGTCGGTTTGCTTGTTGCAAATGTGCACAAATGTACATCAACTATGGTGAATCTTGACCTGCAAGTTTGACCGGTGCAAAAGCTCAAACATATTGTGCCATAACACCGTTAAAGACATCGTTGGACGTGTGGAAGAGCATTCCTTTCTGAGAGAGCACTCTTCTATTTGTGCGCTAAATATGAAGCTACAGCGGTTAGCTTAGCTTGGCATTAAGTCCCACTGTTTTCAGGCTTTATGCTAAGCTAAGCTAACTGTCTCCTGGCTGAAGCTTAACGCACAGATATGAGTGGTGTCGATCCGCTTGCAAGAAAGCGAAAAAGCCGACTTCCCAAAAATGTCAGACTTTTCTTCTATCAGCTCTTCAACAGCTGATAAAACCTTTAACATAAGTCAAAGATATAAACAGAACACTGCTGCTGATATTGTTGCCCTTTCCGAAAGGGAAACTGCTGACAGCTCAAAACAATGCGAGATGCTCTGCGAGTTCAGTGGACCGAACTGGCTGCAATCCCTTCCAACAAATCATTGCTCAGTGTTTACTGAACCCTGATGGAGCTGGATGTGAGCATGACCTACAGGCTACAAGCTGAGGACCTGGAGAACCTCAGAGAGTTTCCAGGAACTCAAGAAAACCGCCATGTTTTCAGCCTCATAATGGAAAACACCGTGCAGAGGGTTTTAAAAAAAGGGTTTATTTGACGGAGAAGAGTGCGATATCAATCAGCAACACAGGTCTGAAAAGTGCCTAAAAGTCGGACAGCACTTCAAACTCATCTTTTTTTCCCAGAGATCTGAAGTCTAAGAGGCACCAAAGAGACTTTTATTCCAAATTCAGAAGCAGTGCACTCCAGTTACACAGGTGACAGGTTTAATGGGACACCTTCACATTATAAATGTGAGCTATTTGTTGCCTGAAACAAGAGGTTGAACACATTTATATATTTGCACTAAAAAAAAAATAGCCTTGTTGCGCTTTGTCACTGGTTCAGAGGTGATGCATCATGCCTCCCTACATCTCTGCTCCTGACTTTACTGAAGTGTTTTATTCATTTATGAAGATTCTTTTTGGGCTTTTTGCTATTATTGGATAGTGCAGCTGAAGAGAGACAGAAAAGGGGGGGGGGGGGAGAGAGAGAGAGAGGGGATGAGATGCTGCAAAGGACCACAAGTTGGATTTGAATTTGAAGTTTGAGGTCACGCAGATACTGGGATTGAAAAAATACGATAAGAGTCGTGAGGCTAGCGTAGACTTACACCTCTGCTATAAAATAAAATATGATACAAGCAGTGTGTGCATGTGTGTAATTAATAGCTCGTTATTCAGACTTTCCTGCCGTCTGCGTGAGAAAAGAACCATTTAAAAATAAGGTCTTTTCAGAAGAGAAACGGGAGGCGGGATCGTCTGGACTGTTGGATATTGAGCCCCGGGGGCATAATGGGATTCGTGATCAATGCCGTCCCTTTTCATCATAGACAGACAATCCTTTCTGAATGGCTTCACCACTCAAGAGCAAAGAAAGCTCAATTCCTTAATGCCCGACCTTTGAACATCTCCTCGAGAAAAATCACTTTAAAAGAAAATGACTGCCCAATAAGAACCAAAGCGTTACGATGACTAGGGTGACGTTTTGATTGGCTGTAAGCCACGAGCATCTCATCTGCTCTCAAAGGTCAATTAGGTCACTTTGAACCGTCGGTACAGACGCGTGCCGGCGCTGCAGCACCAAATCCCCACATGGCTCGGCTCCCTTATTTTCTGCAGGAATGCCCGATCGATTTTTTTCTGTTGTGAGAAAGCGGCGCTCTCCCCGCTGAGTCGGTGGGGAAACTCTGCCGGAATATTAACAGGTAGTTGCCGTGGCAACAGGCGACGGCTGCCTAAAAGCGCGGCGATTGCCCGAGCTGGGAAAACAGCAGCAGTTTCTTTTTCTGTCTTTTATTTATTTTTCACTGTAAGGAAAAAGCACATGAACACAGAAGAAAAAGTATCTTGCTGCTCTGTGAGTTTTTAAGCCTCAGAGCTTCATCCACACAGATGAGCAGCCCCCCAACACAAAGCATCTCATCACAGGGTGATGATGCAGTTGGGTAATTGCTGCATCTAGTGCACCAGAGAGACATTCATTCTCTCATCAATAATGAATGAATGTATTTGGGACTCAGACCACATTAGCGGTGAAATGGCCAAAATGATTTAACGGCCGAACCCCAACTGGCTAACTGCAAAATGTCAGCCGCAGAGATCCACGACCCAGCTGTTTGCAGGAGCCCACAGCAGCGAGAGAAAGAGTGGACACCGAGACAAAAGTGGATTCAATAGAGTCCCGTGAGGGTCTAATTAGTTATGCATTTTAAATGTGTTCTAAGCTTCGAGGCTCCCAAGAT
>NW_022280051.1:4355210-4555346 GCF_004355925.1 Anarrhichthys ocellatus | reverse complement strand
TATATATATATATATATATCAGGCCTCACCATATGGTGACACTAATTATCTACGAATGCAGAGAACAGAGACCACAAAGTCTCAAAAGGTGATTTATATAGTTATTTATTTTATGCAAACATGATCCATATGTTGCGAGCTAGAGTTGTTATCTTGTGGGAATAAGATACAGTAATTTAGCATTAGTAAATTTACATCCCTACCACACAAATGCACACAGGCACCTTGACATGGAGATAACATAGTAGATCAAGATTTTTGTTTGATGGACTGTCATCAGCAGGAATCATGGGCTCTGTATTTGAACAGAAAACAGCCCGATGCAAGTTTTAAGACGGTTTAGAATCTACTACTTAAGATGAATGTTCATGAAATGCAAAGAACATTACTGTAAAAGAAAAGTCCATTAACTCGCCTAGCTATCAGGACATAGACTGCAACAACTTCACAGGAGACAGTATTTTAAGTATACATAGCACGTTTGCTGATATTAAAGTGAGACTATATGTAACTTTTTATTCTTCTCACAAATTAAATGTTTAATTCATAAGTGCTCAATTAATTACACTCGGGGTTCTGCTGCCACAGACTTACTCCGGTACGACCAGCAGCGTATGGTGGCTGATGTTTAGATGCTGCGGAGCTGATATTCTTTACTTTATGGAGCCAGAGAAAGTCAGACAGACACTATGTGACTCCACCTTCCTGAGACAGATTGAACCTCACAGCTCCTCCCTCAGCCTCGACCCGAACGACCAATATGAGCCAGAGATTTATTTTTAGTACTTCTCACAGAACCATTGTTGTCTGTCTCTTTTTATTGTCATTTCTATTTTCATTTATTTCTATATATTTTTGGTCTTGTTTCCTGTTTCTTTTCTAGTTTTGGTCTTTTGACTTCATGACTCTGCTATGACTTGCTGATATTCCTATATTTAGTTTGGATGCATGCATGTTTTTTTCCCTCTTTTGTTTTTAGCAACATCAGTTTTAATATAATTAGAAAATTCAAATACATAGATCACAAAAAAAATGTCTGAGTTAACGGGTACGTTTGCTGACTTTATGGCTCTTGATGACGTTGATGATGGGAAATGGAGGCAAGTCAATTCGTCAAGTTACATCGTCTCCCCATAAACCTTCTCTTGTGTAATTTGTGTCGTGACAACTGGAAAATATTTATAGAAGAATTAAATGTCTCATAATCATGCACACTAAATAATATAAATAACTCTTAGAAACATAACTTGTGTGGACAAGGTGATAAATTGTGCTCACGAGATAAAATCTTATCAGCACAAGATAAAAACAAATGTAATCTTCCCCTGATGCAGGGGCTTCCTAAATCCAGAGCCTGAAATAATTCAATTAGTAAAATAAAATAATAAAGAATGACACATTTCTGGCTATCTAGCATGAGAGTCAGGCCAGTTATGAGGGTGCAACGAAGGTGAAGGAGGAATGCAATGATACCAAGCACTCTTGATACCAAAAGAATCCATAAAACAGGTTGATAGCAGGTAAATAAGAAGCCTCCCATGACTGTCAATGTTCTGGTCAGGTCAGATAAAGGACCTTTAAGTTGATATACCCAAAGTTGTTCTTTGTTATTCATTGTTTCAGTCGTTTAGCTTCCAAGTAATGTCTCATTATGTCACTGAGAAGCACTTACTACTACATAATAGTAGCTCAGTTTGGTGTGGATGGCGTATTCTGACATTGCCCTTATAAACGTTTGTGTTACCGGCTTTCAGCACCTGTTCACGCTGCAGACAGACGATACACAAGTTGTCAGGGAGAGTACTACAATTATCTTCCTCACAGAGTGTGAGAGCGGCTCTTAATGGAAGTTCCTACATTCTTGCACCTCACAGGGTGCCGTGAAGGTCCTTCAGTTGTTATGAAGCAGAGCTCATTGAAGATCAAAGATGAACAGGAATCGGCTGCCTCTGCTGTGCCCCATTCTCTCTCAGACACCAGAGTTATTTTATTCTCAAAAATTCCATTCAGATGTCAGGGAAAAGTTATGCAAGCAACACAGTGAAGTAGAACCCTTTCAGTCAGTGTGAACGCTGGACTCGCCAACCAAAAATTGGTTATTTTCACTGCCTCAATCCCCAAAAAAACACAACTTCAAGGAGACGGGATGTGTTGAAACGCTTCAAACGCCGCTCAAACATTATTCCAAATAGTTAGCTAAACTACCGCCAGTCTTATAATCAAGCCTTAATTAGGCCTGTCATGATAACTGCTTTTGTTGGACGATATATTGTTCCAGAAATAATTACTTCTATTCTATGTGAACTAAAAAATCTACCCGTGAGCTGGGATCAGTGGTGGAAGAAGTACTGAGAACTTTCACTTCAGTTAAAGTACCAACAATGCGAGCTGGTGTCACACCTGATGGCCTTCCTAACAACTATCTGGTCCGGTGCCGAATCCTCACAGAGCGATGCGCTGCATCAGGAACATCTTCAGGTGAAGTGAAACCAAAGCCGTGGTATTTAATGTGAGAAATCCATACGTTCTGCATCATAATTCACCCACAAAAGAAGCGACATGAACGCGGTGAGTCTGTTTTTGTTGCTTAATCTAGCCGCAGAGTCATCAGCATCACAAGGAGCCTAATCCCTCATCATGTGGGCACCTTTATCACGCCAAGTCAGATGGATTGCAGGTGGCGAGCCAGATGCTTTACTATATTTACAACCACATAGAGCCCCATCGTGGCACAAATTAAATCAACACAAAGACCGCATTTGTGCCTCGAACGACACCGCTGTCTTGTCAGTCAGTCTGCATTGCATTATGCGGATATTATATATTCAAAATGAGTGGTTTGAATTCCCCCGGTTCCATCTGACTCATCACAAGCCACTGAGGCAGCGCAGTGCGATCAGACGCAACACAAATATCAGAGAAGAAAAACGACGGGTGTCAAGGAGTAAGTGGTCTGAAAACGATAACGCAAACTTCTGTTGTTCACTAAAACTAAAAATACATTAAAAAAAATCATTGTTTTCCTCTGTGATCTGAGAGCAGGTTTACCCGACCATATTGTTTACATAAAACTTTAATACCACACAGTTAATTCTCCTTAATGGTATGAATAAAAACCTTCAACAGAATATTCCGGTCCAATTTAAAGTCGTGCATCAGCTAAAAAGTGTGCAGAAGGTCAGCCATCAGCTACAAGACGTCCTTTCACTTGATGAAGAAAAGATTTCACTCCATACCTGAAACGTTGTCCCCATCTCTGACAGCTGCTTCCTCAGGTCATTTTGTACCAGAAAAATTGCCATTCATTAAATATATGCAGCTCTACAGGTTGTTATAAGTCAACTTACAGAATAAAACCTCTTCAATCAGCATTACTCTTTAATAAACATAACAAACGTTAAATGAACCGCTACTAAAAACAGCTGACGCAGCTTCGGTGTTGCTTAAAAATGATGCAGGAGGGACATCATACATACATCAGCTGAAAAAGAAGAACAGCTGGCATGAACGCTAATATTTAGGTGAAAACTTCAAAGCACCTCAGTGTCAGTTATCCTGCTGGATGTAAGAGTTGCAATATGCATGAAGCCAAAACCTTCTGTGCATCCTAGCAGCTTCACTCGGCCACCAGTCGCTCTGCAGACAGACTGTACCAGCGTCAGCTACACTTTGTTACCATTTGTATTCAATTTCAAGCTTGCACCGTTACCCAGAGGAAGAACAAAACAACATGTGCAAGAGGATGAAAAGGAAACACGGTGCTCACTTCAAAAATAATTTCAGATAACAAGGCAGAATATTCTGCGTACAACACACAAACATATTTTCATTTGATTGGATGGTCGGTCTAAACCATCACCCGACTGCTACTTGATTTTAATACTGACATCAATATTTGATCAAAAAATCTCATCATGATGCATTAGATTTGATTTTGTAATGGTATTGAGACCAAATTACATACAGAACACAACATTTTATAAAATAAAACCTTCAGTTCATCAGTCGATAAATCAACTGGTCTACCGCTACTGTAGACATCATGAAGTTCCAATAAAAGGCTGGGACAACAAGTTGCGACTGTCAGTAGTATAGGAAGAATTGAATGGACTAAAAACTACTTAATGGGAAACAAAAGGGGAAAACTGCATGTTAAAGAGGAATACTAACTGGGGAAAAAAAAGCATAGACAGTACAAGTTCTGTCTGTCTGTCTCATTCTCCTCACAGAGCTTCAAACAGCATTTTAGAAGAATTATCTGATCAATAATGTTGTGTTTGAGGGGATTTATGATTACAATACACAGACTGAAGCAGTGAGTAAACGTCCTTTTGAACGCAGAGAACAGTTCAGGTGCTTTAAGGTGGCGGCGCCTCAATGTAAGGATCCTGTATGTAATCAAATCATATGGAGAACATCCCGAAATAAGCTGACGGCCGTTGGGGTTTAATGTGCTGTAACGACAAATTTAATAAAGTCACGTGTTCAAGACCTCAGCTGCTCCTGGTCCCAAAGAGGCAAACATATTACAGCTATATTTAGCACATTAATGTATTTAATGGTCAGCTCCGAGGTTTTCTCTCCAGAAATCCGCCTGTTTTTTCCCCTATTTCCACAGGTGTAAAGAGGTGGATTGAGACCAATCATCCCTTCAGCCCATCCCGCGCCGCCACATGTACCCAAAAAGAGCACGTTCCTAATTTGGCAAGTGCGATGCTGACATTTGGATCCTCTGACCCGTTGGGAAAGGCAGCGACCTCGCATTAGGATGCCGCTACCGTACCGCACCTGATCTGTTCTCACAGGATGTTCTCACACTGCATCAAACAACAACAAAAGTCCCTTCAAAACGGAGCTTTATCGATTGGGTAAGTCTCCCCAAATGATGTTCAATTTGAAAAGCAGAAGCGGTGTGAGGCAGCAGAAAGAGACGGACCGGCCTCTGGTCGAACAGGGGAACTTGAGTCTTGATCTTCCCCCCGTAGGCGATCACATCAAGGTAACTTCCAATAAGATCCTAAACCTCTTCCGGCTCCAGAGGGGCCACAACACGGCTGACTGTGCAACCAGACAGAAAGGAGGGAAGCTTTCTAAGGATAACAAGCAATCAATAACTTCTATTAAATGTGTAGGAATAAGGAAACACGTGTGAAAGTTGTCCAACCTCCAACAAAAGCCTCTCATCCTCTGAAGCAACAGAAGCCTGGAGACGACATATGTAATAACGTCACAACAGGGATGAGCCACCTGGCTGATTAGAAGTCATTTTTTTTGTCACTCTTGGACATAAAAATCCAATCTGAACTTGGAAAAATAAAAAAGTAAGGTCCACTTACTAGATTTATCCGAAAAGCGAGGAAAGTGCACCTTCATTCAAGATGTTTTGTCACTAATTGATTGTAATTATAATGACGTTTTGTAGCCACAAAAAACAAAAGTGAAAATGAAATAAATAATCACTAAATATGCTTTTATAGATTATTTTTGCAGCGCTAACAACAATAGCTAATAATTACTTCTATTTAAAATTCCCAGCACTTTCCGCATAAATCTCACTCGACCTCTCTCACAGCCCAGCGACACACTGTCATTATAAAAACAGTCTGCGATGTAAAAAAAAACCAACAACCCTTAACCTGACCCACCGAGGAGGTCGCTTTCATTTAAACAGGAAGAAAACCCTATTCGACAGGGGAACCATCTTTGCCATAACACCTGGCTGGACTCATCTCACGTGAAGCAACACTGCTGAAGAAGAGCTGATTTTCTCTTTCTGCTGGTAGCTGCTGGGAAGATTAACAGTGAATTTTTACACTGTACCCATCCAATATGGGTTTAATTACCTTGAATGATGAGGTGGGGCAGCCGTGTTTGTTTTAGGATTTCACACACTTTTGTATAAACCAGCTCATTAACAAACACACCGCGCCGTGTTCCAGCTGTATTTGCGGCTCAAATGTTGACACAATGGCTGAACTAGTCAGAAGTACAGTCCGTACATTACCATCGCAGCAGTCCACCCACACAGGTGTTTTCATTTACGCCTGATTAGAGCTCCTCTCATTGTGTCATTTCCAACCTGACGAGAGGTCTAATCAAGCAGAGGATTGATAAAACCTGTGTGGAGGAGCAGGTCTCTCATTAGTTCCTTTTAGATGTACAAAGATGTACAAATCATCACTTCAGCTCAACTGTTGAAGCAGTTTCTGTCTGAGAATGTTGCTGTAAGAAGGAATCTTTACAGCAGTGAATAAAAAAACATGTTTCCTTTTTTGAAAATCATATTTACGGGTTTAACTGCCGCTGAGAAGAACGTAATACTCTCCTGGTTCTCCTCTGAGCCTCCATCCATGAAATGATGGTTGAATCATTTTATAGATATCGCTCCCATAGAAGGATCGTTAGCTGTAATTCATAAATAAATATCCACTGCAGAGGTGATATCCTCATTGGTTCTCTTTCGAATCGATTAGATCTGTTCTTGCAAAAGACATAATGTGATTCATAGAATGCAGGAAGACCTACACACACATAATCTAGCTTTTATTGTTTTGCCTTAGTTAATTACATTTTTTATTGACTTATTTCATTATTTAATAACTTTTTTTGCATGGTAATGGAGATATGTGTATATTTCTGGGTTCAATACAGTTTGAATGTGCTAGAATCTTTGTCTAATGGTTTTCATGTAACAAATTTCAATGATGTTCAATGTTCCTTTATTATACATTTTTAATTTGATGTCATTATTTATGGGCTTTTTGCAGGAAGGACAATTAAAAATCAGCCCTAGACGCCACATTAAACACATTTAAAATATAGGGACTAGTAAAAGTTCCAAATACAATTTCTTGCATTATTAACTTACATTATGTCACACACTATGAACAGAGCTGCTGCTAAATGGGATCCACAATCCATTTATTTTTGTCTTCATACCCAGAAGAAATGCTGGATTATGAAACCAGCTCCAGGTTATAAAGGTTGTAGTGATTTCTATTGATGAACCTTATTATCTCTCACTCAGACGGTCATTAATAAAAACCCACATTTATTTGTCTATCAAATACAGCTATCCCTCCTCTTCTGGTGATATTTTTCAAAAAGCAAGGCACGAAAATCCCCTTTGAACAAAAACAATAGCCGTGACGCAAGTAAAAAACAACCATGCAGATCTGGACTGGCAGCTCTGTATTTGGGGGCGATGTGACTTAGTCTTGATGTTAAGGTCGGCGACATGGCTGACGTGACCATGCGGCATGCTCACAGGTCACTGGGTTTGGAAGTGGCCGAGGTTACACAGCTGTGACTGGCTGCAGCTCGGCGGAGCTCTGATCCCACAATGAAAGAACGAGAGCACCACAGACGTGATCAAGAGAGTGTGAAAGAACAATGGGGATGAACTACAATCAACCTGAAGGATGCAGGGAGAATGTAAAAAAAAAAAAATTGGAAAGTAAAAGTGATTGATGTGTGTGGAGATTGTAAAGGTAGAAACTGTGAGCACAGGAAAGAGACAAGAGAGCCAGGAAGTCGTGTTTTCATCTTTTAGCTTCTGTTTGATCGTCTTTTTGAGGACTAATCCTCTCTCTTCCTGGCCTGAAGGACAATGACCAGCTCCAAAAAAACAACAAAGACTCGACTGACAAAAAAGTCATTGTGCAATGCATTGCGTTGAAAAATCAAACGCTCTGCAAAATAGGTGGGGGGATTCTACTGTTTACCTGGAGGTTGTGACAATGGAGAATGTGCTTTTGTGGGTCTCAATGTTTTTACCGAGGTGTACGGATGCAGTCACCCAGAATCTCCCCTCCTTGTAGCTATCCCACGAAAGCAAATCCTATCCACAAGATCATTAAACAGGAAGTATAAACCCCCCCAAAACATAAATAAACAGAGGACTTTCCTCCAGGAGACTGATGTTTGTGGTGAATAACTTCCGTAGTTATTCTAACCCAAACCACAATCTTTTCCTGAACCTAACTACGTAGAGGTGAAGTGAGTTGTTGCTAGAATTTTATCGGAAAACGCACGAAAAAAACGAGGAATAGCTTTCCTAAGATATCATACGAACCGTTTTAAGAGGATACGTTGGTTTACTGCAGCCTGAAATCATCTGATCTTATCACATTTTATGTATATATATTGATACAAAATATCAATAAAGACAAGTGAAAGCTGAGGGGAGGCAAACATAGAGTGCAAAGCACGGCTTAAACAAAGAAACATTCTTCAGTGTACCTCAGTTGGTTTATGTGTTTTTGTGAAGGAAGCACCATCTCATGGTGACAGTCTGCAATTGAATTAATGGGCGTGCTTACAGCTGAAGCTAAACAAGGCCTGTCAGGAGCAGAATGGGGGGGGGGACTCCCAGCGGCTGGGAAACTCGCTGGGAACTTGCTGTGAGGGGAAATCCAATGTGGCTGCATCTGTATGTGTAGACAAGCAACAAGCATTGTTCACACACTTCCCAGCATGCTTTGTTTATACCTGGATGTTCCAAAAGCATAATCGCGAGAGGAAGAATCCGGACTGAGTCAGTTTCGGTGCTGTGCCGGATAATCTTCTGTTTGACCTTATGATTTTGCAGGATTTCGACACGCTAACGTAGGGTTTCCGCTCTGTTTACATGTAGGAATGTCAATGTGTCATACGAGAGAGGGGAGTCTGACAGGCGTTAATGAAAGCAGGTATACGATGGTGTACCATTCCTGTGGGGGAGATGCTGCTCTTATAAACAAGCGCTCCCAGGTGAATGAAAGGGCATAGAGTCACAAACAGTCATCATCGAAAATGTCAAAAACCTCTGCATCTCTCTGAGGATGCCTGGCTGCTTCTTGGAAGTGAAGGTGCAAAGTGAAATGTTTGTGGAAATGTGTGTGTGTGTGTGTGAGGATGCATCTTCTCATGTGTGTATAACAGCAAGAGGGAGGGTTTTCTGTGTGTCAGCCAGGCTGTTGCTCTCCTCCCAGAGCCTGCTGCTTCAGCATTATTAACAGTCGACCGTCTGTCCTCTCCGCTCGCCGCTGAGGGGGTTAACCCGACCTGCGAGTCACAATGTCCTGACGTCCCCGTGTTCGGCCCAGATGGTCACCATATGTCCATCACATCGCGTATACAGCGAGCCGGCAACACCGGAGAGCAGACAGGGCGGAGGAATGCTCACTTTGTTTACCTAGCGTGCCCCTCTGGTGTTTGTTATGGACATCTTACATTATGTGCAAATATCATATTTGTCGGGCTCATTACTCCCTAAAAAAAAGGACTCTATTTTTCTCTTTCATTACACCCACAAAACTGTCAACCCCTTGAAAAAATCAGGATAACACAGCTCTCTCCACTTTGAACGGATGAGTAACCAAATAGCTTGTTGGAATAAATGCTTATTTCATCTTCTTCTTTTAGTGGGCGGTTTCCACCGGAGGGGAACTACTTTTTCTGCCAATGTTGGCATCATCAGGAGAGTAAAATAATCACTGTATCGATGTCAGATTTATATTTTATGACCAATCGTTGCTCTTAGTTATTACATTCACAAACAAACTTAGCTGGTGAGATATTGGCATAAAGAATATGAGCACAAGTATAAAGACACCAGATGTCAGATGCTAACACAGGTTTTGAGCAAATGGCCGGTTTATCTGCATTAACTAAACCACTTATTTCAAAGAGAAACCAAAATAGAGCACAGCCACTCCGTGTGTTCTAGTTGACCTTTGCATAGGATCTGCTGTTGTGCACAGCTACTGTACAAGTACGGTAGGACAACATTTAAGGAAGTCACTCTGAAAAATCTACTGAACATTAAAAAGTATAATCTGGACAATAATTCAGATGTTTATCTTTGGTTCTTCTTCCACAATAAGTATGATGCAATTTGCTGTTTGTTTACATCGTGTCAGATAATAGGACAAACTTAAACCGATATAACCGATATAAATAATTGCCAACACTGCAAAACAACTACTGCTATAAAAGATTTGTTTATAACTATATTATTCAATCAATAGAAAAACAATCCTGAGCCATTTTAATCATTTACAAATGTTTAAGTCAATTATCACACAATAACTTCTCTTCCCTGTTTTTGCAAATTGAATATTTTGGTCTTTGTTTGTTTATTAGACAGAACAAACACTTTGGAGATGTCCCCCTTGGGATTCTGGGAAGTTATTTTGGACCATTTTCACTATTTGCTGACATTTTAGAGACGAAACAAAAGGTCTTTTCCTGCTATCATTAAGCCTATTATTTATCTGTGATTGTCCTACTGTGACATTTTAAAATGTCTTGTGTAAAAGGGCTGCTAATTGAAAAAAACGATCAGCTGATTAACTAAATGACACAGCGCACATTTACACTGATTCATGTTCACACACATCAGATCTATGGGTATTTCTACCCTCCAGTCAAGGCTAACACAGTTCAAAGAGTCACTGTGGACGTAAGAGATGGGACAATTACTTTAATTGAGACAGGACTGTTGGAAATGAGCTGCACAGAAGCAGAGTCTGCATCTTTAGGGGGGTGCCAGACGGAGGTGACGGAGCGTGCCTCGGTGCAGGAATATGAGCAGGCTGCATTCATCGCAATTACTGTCTCAGAGACACTGATTCAAACAGAAGAGACACCGACACCTGAGGAAGAGTCACAGCTGACAGGAGGTCCAATCATGTCTGGCACACACACACACACCCACACACACCCACACACACACACACACACACACGCACACACACTCAGTGTTTCGTGAAAGAAAAATATATTACAATGAATGAAACATGCACGACATACAGTAAACTATTGTACCGCCAGATTAAAAACGTTTTTATGACTCATCTTGAAGACAATCAGCCTGCTTCATTTAATTAATCATCAATTAATCAACATCATCATCATCATCATCATCATCATCATCATCATCACAATCAAAATAAAAGCAAGCACATTAACATCTCTAATGCATTTTTGCATCTAAATGTAAAGAAATAAAATGATTCAATTAATGAAAGAAACCATCAAATTGAATATTTATTTGTATCTATGTATATATTTGTACAATTTTGCTTTACAAAATTGGGAAAGCATTGTTCAAGTCTAGCCTGATGTTGCCTTACACGTAAAAGACGGATCACAGTCACTTCCACACAGTGAGGCGAACAGCTGTTTGCGGCTGGCTACCTGAGAACGGTGCTGCAGGCGCATTGAAATCATAACGGGAATATGAGTAATTGTGTCTTAATGAAAAACGCAGAACCCTTGAAGCCAACGAGATGCTGCAGCAAAACTTGGTGTTCCTCAGGCGGCTTCGTGCAGTCTACTCAAACAACGGGAAACAGGATGTACACTGCCGTCATGCTCGTACTTTTCCTGGTTTTCTGAATTGATTAATAGTTTGAGGAGGTTGAACTGGATGTTTTTGCAGTGTATCTCCTCGTCTTCAGGCTTCATGTGAGTCTCTAGTAAAAGATTAAAAATAAATCATTAAAACTACAGCAGCACCACCTCTACCACCATTACACTGTTATGGCTGATGTGTGTTCAGGGACACAGGTGTGGTCGTATTATGAGGAACACAATGAGATTGCTAAATGTTTTAGTCAGTCACCGCGCTCTGTTTTCCCCGGTTCAATTATGTTCAATTATTCTGGAGCCTGCAGATGCTGCACCGGTTGTGTGTTGTATTGCTGCTTTGGATCAGACTGGATGTCAGAACATGTGCAATAAGTCACCACTGTATTTGTTGTACTAAAAACCCACTTTATTCTGTGTTTGATGTGCATAAATGACAGAAATCCTAAATAGAGTTGTAGTGCTCATTGTTGTAGTTGATCTCGCTGATATTTCGCATTTCAAACAAACAATGATCCATAATGGCTATCTCTTTTCTTCTGTCCCCAATGGGCTCTTTGAACACTTTTATATTAGGTATTTAACTCTAAATATTAATATATTTACTGCATGTTAAAAGCTTTTCTCCACTTGCTTGTTTTCTGTGTGTCAAGAGAATGAAGTAATGTGTTGTAATCTGAGTGTCTTCTTGCTTTGTTGACATTGCCAAACCAGCCTTTGCTTCCACCCTCCGGTTACCCTTCAGGTAAACACTGTTAGCTTTGTGAGCGCGTGTGCTGTAGTTTGCACCGTTAGCCGCAAGCCGCCACCACGTTGAGAGCCGTTGAGAGGCAAGCGAAGTGCTCTCAACCGCTCATCGTGCCTCTTTAAGTGTTCTAACAGTGGGTGCATTATTGTCAGGGAAAGATCAGTTAGACTCCTCATGTTTACCACAGCAAGTATAAAACTTTTATAAAGTGCCTTGAGGGGGTTATCTCCACAGCAGCAGCATGCTCATTTATTGATGTATTTATTGATATGAAGCCACAGATTCTTACTTTAAATTCGACTTTCTGCAAGTTAAAGTAAAAAAAAAAGTTGAACTTGTTGAAGCAGAGCAGTAAGTGAGTGGATCTGTTTATCACTCCTCAGCTGAAGGAATCGTGTAGCAACCCCAGGGTCCTCTCCCCCTTCTCCCCCCAAAAAACCCTCTTCACACCCTTTCAGAGTGAGAACCAGCAGCCGAGTGAGACCAGACACACGGAACAACCGGCTGCTACAGAGGTTGGGCTGCGGTGGTGTAATTATACCTCAGGAAGGAATGTCTGGTCCATCCCCTCACAACCTCTCCTTGGAGGCGAATTAGCTGAGCATGCTCTCTCCGTAGGAGGGAGGGCCTTCAGGAAGGTTTGGGAGTTGTGTGTATCACATGTCACATTAGCATAGAAAGCAGAGAGGAAGATGATTTGGGCGAGAATATTTTGCTTTGAAATCCGACTGTCCCGGCTCCCCGTTACTCCTCTGACAGTTGCCCTTGCGTGACTTTGCAGCGCTGACATGCCGCTCGCGGTCTGTTAGAAAGGAGATAAGTCCTTGATGGGTGGCAGAAGAAGGGGAGATGAGGAGCTTAGTGTCTGGCTCTGACGAAGCCTTGAAGCCGGGGATCGGCTCCTCATGAACATGACGGGAGGAGTAGAGTTACATGGTCACAGCCTCGCCGCCTGTCTGCTCTCATCTGAAGGCTAATAAGACTCCTGGATGCCTGGTTCTCAGTAGAGGTGTTGTCAGAGAGACTATCAGGTTGCTATTGTAAGATCACAACAAAGAATTTCTTGCTTATGATTAAACAAAAGCTGCTAAGTCTGGTTTCGAGACTCACTGATGAAGTTTCTGCATGAAATCTGGATTATTTATCAACTTTAAAGCTACACACGTCACTTTTTTTGTATTGACAAAAGATCAAATGTCTACATTTGTAGTCACAAATCCACAGAGAATGAACCTGCTGTTTTAGCGTCTTTCAGCTTGTGTTTGGGGTTTTCAGGCCTGCAAACTCCTCCCCTCTCAGCCCCAACAGGCAATCGATATCTGCTGTAAAAAAATGTACGGGCTATTCGCTGAAGGAGTTTTGAATGCTTGGAATCTGACCCGGTGGCACCGATGACAAGCATTAACAATTCAATAAATCAATGCATTCTGCTTACTGGTCACAGCACTGCTTTGTCTCAAAGGGTGCCAAGCTGAAAGGGTTGGGGATCACTGCTCTGACACCTTCACCACGATGCTCTTTTGTTATCTGCAGTCCACATGGCTGCATCATGACTCCGCAGTCAGATTTCGGCTCGAGGACCCCGAAGAGCAACAAGCAGCCAGCTCGCCTGTCGAGGCGCTTCGCTGACAGCAGATGGTGACGGCTGGTGCTGACTCGTGGAGAGGCCAGGGGCCACCCAAGAACCTGGGTCGGCGCACCAGCGGGTGTCACATCGGGGCACCGTCTCCGTCTGCCACTTACTGTCACCGCTGTGCCGCCCAGGGGGATTGTGGGTGACATGGCACACTGTCAGCTGCGCCTTTTACGGCCCACAGAAAAGCTGACGCGTCACCTCCGACCTCTGCTGTCACCTTTTAATGGAGCAGTCAGGTAAGAAGGAGCCTTTGCTGCCTCTGAAGCTCCGTTACAGCCCACATCTGACATGGGGGTTGGGAGGGTGGGGGAGCTGAAGCTTCTCTCTGTGTCGGTGTCCTGCTGCTATCAGCTCGGATTATCTCGCCGGCATCATTACAAAATGAGACAATTACTGTGCAGGAACGGCAGATTATCGTGAGTGCACAGTAGCAGGTGCGTCGGCCGTCAACCGTGGAATCTCTAAATTGACAAAAGAGAAAACAATCACAAAAAAAAGGGGGCACCGTGACTTAAGTTGTCTTCATCTGTCTAGATACTGTTTCCTATGATGGAGCATTGCTGCATGAGCAAAGACAGATGGACAAAACAGGTGCTAATGAGATTTCGGTGTAATATTTTCATTTATTTAGTAATGTACCATCTAAAGAAACTGAATGGTTTTCATGGGGCTTTGAACCGATTGATGCATCTCGCCATCAAGCCTCGGTTGTACACACACACAGCTGCGGACACCGAGGATGCAACTTAGTTCTGATCATGGACAGGCAGATAGATGGAAAAAGTGCCACCAAGGTGTAAAAGAATAAAGTATAAAAAAAATAAAGCATTTTTGTTGCAAAGATTTTTTTTCCTTTTCAAAAATACACCAAACCAATCAGCCCTAAATTACATTCTGCTATGCTTCAAATGCCATGAATTTGCATAGTTTACCCAAATCTATTTCTGCTATAATCACTGCTTCAAAATCTCAAACAGCACTCTGCAGTGACACCTGGACTCAACACTGTTTCTCACCTCCCATAAAAACTGTCAAACTTAAAAAAAAGAATCAAATCAGCTCTCTTGAGGCCACACGAGTCCAAAGTTGTGTTTGTTGGTGCAACTTTTAGGCAGAACTCGAGCTTTGAAGCTGCATAATGTCATGAAGTGTCTGTTTTTCACTTTCAGGACCGCCAGCTGTGATTGTCAGGTGGGTTTACTGTAAATCTTCACAAGCTGTTCGGGTTTGGAGGACGGTCTCGGATCAAACTGACCCGCCCACTCACATTTCCTGCCGTGGCTTCGGCTCCAGACGGCCAACAGGAAGAGGAAGAGCCGACGTGACAAACACAGCCTGGTTTATACATGAACTCCAGTATGAATTAAACATGAAGACAATTGCAGGAACTCGGGAGCACACACCTTCTGAAAACACAAACACCGATGGAGCACACAAGCTGAGCCGCTGAAAAGCAACTGTGCAGCAAAAATAAAAAAGTGAGCTTGTCAACGCGCCGACGTGTGACGCAGCCCCACTGAGGGGCAGCCAGAATATAAATAAAAGAGCTTCGGCAGCCTTTTTCGAGACGGTGAGACACGATGTACAGTACATTGATGATCCAGGAGGCGAATCTGCCGAGTAAAGACAGCTGTATGTACGTGGTGTGCAGGAAATCTCACAGTTATTTCAGCGTGTGGGGGCGGCGTGGCTGCCTATTAAAATTCATAACTCTGACCTGTAGTTGTGACGCCCCCCCTTAAGCTAATCAGTAAATGCTACAACGTTGTGGTGGTATGAATCATGCCCCTTAAGTTTTGATTAAAAACTAACAAACAAACAGATGGATGGTCCCACCCTGACAGCATAACTGTGGGAAAACAACACATAGCTCGCACTGTATGTAACAGCCGAGGTAAATATAAAGGTGAGCACTATGCCTACTCTGCAATCATCGTATGGTAAATAATCCCCGGAGGAAACAAAAAAGATATTATTTATTCAAACAAACATTGATTTATGCAGTTAGAAGCCCCTATCTGCATATTAAATAACACCACTGTAATGCTTCTTAATCTTGTGAATTTACATCAGTAATCAAAGGGCTTAAAGAAGTTGAAAATATAAAAGGTAAAAGTGAATTTTGTCGTGCCGGATCATAGGCCAGCAATCTTAGCGACCCAGTTCTGTGCAGAAACTCCCTCAGTGCACTTCTTTTTCCACCGTGTCCCGCAACGTACGGCAGGCAGCCCGACTGTGGAAGTCGAGGAGCGAGCTTGGGAGAGCCAAGAAAACGACAAGACCAGTAGATTTCTAGAACAACAGCAGGGAGCGGATATTCCTTCCTCACAAAAACGAAATATATACAGTATATGTGTATTCTTGACCCAGCTGTGACCAAAAAGCCCCCTCGTCGAGCGTCTCAGAGTACAAGAGTGACGCAATAGGAGGATCTCAAAAGTCACAGTCTTCCCGGCAGCATCCTCTGCAAACCCACCTCCGCCGACCGGCAGGGCTGTTGCCTAGTTACCTGGCTCTGCAGAAGTGCAGTGAAGCATCGTGGGCCAACGTGGGGACCACTTCACTACCCACATCCACTGTGTTACCAAGAGGGAGAGAAGAAGTGTGTCAAGTTGTGCTCCTTCTGACAGCAGATAGAAATGAAACGGGGAACATGCTGATGGTCAAACTCAAGGTTTTGTGAGTCATGATCAGCATCTTCATTACATGTTTATTAGTCTGATACAGTCCTGCGATAATGTCCAGGTGTTGATTCAACTTTATGATCACTTTAGAGGATGGTTTGCTGCGGAAGTGTTCGTTATATAGAGAGGGGGTATATCTGTCCATTTCTCTATCCACAGATATTTTCGTCAGGAGTTGGTGGAGACCAAAAACAGAGGTAAAAGTAAAGCGAATAACGGACCTACATTCACCAGTTTGCTAACATGTTCACCATAGAGCATGTTTTACTGCCCATAAGTCGCAAAAAACATTAGTTAATGCAGATTTTCAGAATTGTGAACAAGGTATGTATACTCAGTGGGACATTTTTACAGCTGAATATAAACTTGTTGATGATCGCTGGTGGGTTAAATATGTAATGACATATTTGGCAATATAATGCGTTTTCTTGCTACCTGTCGGCAACACATGCAGTGATGTAGATATACGAGCCACAGCAACAGTATATTTACTCAACAGCGGGCTGCAGAAAGGTAGCTGATAATGTCTAACTGACACATGTGGTTAACCGAATGACCCGAAGTCATTCAGGATCTCAGCGGGGGAACCGCTCAGGCAACCAGTCACACCAACGCCGCCGCGGTGAATGGAATTGCTTTTAATAACAACACTGGCAAACGATACGAGCCACATTTTCATTAGATCTAATATGACACGTCTAGAGGGAGATTTCAATCCCACAACACCGTTATTGTGCTCTGCCGTTATTATTAGGCCCTTTGTATTGTGCTCCCTGCTGTCGGAGGCTCACTCGTGTTTAAACTTGAAGCCCTCACTGTGATAATTTTCACAGGCAAATGCATCTCCCACTGTCTCTATTGGTTTTATCAACATGAAATAGGTTTGAATTGCTCTGAACATGATTCCAAACGTGACTTGCAGCCAGCCAATGTGACCAAAGATTGATTTCATGGTTCCTTTGAAATAAAGCAGGATTGTAACACCTCCTCTAGAATAGCCGGGTTGATTAGCATGTACATGGAGAGGTAGACGTTATAATAACGTGTCTTGTCTCCACTAGATACGTTCATCTCAGGTATGAGTGTGTCTGCTCGGCAACGCATTCCCCATTAATTATCCAGCTTGCCACAGACTGTCAAGATTTGAAAATAATGACCATACTCGATCACTAAATTTGAAGCTAATGAGTGCTATTAATATTTATTTTTTAGCAGAAGCATGTACAGCATGAGCAGACGATGTAACAACTGTTAGTGACACTTTTTAAGTGGTTTTGTTTCTCAGGAGAGTCGTGACGAAAAATGGACGAAACAAACAAAATACAACTATTTCACCGGATTTATTCTGTCGACAAATATTACAAAATGATGCAGGACGAGGTTCTGATGTTTGCAGTGCAATCTAATTAGTTTGACAGCAATTATTTGTGTAAAAGCAACAGTTTGATATTTTCGAAATGTGTCATGTCTCCATTCTAAATATGAGGCCCGAGCTAGCAGCCAGTTAGCTTAGCACAAAGACTGAACGCAGAAGGAAACAGCTTGCCTGCCTCCAATAAAAGGCAACAAAACGCACCAAAACTACCATGTTATGGCCCAGACGATTCCTCGGCCAGTTACCTTATTATGCTGAAAGTTGTTGTTCGAAAAAAGGAGGCGAGGACAAACACCTCTGTCTACATCAACGGAGCTGAGATTCAAAATGCAAAGTTCTTGTTAACTTTTACAGAGGAGCAATAGAAAACATCCTGACTGGAAACATAACAAGCTGGCATGGCATGTGCAAGGCAGGACGGCTCTACCGCGGATGATTAAAACCACCCAGAACATCATTGGTACCCATCTACTGAGCATCAGTGATATTGGTGACAAGAGGTGCCTGCAAAGAGCGAAAAAGGATATTAAAAGACAAAACCCACTACAGCCACAGCCTGTTCACCCTGCTGTAGTTATTTTTCTTCATACAAGAAAGTGACACACTGATCCGTAATCCTTGGATAGTTGTTTTTCCAACCGTCATTCAACACAACACCAGATATATTTGTATACCTGGACAGCGACTCAGAGGTCGAGAACATTTGGAATTGACCATGAATTTAGAATAAACTATTGTTCATAGTATCTACAACTATCCTACAATATATCATGATTATGTTTTCTTTGACTGACACCATGTATACACATCATTATACCACAGCTCTATTTGGATCTGATGTGTTATTTCATTTATTCATATATTTTGGAGGTGTGATGAAGGTCCATCTTCTCATGCTGTGTCGATCGTGTTTTCTTGCGGTGTATGCATTTCTCTCTCGTGTTTTCAACTTGGATGTACAAACATGCCACCGCCACGAGGATTCTTTCCCGTCATAAACAAAGGCTTGTGAACACGGGGTGTGTGCTACGAGTTGGTTTGTTCACTTTGTCCCTCTGAACCCTGAGATTGGACGAGGCTCAGGGGGCCTTCATTCAAGCTCATCAAGGTGGGTTTGTTTGCTTTCTCTTATTAATAAAGGTGCCCTTTGGCAGCCACCTCTGTACTAGCACTGTGCAACCGTCCATTATTGTATTTCTTTGGTAGCCGCAGGATGAAAAGAGTTTACCAACCATGAAAATTGATGACCTATTTCATTCACTATAATTCCACAAGAAGTAGAGCTCTACTAAATGAGCCTGGCAGAGCTTTGTGCTCGAGTCCGTACTGTAGCGTACAATACTCTGTCTGTCTTTAATGCAGCAACTTGAGAGACCCAGCCTGCTGTTACTTTTCATGCTATAGGTGTACGGCGATGAGGCTGCAAAATGAATGATTTGAAAGTAAATCAGGGCAGCTTAGGCGGCTGAAAGGAACAATTGGAGATAATCTCCCTTTCACTGTGGAGCCACCCTTCATTTCCAAGGCCTTTGCTTTCCCTTTGACTCGAGAAGGATGCTGCAGTGTTCGAGCAGGCACCTCACCTTTGTTGTCATTTACTGAGTGTTTCTGTTCGCCTTAAAATCTGCGCCTCATCCAGGACAACATCTGAAATTTCTTTATTTTCTGTCGGCAGAGTCATGACTAAGAGCAGCGGTTCCCCACATGTTGGACCAGAGCCAGGAATTGTAAACATGGTAAAAAAAAAAAAACTCCCATATCAAAGCGATCAGTTACCTTTTTAATCCTAACCTCGATCTTTACTTTGTAATCCTTCAGGCTGCTTTCTTTTATTGTTATCTATTCATGATACCTTCAGCCTCCACGGACTTTCATCATCACACAGCTGATTTGAGTGAGCGAGTGGAGACGACTTCAAAGTTCTATAAAGGATTAAGATGTTGCACGGGTGCCGTTGTAAACTCGAGCCTCCTGCAGTAACAAGCTGAGGGAGTAATTGAACATTTATGAGGCTCTATCACCGTCCCTCGGAGCCCTTTCAAAAAAATATATTTAAGTCACAAAAGAATAAAAGGCCTCTTATACCTCTTATACTCTTTGGGTGTTGCATTGTGGGAGCATACGGACAATCAATCATATTTAGTATGCATGCTGTGGTTCAAGTAAGTATACTTGAAGTATACTTAATTTTGTCCCTTTTCCAGAACACTACGAACTCAAAACCTGCTTCGAATTAGTATTGTTGATGAGAATTTTTTGGTTATTTGCACAAAAAACGAAACTGTGTATTAACATATAACAATTTCAACAAACTTAACTATAGACTTCTCAAACTGGTTTATGCTAAACACAAGGAACTTTCCAGCCCACAAAACCCACCACCTTATTCTAAAAGGAGCCCTGTGATGGCTCTCCTTATAGCTTCTTAATAGATGGAACAGAGAGCAGGGGATGCACTGTGCTCCAAGCAGACTGTAGCTGCAAGGCTGGTGAAGCTAATGAACTGGATTCAAACACAACATTAAGAATATTGAGCAGTGCTACTTAAGAAGCTATCGTGAGTCTATCTGCAAAATAAATCTGAAATACTGGGAGCAAGAAAGCAGCTTGAAGCTGTGGGCGTTGGGACAACATCCACTGCCCACTGAGGGAATCACTGCTACCAATTAAAAGTCAGACGCAATCAGGCTCGACGCTTGAAAATAACGGAGGAAAGCTTTTGTATTGTCAGCTGCTTTTGTGTATTTGACGGTAATTTCCACCTCTTCAATCATTAAGTGAAACCTCCGATCTGTAACTGAAATCACACTGTACATAGATCAACACACTCCAGGACTGGGCATCCTTGTATGCACACTCGCTGTGTTTTTCTTCAAGTGCACTGGGGGAGTCCAGCTTATGTAAGACTGTCCAATTAGGGAGCTGGGTCAGCTGGAGGACCAGCCGTCCATATACAGCCGCTCTCCTCTCAGGGCGCGCCCATTCTTTCCTCCTCTCCGAGCACTTTGGTGGCGGAATACGAATAGCACAAGTCAAACTTCCAGATGCAGGAGGGGCTGCTCTGGAGTCTCATGCCTGACCTCATCCACAGGATGAGTATTCGATATACATAGATGATCTGTAAATACACAGCCTGGCAGCCGAGGATGTGGCTTTAGGAGAGGGGAAAGGAGGTTAGCAGAAATCTGCAGCAACCTCATGAATGTTTATTTTTTTTAAATTATTCTGTGACTGTGTGTAGCCCTGATTAATACAGCTCGTGTGAACTCCACACTGATCTAATTTGGATCAAAACCAACTCAATCCTGGGATCACTTTACCCAGTATGGAAGAGTAGGAGGAAAAAACACTATTGCGTCATCAATGTTCACATAAATGCCAAAGATTCCCATGTTCCAACTCAGCAAATGTGCAATATCTTACTGTTGTTATAGGTCACATCAAACACATATTCTCTATTTAAAGAATATATTTTGATCTTATTTATATATGTGTATGCACTGTCAGGATTGCTACTTAATTTCGTGCAATGAATGAATTCTATTCCAGTTCCCCAATGTCAAATCAAATATCTTTGGGTTTTGGACAGTTTGTTGTTGTAATTTATCAAACAAAAGTGACAAAAATCATTTAGTTCCAGCTTCTCAAAAGTGAGAATTTGCTGCTTTTCTCTGTTTTCTATCATTATGAATTCAATATTTTTGGGTTTTGGACTGTTGGTCAAACAATTAAGAAATTTGAGGACTACATTTTTTTTTACCACTACATTCTGACATTTTATAGACCCAACGATTGATCAAAGATAATCATCAGCAGGTTGGTAAATAATGAAAACAATTGTTACTATGTAAGGGTGGCTAAATGCAATTAAAAAAACGTCAGTTAAATGTTCCGGATACTCCAAAAGGTCCTGGTCTATAGCAGACACCAAAACAAACCCTAGAGGAGAGACTCCCTCTCTAAAGAAACACAGACCCTACTTACTTTCTGAGTTGTTGTTCTTATTGAGGTCAGAGAGCCTCGGTGAGAAACAAAAAGCTCCATTAAAGTTGCTGTAGGCTGCTCGTGAGATGAATTTAATGCCAGTGCCTCACCTCATTATTCTCAAAAACACAGGCAATTCCCCAGAATTTCTGGGGAAAGCTGCAGACAGGTACCTCTCTTAATTAGGCACAAATCCTCTCAGCTTCAGAATAAATTCTCTATTTTCTCCAATGTGACCAAATAAGACTTTTTTTTTAAAATTTGAATGAGGTGTTGGTTATCTCACCACCACCTGCTGTTTCCACATGGCCCTGCCGTTTATCAGGCGTGAAAGTTAGATTCAGGCTGCAGTCATCTATATTGTACAAGTCTGCGGCGCAAACCCTCCACTGCCATCCAGAGCGGCTTCAAATGAAGCCGTGTACACAACACATTGTTACTCAGCTGGAAATGGAAACAAATGGTGCGACACCATTAGCTTTCCTGGAGCATGGAGCATAAATATTTCACTTTTAAGGTTTTTACATCTTTGCTCCAGAAGGATCTGCATCTTACGCTCCTGTCCTCAATCCAGTGCTGTTACTGAACTGCCCCCTGCGTGCCCTGATTGGGTGGAGGCTTTACATAACACCCACTCTCTCTGTGAAAAACACACACACACACACACTGGAGCGAGAGAGCAGCTAGAAATGTACCACAGCTGGCACTAATAGAACAAATCCCTCAAATAATCCTGGTCATTTTAGTGTAGAAAAACAAGGTGGTGTGGGTTTTTAGAGGGGGCCATTAATCAGTCTGGAGGAAGAAGAAGCAGAAGAAGAAGAAGCTTGCAGTGTTCTATTCTCTACAGTATTTACAGGTGTTTTTATGTAAACCCATCCGTGAAGGTGAACCACAGTGTGTCGTGTAAATCTGTCCGCATCAGAGATATGAAACAAGTGGAGAGAAGATATGGATCTTTCCCTCCAGGGAGTGAAGTATGGAGATGAAAGAAAGGCATCAGCAGGTTTTGTTGTGCCGTTTGGGCTCTTTCCAGCGTCTCATTTCGTATCGATCAATTTTCCACAGGAGGTGTTTTAATTCCCTACATGCTTTGCTGATCCAATTTGTTGACATGCTGGTTCATGGCGCCGTAAGCCCTAATGATCAAAAGGCCCACGAGGAATGCTGCATGTTCGTGTTCGTTCCTACAGAAACTGAAAAGAACCTTTTGTTCCGTCATTGTGACTCAAACAGTCTCTTTGTATTTACCTCGCAGGTAACTAATAATTAAAACAGGAACACCACCTGGATTCTGCTTTATTGATGCAAACAGTAATCCTCTTTCATTATTCTGCCCGTTGTGGCCTTCTGTTGTTGTGACTGACTTCCAGATATCATTGTTGAAAGCTTGAACAACAAAGCAAAAGTGGCACCTGGGATAACTCACTTCAGCAGTGTGAGAAAATCATCTGGAGGGATTTATAACATCAATAAATCATATATCAATGATGTCTTGGTCAAACCTTTATTATTCTAAGATTATCTAAGTATTATTCCCAATTTATTGTTATTTATAAAATATTGTACCCACTAACGATCTAATTTTCAGCAAATTATTAAAACCACTTCATTTGGAGGTAAAACTAAGTAAAACCGGCCGGATTAATCAAGGCTAAAGTCAAAATCAATCCAGATTAGCATACGTGATTAAATCGTCCGGAGTAGTTAAATGCCGTCTCTCCTCGTTCAGAAGAAGACGGGGAGCAAAGTGAGAAAAATCTTCATGCAGATGGGAATCGAGCCAAGCTCAAATCCCTCCCTGCAAAATGGGAAAAAGACTAATTCTGAGCTGGTGTTGTATGAAGAATGACAAGTAGAATTTTCTCCACACTTTTCATCACCGCTCCAGTCGTTCCAGAGCCCAACCCGTCCCTTTATGCAGAGAAAAAAAACCTCAGTATGAATACAACACAGAGAATACAAGTGAATGTGAATCATTAAACACGGGTGATGTATGAAATATCATCTTTCTTGCCTACAAGAGCAACAATGAACACATCAGAGATGCTCCTGTGACGGGAGCTTTTCAAACAGATGTTATTTTAAGCTCAAATAAAGAGCGAGCATTTCAGAGGATGTCAAAGTCAATTGGGGTATTTTGTTTTTAACTATATATTTACTAACGAGTGGGGGGAACATTGGGTTCTGCTGGTCCAAAAAGTTATGAGATTTGATCATTATTTCCATTAGATTTAAGCTGTAAAGAGGCATCACACCGACTGAAATCTTTTTGTTTTGCTCTGGTGTTGGGTTATAGAAGATTCATATATAGTGCATCTCTATGTTAAGATTTTCTATAACTTAATTCAAGTACAAAACCTACAATAACTTTAACAAATCCAGCTGAGTTTAAGTTGAAACCAGGTCCAAAAGGGATTCAAAATCATGTCCTGTAACTTCACAATAAAAGCATCCCACTTTGCCAGTGGAAAGCTTTTATTGTGAAACAGCAGCAGCAGGAAACGTTTGGTTTGCATCAGCAGTAACTGAACACAACTCCAATAGTAGACAGTAAAATAAGGCTGATCTCTGAAAGAACTACATTATTTTAGGTAGAAGTTACAAAAGTACTGAACACAGAGAGACTTATAAAACCAGATATTTCTCTTCGGCACAGACACACATGAGTTTGGTCGCCGGACACGCAGCTAAGTGGAGGAGATCGTCACAAGTTGTCTGTAGTGGAAGCGTATTTCGTCACGGTTTGGTTTGGCATCGTGCAGCTAAAAGCATGGGAAAAAAAACTTCAAGTCAACACTGAGACCAGAAAAGAAAACCAGCAGAGCCAAAACAGTCCATCAAGTTTCTTTCCAAAAAATAAGACGGAGTGTCCAAACATCTGCACGGCTCTATGTGCTAAACCCTTAAAACATCCCCATAATAAAAATGGGCTGGACTCCAGCTGGAGCAGCCAGTTGCCCCGCCCTCTGCTCCCTCACAGGGAGCTCAGCTTTGCCAAAAAAGTGTCTGATCACAGACTGGATGTCTTCCTTAGAAAGTCTTTGTTATCTCGCACCTCTGATCTGAGCGCCTTCCTGTCCAAACAGATAAGAGCGGATCAAAATGGCGACTTCGTATCAGCACACCGGCTGCTCAGACACTGATGCAGTGACAAGCGCCTCTGTACATTTAGTGCACGGACCACGCATGGCAGACATGTGGTAAACATTATCATATCGGTGAAGGCAGTGAGGTCAAATGCAGGTCAATAACTTGGAAATTGCTTCTCATAATCCTGCAATGGATAGTTCAAAAAAATATAGTTCGAATTTTTATCTTTCCGGTTCCAATGATTCAATAACAACAACAAAAAAAAGCCCCTTTTGTCTTGCTCCAGCAGTTGCTGCGGTCCTCCATCCGTTTCTGGGTTTTCTCTCACAAACTTCTAATCAGCTCTGATAGCTTTTCTTTTTGCAGACGAGCTAACGCTAAGTGACGGATGCAGATCCTGTAACACGCTATACTTTCCTAAATATCCTCTTAAGTTACAGGTTCAGCAGCCATAGAGACCCATGAAGCATGTGGAAATTAAAAGCGTGGCAGGATTTCGACCTTGGAGCTTGATTAAAGTTTTATTTTTAAAAACTGCACCTGGGAATTTCTAAACTTTTCATCTCAAAATTGAGTACGGTCCCTCAATGCCAAATTTAAATTAGTCCGTGCAAAGTATTTGGCAGGTACTGATGCGTGTTATTACATTACAGGACAAGGACAACCTGGAATCGTGTATCAACTCATTTGCTAATTAAAAGAAATATTTAGTGTTTTGCTCTCATTCAAGCAAAGACAAACGAGTGCTGTGTTGTTATGGTTAAAGAGATTCATTTTTGATAATATACATGATTGATTTCAGAATCTTCCTCAATATTAGTGTCCTTTAAGTGCTTTTTTTTTGCATCTTGATTCATAAGCAGTGGGCCACGCTGAGTTACAGCTTTTACTTTTACAGTAAAAGCACTGGGATGAGTTATATAATGCTGAGCGAGCTGCCAGGTGAATTAGAGGACGGCACTTGACGGGGAAAATGTTTATAGAACAGAGGAGCTCCGACAGAAAACCCCCAATGTCGGCAGAGAGAGAGAGAGAGAGAGAGAGAGAGAGAGAGAGAGAGAGAGAGAGAGAGAGAGAGAGAGAGAGAGAGAGACTCGCTGAAGCATCCTCATCAGCAGATCTGGAGTGCTGCCACGGCCGGGCTTCCTTCCTCACATCGTCCTCTCAAGCACTCAAGAGTGGATTGTTGTGTGCACGGAAAAAGGAAACGAGGTCGGCTTCGCTGTGGCAGAAGAAGCTCCGTGGGACTCGCATGGATTGATCTGACACCGCCACACCGATGGAGACGTTTGTTCGGCTGTAATACTCGATATCGACGGCTGCTTGGCGAACAGAGGACGGGAAGAGAGAGGCCGTCGGTCCGCTACAGAGGAGTTCACGAACTCACTTGATGAGCAAAAGGATCAACGACAAAATAATCTCTGGCAGACATTTCTGTCTTTTAGATTTAATGAAACCATCAGAAGGTGATAAGCTTTATCAAAGGCTCTATTTTAATTTTGTGATATCACAATATTATAGCCAGATAAGAACAGTAGCTCTCTACAGTGACTGCACACTTTAGTTAAAGACAGATCAGGGTTAAAGGTTAGGATTGGATGATTTCAACACTTGTTTAGGGAACGACGTGGTTACAGGTAATAAAAAAACAAACGTTAATTACGGGACACAAACTTTGGTCTCCTGGGTGAAAGTCTCACATGCTGCCATTGATCCACCATCATTCATCCACACACTTATATCCTGACTCGCTACAAAGAGAGCCAGACCCATGTCCTAAAAATCACATTCCAATATAAAGAAACTGCATTGTGAATTACGCTTTGAGCGAAGCGTATTCTGTCGTGGATTACGTTAGCTTTTGATGTGTCCACGGACGTCCACGTAGGGAACGAGGTCGGGTTGGTGGAGGGGTCAAAACCACAGCACTTTCACCCAGGAGAGTGTTGATCATGTCCTGTGTGAACCAAGTACTTTGTAGCCTAAACCTAACCAAATACCTTTCTTGTTCTGGTTAATCACATGTTTCAAACTGCCTAAAACTGTAACCACAATCCAGGAGAACACGCGTTACGCTCGAAACGTAACTGAGTCTGCAGTTTAGCTTTACAGGAACGTAACATTGCTTCCTAGATGATGAACTTAAATCACGAGGAGGAGAATCGTTCAATATGAACTGAAATTGTTTGGATGCTGGGCTGCATTTCAGGTGTCCTGATAAAAAAATCCAGTTATGAAGCACTTTATTTACATCAAGCCACATGCAAATCTACAGTAGGAAGGTAGTAGCTGCTCCAGTCCAGTCATCTCTCACTGCAGTTATACAAAGTTCTGTTAGATGCCAGTCGTCTTAGATGTTGCATAAGTTGACCAAAGGGCCAAACAACCGCGAAGTTGGAGTTGAACTTGCAGTGGAATTTTCACACTAAGTCATACTTCCATCTTTTTGTCTCCTCCTCAGGGCTCATCAGTACATCTGGGGTCCAGATGATGAACAGTCCATGTACGAAAACCGCCCTCAGCAGATTCACAAGATCACTCCAGACTCCATCTTTCATGCAATCAAAACAGAACATCACACTACAGAGACTGAATATACACCAAGCAATAAAACCTGGACCTGAAATTACACTCCCAGCGGGTGGAATATTACATGATTTACAATTTACAGGGTTCATCAGATACATTTTAGTGTGAAAGTTAAGTCATCCCACTTAATATCCTGAATTGTGATTCCAGAGATGTAATGCAGGCGTCTGATATAAGCTAATGAAATGTCAGGAATCAAAATTAAGCTGATGCAGGTGGGTATTAACCAGGAATAATTAACAGTTGGGTTGACGGGCGCGTGATAACAACCCCACAGGAATGAGTGCGATATGTGCGGTGCACTCAAGGGAAGACAATGAGACGGGCCGGTACCTCAAAATGACATCCTGCTGATTTTTCATTTTTCAGGAAAGAGCAATATAACACATCGAGTGTTTGTTCTGGGAATCATCCTGATTTACAATTATACGTGTGCTACTCAGTGGCCACACACTAGCATGTACAGTAAAGCACAACACATTTAAAGTCACAAACTAAACTAGAGCCACAATCTATTGACTCATTGAAAACGAATCACAGAATCACTCGAGTCATTCATTGAGCAAAATAAGCAAAAATGGCAAAAAGTTGCCAGTGTCAGCTTCTCAGACGGGAGGATTTGCTGCAGATATCTGCTTGTATTTTTCTATTAAAATGAATATTGTGTACAAGCTAACAGAGCCTCTAAGTCAGCCACGTTGATGGCAAACTTCCTTTGTGAACAACGTGCAGTGTTTCTGTGTTTACTCGTCTGTTTGCATGTATTTTCACTCAGGGCCTTTGTGCTCAGCACACGAAGCGAGATGCCACTGCAATTTTAGACAATGAAAATAATTGTTACTTGAAGACTCAAAACAAATGAAATACACTTATTGGTCTGCTTACTAATCATGTGGTGCCATTTGCTTTCAGCTCTCTCTGGATAGCACACAGAGATACAACAGAAAGACCGAGGAGGATATTTAATAGACCATTGAATTCTGCTAATTACCGAGCTCTGTTTCCACCAGCGTGCTTTTGTATAATAATCCGATTAGGGCGGGGGGGGCTTTTCTCATCCCGCTATGCAACTACATCCACACACACACACACACACACACACACAGTGACCAGTATGCATAGAGAGCTCCCAATTCAGCCAAACAATCACTTATGTGGGCTGTGATTGTTTTGACAATTCAAGGCTTAGATTTAAGTTTCTCCTGACGTAAACAGGAAATCAAAAGGCTTTTGCAGCAAAAAGCGTCCACAATGCAGAGAAGACCATTTGTGATCATTTGTCCTGCATTTAGGGAGTACAAGGAACATTTAAAAAGTATTTTGCTATTATTTTAGCCGTCTCATAAGTAGTAATACTCAGAAGCAGTGATATGCCGTAGCACTAAGTGCACATCCAAAGTGTGTACTTTTCATGAAAAACTGATTTCTTCCTTCTCAGAAGACTCAGTGACCATCTCGCCTTCCCTCCCTCCCTCCCTCCCCCCTCCCCCCTGAGCGGTGCGTCAGCAGTCAGCCTCACCCCCGAACAGCAGCAGCAGGATTAGACAGCGGTGTTGCCATGCAGGGCTGGAGCGGTCGCTCCTGTTACAGTAATAGCTGCTGTGAGATTAAGGGAGGTAGACAGGGCAGAGACAGCTCATAAAGACCCAGGCTGATCTAAGGCGTGCAGGCGGGAGGGGAGCGGAGGGGAGGGAGCTGGGGACCCAGCCAAGACACAGGGATACCCCCATAAAGCTGGACCATAAAGCTGACAGGAGCCACTGATGCCAGGCCAGGATCAGACAGAGCATGCTTTCACCTCTGCCACTGCTCTGTTGGGGGATGGTATGTACCGAGGTGATGCTTACTGGAGGAAAAACTCCATTGTATCAAGTCGTTTCTGTCTATAACGAGGTCCTTAAAAATACAAAAATCTTCTTTAAACAAGTTAAAAAAGTGTCTCGTGTGTCGTGAACTATACAATCAAGACAAATTAAACCTCATTTTAAACAATACTTGACACAAGTTGATTTTAATTGGAAATAAGTTACAGAGGTTCAGAGTCAATGCAGATATGTTTTCATTGCTATAAAAAGTGACTCTAAGGACTCAATTACAGATTAAAATAACTGAAATCAAACTAAACATGTTCAATAAAGTGTGAGGGAGGAAAGGTGGAAACCTGCACAACCTTTTTTCCCCAAAACAAATCAACCTGTTCCAAGATATGTCTCGACATAAGTACTGTACGTACCCGTCTGTTCTTCAGAAAATGGAAGTACGGCGTGTCGCTGCACGGGAATCCAGATTAAAAGAAAACACTTGAAACAAGTTGCTTTTCGTTGAAATATTCTGACAGCACTGCAGGTGTATTTTATTTGCCAGAAGAAATCAAGAAAGCGAGAACTCGATTACAGACTGAAATAATTGAAATCAGCAGTGCAAAGTAACTAAGTACATTGACAGTACTTAAGCTCATTTAGCGACTGTAATGTAATGTGGTCTGCAGCGTTTTTGCTCGACACTTGACCAGTTTCAGAAACTGTTGTCCTCCTTAGTCACTCCATTAGTCACATGGGGGAAAAAGAGCATCCAGGTTGAAAAATACCACAATAGAAAAATTTACAATATACTGATTTCCATTCGGTGACAGCATTGGAGATACTGTGTCGCAGAGCGTGGACGTCAGAGTGTTTCTAAATCTGAATCTAAACTTAACCAAAGCTTAATGGAGGTGTAGCTGCTATTCAATAATAATGCTACAACTGTCCCCATGTCAAGTAAAGTCATCATTTTATGGATAATAAAATACTAATATGATTAAAGCAAACAACTACATAGTGTAACTCTGAGTGACACAAAGTGCATTGTTTGGTTTTTATTTGCAGTTAAACATTCCACTTCCTGTCTGCCAGAATGAAACAGATCATGTGTTTTAGAGGTCGGCGTATTTGAGGGTGAAATAATAAATCTAGTTGAATTTTGGGCCCCAAAAACTGGCAGATAATCCATTTCCCTTGCAATGAGAACACTCGTCTTCCTCCGCAATGCTGTGCTTTTTTTGTTGTGACAACCTGGTACAGTAAGACACTGTGTAATGGTGATGAGTTGGGTTGAATCCAACAAGGCTCACCAATGGCCCCTACAGTCCTGTACAAAAGGTGAACGGACCTTGTGTGCCGCAAACCACTGAAAAACTCTGCACTTTCCAAACAACGTGCCTTCAAATAATCCATAAGTCAGGTAAAAGGTGGCTAGAAACATTCTGATTCTATGATTGCCTTTTCTAAAAGGCCATCGTTCACTGTCACTGTCCTTCTCCTCTCCTCTGCAGATCAATACGGGAGCTTAACAGAGCATATTTCAAAAAGATCCAGTGGAATTCAAATGTCTTTGCAAAGCCTCAATTCTCCCGGCTACATCGCCACAGCTTCCCTTCTCTACATCCACGAGTCAAGCTGCGACGACTCACTGATCACTACAATGTGAGACCTCGTGAGTCACGGCGGATTCAATTGATCCCCTTCACGAGAGTCGATCCCGACTCGGTGGAGCCAACGGGGGCAGCCGCTCCTGATTAATGCCTCTGCTGGACGGCTGTCTGATTTACAGCCACAGGAGCACAGAAACATATCGGCGACGTCCAGCACACGACACACACACAGAGAGGGGAGCAAAAAAAGGAAATGAGCTGCTCTCTTTCTTCATGAACTTCTTCTCCTTTTTTTTCTCTTTCTCGATGTGTACGAGTATGTGTCTCTCTGCATGTGTGGTGTCGGCTGTGAAGTGCAAGCGAGGGGGGGGGGGACTGCGACAAATTCTAATTCAGCCCCTGCAGCAGGGCTTTAGTCCAATCGATCTTTTATTCCTCAGCTGCCTTATCTGTTGGATCGCTTGTCTGAAGAGTAAAAAAAAAACAAAAGAAAAGAAAAAAGCCGCCTTGGCAACAGAGGATAATTAAGAGATTGGACAAGCAAAGAGATAGAAGAAGAGGTTTATGTCATCGGGAGGAGGAAGGAGGGGAAAACTGTATTCAGTGCACTTATGAATGTAAAATCTGCAGGATACATTTGTCCATCAGTGGGGACATCTAAGTGGAGAATTGAATGCACGATCTGGCACGTTACATTGGTTTAGTCATCTGTTGCCATGGGGCCAAAAGCATTTGTTGAGAACTTCTTTTTAAGTAATTCAGTCTCATTTCTGGCTTTAAAATGACATCTCTTCCTACAGATATGATATGATCTCTATATATAGCGATCATATATATACATATATATCTATATATGATACAAATGCTTTGTTTCTCACACTGCTGCATTTTTTGAGGGAACAAAAGGTCAGGTCAGGAATGTAAACATCAGAGCTGGAGACATTAGGCTCAAATGAGCCTTAAAGTCACAAAAATGACGACTTCAGATCTGATTTGGACAGATTTGGCTGCTGTGAGACTTGACTTGCAGCGACTCCCTAAAGGCTTCACTTGACCTGAAAACTGGAGCAGAAACATTCAAGTCTCAAGTTTTGACCGGATGAAGTCCCAGAAGAAGACAGCGACAGGCAGATCTTGCAGAGCCAGATAGATGGACACGGTTAACACAGATTTGAGAGCAAAATAAGAAACGACTGTGACATTATAATCGTCAGGCTGTAAACTACTGGAAGACAACAAAACAAGACTTTCAGGCTGTGTAAAGTTGCTCTTTACAAACAACATTTAGGACCACAGGCTCTTTGGCGATGTGGGAGTGTGTGGGAGGTTTAAGTCTAATTTAAAACTCATTGTTCAACTCTATAGTTTGAGGTCATGGTTATGTGCAGCAAGAGAGAAAAACACTTCAACATATTACTACTCATACTTGCATCGTGTTGTTCTTGCTGTGAAAATGAAGGTAGAGACACACGTTGACATAAGGCCAATAAAACTTTAACAATAATGAGAGAATACCCCCGTGGCAGTGTCTCTGTGAGAATGTACTCACACACACACCGGGGCTTTGAGCAAAATGCTGACAAACCTTCTCAACACTTGCTAATTGACACTAAACACCAACTACAGCTAAGGAGGACGGAAACAAGAGCAAGCAGTGGACAAATACAATTGTTAACCAGCTGGTGGCGCTAGAGGAAGAGTCAGATGAATGAATGTCAGTAGGATTCATCCTCTGGAAACCACGAATGCCTGTACAGGAATGTGAGGCTATCCATCCTGTAGATGTTGAAATATTTTGGGCTGAACAAACGCACAAAAGTATGGCTTTAACCTAACACTGCATGATAACGTGGTGGTTGCTGGTTAGTATTTCTGGTTATGCAGAAATGTTTGTCTTCTTCCTACATGTTTAGTGGCACTGGAGTGTGTTAGAGCCTAGCAGATTTGAATTGAATAAAAAAGAAAGATGGATTAAATTTCAGTCAGAATTGTGCAGTAAATTTTGCACAGTGCTGACTTCAACTTATGTGAAATTTGACACGTAAATATGAGTTATTGACTACGTGCAAATCTTCTTGACAGTACTGACCTTTGAGGGAATGGAGAAAGTGGAGAAAAATGGAGGAAGAAAAATTCACTTTATCACAAAGCCTCCAGCACTACCACTTCTCTGACTGTCTGACTGCTAATAGAGAAGCGTATATGCAGCTACGTGTAAATCTAAATGCTCCAAATCGTACTCAAACTTCATCCTGATAGGATAAGTGGCAATTATAAATGGGGGCTTACACTAATAAGAATAACTATTTGGATATCCGGTATGAATACTTCATGATGTAGCTATACTGTTACACTCTTACTGTACAGACTCCCCTCATAAAATCAAGCTAAATTGCAGCTATGTGTGAAAAATTGAAGTGGACATGACAAAAAATAAATAAAAAAAATGTCTAAAAAGAAATAAGAGACTTCACGTTAGCTGTTGACATAAGTGATATTTAAGGTTGGGACTGGTTTACTTATGTAATAACACACACACACACACACACACACACACACACACACACACACACACACACACCTCTTTATCCATTTCCCTGACAGTTAAGAAAAAGGCCATGTAGACATTAGATTGTCCAGCCGTGACCTCTCAGCTCGGCCCGCCTCCCCCCGCTGATGTGAGGGAGGCTGACAGCCCGGCCCAGAGCAGGGAGACAGTGAGGCCACAGGGGCATTCTGGGAAGAGACCGGCTTCTTCCTGAGTACTTCCACTAAAACGCTGCGAGTGAAATCTGTTTCCGCTCTCAGCTTTGTATTTGAAATCAAACAGGGTTTCAAACCCTGTTTTTTGAGCACCATTTATGGCTTACTTTAAGTATTCACCAGCTGCGATGGTGAATACTTGTGAGTATGTGTATGATTCATACTGGTAAAATCTGGTCCCGGTCCATGCCAAAGTGCCCTAAACCTGCATTATTTCTAATGGGCATCAGGGGGCGACTCCTCTGGTTGCAAAAAGAAGTCTGATTGAAAAATGACCTTCTGTCACACTTCCATTTATTTCCTCAGTAAACATTGTAAACATGAGATTGTGGTCTCTGTCTGAAATGCTACGGTTTACAACTTTAAATCCTCACATTAAGTCATTTCAATTTGTACCAGTTTCACTCATAACGGGCACCTGAATCAACCGTCAAAGAGTGAACGTCTGAAAAATATACCAATCTATGCATTACCACTAGAAAGGATTAAATGATGCATGACAAACCTTATAAATACACTCCACAAAGCTCAGAGAGACCTGCAACAGCCTCTAGAAGACTTTTTAAACCCATTTTGATCAACTTTTTATTCATCTCTTGCATCTTTCAGTAGAGGTTGCTTTCATAACTTTGACCGCTGACCCTAAAACAGGCAGCCATCCAACAACATCCAACCGATTAAGTCTGCTTGCACTACAGCCAAAAGCCCATGTAACCTTGGCATTGGGGGATCTCTGGGTGAACCCCGGGTGGCCGCCGGCGTGCGCTTGTCCTTCAGCGAGAAACATGACAGCGAACACGTACGACGGCTTACGCATCTTCGCCGCCGCAGCTCTGAATTATTCATTGAGCAAGCTTCAGAGATGCTTCTAAAATGCTCTGCAGAATTTTCTTTGGCTCCCAATGTTGCGCATTACATGTTATGTAACTTTTATTCATTGTGCAAAGCATTATGGTCTTTGGAGCTGCATTGCGAGAGAAAAACAAAGGTCACTCTTGAGATCAAATTAAGGTCAACAGGATAACAACATGATAAAGCCAGATCTGCAGCAATTAAAACAGGATGTCCAGGAGGATTTATTGGATATTATCTGTCGAAACAACACGGATTACATCTTCATTGTGTCATTTGAAGCAGTTTCTCCGCTGTGTGCTCTGGCAATCATTTATTCAGGGCTCTTTAAAAGCAACAGCTGCCAACATCTATCAAGTGAAATCATTTTTAGGCTCAATGAAATCGAGGGGCTCGTTGAATCTCTGGACTCGAGCTCTGCCTCCGACTAACTGACCTGAGTCAGACACACTGCATTAGCTTAATTATATCCCTCATAATGACAAATGCAGAAGTCAGAGGGCCGCCGCCGCATGAATACTATAGCAGGATTTTGACCGTGTGGTTATGAGCAGAGAATACAGCCAGAAGGGAGGAAGTGAGCAGAAGAAAGAGGCAAGGCTCCCTGCTGCACCAATAAAACCAAGATCTACAGTTGCTGTGCGATTTGAATGTGATTAGGCTGGAAGGAAATAATGAGCGGTGGAAAGTGGGAGTGAGCTGAACAAAACTCAATCCTCTAATGTCGTTTCACATCGGGGGGAAACGCGAACCCTCCTTCTGTTCCTCTGGGGTGGAATAATACATCACTTTTACTGTAATACACTGAGCGGGAGCTGCAGCGGTGCAACCGTTTCTCCAGCCGGCCGAAGGTCACCGGTAGAAATGCCATTACACCTGGGACACAGGTGTTACGCTCAGCGCCTTATGCACCATGCAAGAGCAAGCCAAAGCCATTCATCATTTGGACTGGAGCTTTTCTTTGCATCTAACAAATGTCAGAATGTATTTCTTCGGAACTAAAACGTCTTCAGTTTGTTTTGCGTTATGGATTTTGCAAACGCAATTATTTCTTTAGCTTTCATCAGGCGTCAATATAAACTAGAACTGATTTCTTAAGGTGTCTGCGGCGGTGGGTTGGAGGCGTCCGGCGTGCAATCATTGGTTTATTTATGGTGGCACAAGCTATGGTGTCGTTACAGGAAGTAGACGTATGATTTATCGCCTCCTCACGCTGATGTATGGGGAGCAGACTTCTTCTCCCTCTCCTTATTTATATTTTTACAATTGTACTCTGAGCTGCATACTTACCTGGAACAGCTTGATAGGAATACAAAATACTGGGTACTACATGTGAAAAACTAAACAAGTGTGATGATGTGATTGCCTGGAAACTGAACTTAAAGGGATACTTTGCATCGTTCTAAAGTGGTATGTGCATAAGAAAAAAGGTCGGCTACCGCTGTGTTACTGGCGCCTTCATAGGTGGTCGAACAGCGTTCATTTTTTACATCAAAAAGTGTCAGCAAAGTTTTCCTTTAGGTTAATAAGAGAATAGTGCTAGAAAAGGTTTTTACTTTTAGTTACTAATCTTGGAGGAGGTTTGGAGCACCTTTGTATCTGCAACGTCCACAGGTTTGATTCCAGCCGTGCTTTTACACTTTCGTCTGTCCAACAAGTGCCAAAAAAGTAGAAGATATATTCATAAAAATAACTGTTAGCAGGGCTGGGCGATATGGCCAAAACCTTCGATCTCAATATAAGTCATATTTTGATAACGATATGGCATGTTTTCTGGTAATTCAATAAATAAATAGTCTGTATGAAATAACCACATGGTAAAGCTTATTTTGTATTCTTCTGTGTGAATTAAATACTTGCAAATTAAAAAGTATTTTCTCATTTAATTCAGAACTTTAGTGCAAAATGAGCACGAAATGATAGAGAACAAATAAATCAATACCTCCCTCTACACACCAACTCTGTTTACATGCATTCCCACAAACACAGAGTAATCATATTAAAATAATAGTTTTATTTGGCAACACTGGGTAATTCCCATAAGTAGAGTTCTTATGGATTAGTGTGCTTGTAATTATCAATTTAAACTTTTTCAGACATATTTTTCGTTGAGTCACAAGCTGAACAAGTTTCTTCATCCTTTAAAAAGCCAAACAACACGAGTCAGACTGACATATTAAAGTCAAAGGAAGACGAACGTGACAGCAAACATTTTACAACATGAAGAGGAAGTTCAAGGTTTCCTTTTCATCAGTGAGAGGAGCAATCATCGGCAGAGTGGTAATTACACCGTGATAGAGAGCCTGTTGCGATGATGAATAGCCCTGCTGCATTCATCATGCTAATTTCAGCCAGCTCATGCTTAGACGCCTGTTGCCCAACAGCCGGAGCCAGCAACCAAGATCTACGTTCTGGCCCATCTGCCGGTGACAGGTAAACTGAGAAATTCACCATCCAGAAGTATTTTTTTACCAACCGTTAAACTGCATCACGACACCCCTGACAGAGCATGTTGAAATCGTTCATGATGTGGTGTAAAAGGAAAATCGCAGCTATTGCTGGTTTGACTTTGAGATTTGTGAGTGTTTTTTCATTGGGTCATATAAGGGCCATATTATTGTTCCAACATCATCTCAGCTGGTCAGAGCACATAACAAACACAGTGTTTTCAGCTTGGCAGCAATTCCCAAATAAATCACCACCCATCCAGCCGGTGACCCCGTTTTATTTCCTCGCCAAAGCCAATTTTTGCCTGCATTTGGCGCTCGCTGGGCAATAATTTGGAACGGCAGCCAGAGCACAGTGTTGCTGCCGGATCAAAGCTTCAAATCCCTCCTGGAAGACACATTAAAGCAAATGCATGAAACACGCGGTAACAGCAGCATCCAAAACAGCTAAAAATCCTGACTGTGGACAAGAACGTGATACATACAGTCCTGAATACGCTGCAGTTTCCTGTCAATAACAGTGTACTTTCTAACTAATTATAAGGAAGAAAGTGACAAAATTCTGAGAAAAGTTTTTAGAATTTAGTTGTGTTGAGAGCAATTTGCAAAGGAATTCTCTTTTAAGAACTTCTCCATTTAAACCCAAAGTTGATATTCATTTATTACTACCTTTGATTAAGAATATATATGTTGGCTTGTATCCTTGTTTGTAGGCAAATTTCCCATTTAGACTAACAACAAAAAGATGCACTTGATGGCCATAATCAATGTAGCCGACATGGGAATAAAAATAAAGCACTGTTCTTGTATTAGCTTAGTAAAGCTGGGTAAAGCAAGAAAAAGGTTTATTTTTCATTCTCAACTTTTACGATGAAGACTAACGTCTTTGGACAATCTCTGAAGATGAGTTTGGCCGGAGTTGCTGGAATATAAACTTCCACAAATGAAAATGAAAAGTGGGACACAGCAGCTGACGTTAATGTAAAATCTGTCATGTAACCTGCAGCCCCAGTATGTGTGAAACGCTGCTTGGCCTCGGAGGTCATGCTGGGTTATCTTATTTTGGGCTTATAAAAGTGTCACCAAACAATGTCTCCAATAAACGTGTCTTTTCCCTCCTTAAAGGTGAAGCTGGTCGGCCCGTACTACAACACAGAAGTACTAATGCAGGAAGAGACAGCTTTGCATCAAAGCCGACCTGCGCAGCACTAATGGTTCGATAAGTCTGAACCAAAATGTGAAAAGCCAGCTGTTTCCAATTAACTTCAACCTGCATCGCTCTCTTGAAATGTGCTCTCCTGATTGCAGAGCAGTTTGTAATCTGCGTGTAGAGGACGCAGGTGGTCCAGGCTTCTGATAAGAGGTCATGAGCAGACGGCTGCTGACACATCGGACACACTCCAAACCACTCAGTTACTCACCCGATATACTATTGTTAGCTAATACACGTTTAAATATCGTACGACAGCTCGACAAACAAGCATCCGCGAGATAGAAGATAATAATGAAGTGCAGATATAGAGTAAGGTCTGAAAAGGATCCCAGCTGCTTTCTTTAAACTATTTAAAGCAGGAACTAAAGTGTGCAGCGCTTCACTGAAGCATGGATTTGAAATAACAAACCTCCTGAGATTAAAAAAAATAAAAAACTAGCAGCAGAGAAGCAGCCTGGTAATGAGATATCACACTTTCTAAACTGTTAAAAGAACAACGCATAATGAAAGGAATAATCAGCTACAGCCCAGTAAAGAGATGCCACACACACACAATTGTTAAGAGGAGACGACAAGAGAAAAGGATTTTCTCTCTGCTTCCTCTAATCTGTTACACAACATACCAACAAAATAACGTTTGCTTTTCATGCTGCCAACTTCAGAGCAATGAGAGAAAGCCGGCACATCCACTGGCTGTAATACAGTTGGAAAATGGACAGATTCCAATTTCACAACTTGTTAGGCTGCGCTAAATTGTTTTCATGCTTGGCAAGCTGCCTGAACCATTACACACTGCGAGTGAAGTGTGAGAGCACACTCAACCCGACGATAGTGCAACACAAAAGAGGCTTACCTGTAGTGGACAGTGGGAAGATGAGGTCCAGACACATGCGAGGAGAGAGAGAGAGAGGTAATGATGTTAGCACGATTTACACTCTTAATTCCAGCTGAGAATACACACTCACACGGCTGTGATTCTGGATCTTTCCGGTAATCAATAAGAGTAATTAACGCCGTAGCTCAGGTGTGAACATATATTTTAAGGGTGCATCACTTCAAAGCATTCAGCTAAATTTGCTCAGTGATTGTTCCGAGTGGATGGCACATAAACGGCCTGGAGGTAATTATCTATTCAATGATATCATAAGCATTAGGGGCTGATGGATGCCTCGCTTTTCTATTTAAGGCCCCTTAAGGAAGCTATTACTGTTCGTAATCGGGGGACAAAGAAATGCCCGAACCATATCAATGAATTATTCCACTTTTTCTAATTTCAGTGGTAATGATTTTTAAAGACGGCCACGCGTAGAGGACTTTCCAATGACACGCTTTGCTTCTTTTCTAACAATCTTTTTTAAGGGTTACTTTTTCAATTTATTTAATTATTTATTATATTTTTTGCTGAGAAAAAGTATCAGTAGAAGTAGCAACAAATGCAATATATAAAGAAGAGTATACAGCAGAGGTTGTTTTAGTGCATGTGGCTGAAATGGATTCACCTTCTCATGTCCAAGGCAACGGAGGGCAATCATCCCTCCATCAACTCTCATAAGTAAAGCACCGCCCACTGAAATAAAAGCCCGGCTGTCAATCAAAGGGTGCGATGATGAGGGGGAGGAGAGGAAGAATGTGCTACAAAGACAGACACGCCGCCTGAGGTCCATTAACGAGCTTCTCCGTACAATTATTATTCTGAGGAATAAAAGCGAAGGATAAAATAACGCGACATGAAACAGGAGGTGAACTTTGAAGTAACTACATCGCAACGTTGCCACGCGGGTGGTTTGCCAATCGGCAGCATGTCTTTTCAAACAGGCCTGAATGGGAGACATGTAGTTACACAATTATCCCCAACGTTAAGATGCGAGTCTCACAAATCATTCAAACGTGTTCTGAATCTGAGATCATCAACACAGAAAAACAGACAATTTAACAACACAGGGTTCCACATTCACAACTGACCTTGAAACAAATTTCTAAGACGGTCTCAACCACTGTGAGCTTAATGAAAAGGATATCCATGAATTAAACTGCTTTCACAGCCCTCATACAAAATGTGCTTATATATATTTTACTGACTTGTACTGCCAGATGTTTTGGAGAAGACGTGTCTGTTGTTTCAGATGCAAATTATTTGTGTATGAACAGAGGTGAGAGACATATTAGTCAGGGTTGTTTTTTGTATTTTAAGTTATTTTCAACTCCAAACAATCTTTCCGTAGGATTCCTAAATTCCTTAAAGATAATGATGTGACATCTAAGCTTCTAGAACGATAAACAGAGCTTCTATACTAACATCAAACCTGTTTATCGAGACACATTTTAAGAGTTGTCAAATGTTTGACCGCCAGATAAACTTTTACCTCGGACAAATCAGGCTCAAATCTTAATGAGTAAAGTGACAGAAAAAAGCACTAAGCTTAGGAATGGGGGGAACCAGCAGAGACGTGTCAGATCGTCAGGCCAAGAGTTTCGTGGAGCAGCAGTGTGGATGTGAACAGACGTTAACCTGGATGTCAGACTGTCTCAGTAAAGCACGCAAAAAATCCCTTCCTGCAATGTTCCTGAGTCCAATTATCTCCCAGAGAAAAAAATGACATTTACTCGACTCCCCGGGAACGCAGGAAAAGCAGCCGAGGAGACGGGCCCGAGTGGAGACGTGACTACTAATGGAAACACAGAGGAGGCACCTTAATTAATCAGCAGAGGGTAAAAGATTTGCTCGTAGAACGTGTGGTCAAGGAGGTCGAATGAACCGAGGTGCCGACATGGACTGAGCTCAAACAGAGGTAGAATGTTTCGTCCGTCCGGAGAACTTTTCCCGTCTCAAATGAGTCAATGAGGTGTAAAAATATTCTGCTCTTTCTTCTGTATAATAGAAACCGAACCAGAGAGAAGGAGGAAGGACGAAATGATGGATATTTGAGCTGCTCTGATACTTTCAGAGAGAAAACCTTTGAATATCCGGCAGAGAACATTTCAGCGACGCTTCAGCAAATCCAAAAGTAAGATTTGAGTGAAGGAGGAAAGTTTGCTGAATTATGTGAGACTTCAAGCATCAAGATATTCCGTGCTGAGTCGGTGAAACTGGACAGACATTTTCTTAAACCGACACAAGATATAATAAAATGATAACAACCAGGAAATATAATTGAATTCTAAATGAATTAAGGACTATTATTCAGACCATTGATATCCTTGAATTGTTGGCCTTCACTCTTAGTATTTGTTTGCAACAGTTCGTAGTTAAATGAGCGTCTTTCGAGGTTTGAATTGAACTCTTCTTCTCATTATTTGCTACAAAACTATAGTTCAATAGATGAAAACAATTAGACTCAGTTAGTGTCTTTGAAAATGGCTTTAAAAATGTGATTTAAGTGAGAAATGCTTGGTAATGTTTGAACTTGATATTTGTAAATAATAAATCATTTTGTACAGATGTTCATGGCCCCTTATTGTTGAATTGTAATCACTTTGGTGATCTCTTAACTTTTCATCTAGCCGCATCGTTTATGGCCACCTGCCAAACTACTGACAATCCCATCAGCCTCAGCTGTAGTGTGTGTTTAATCCCAACATGCTACATGCTAAACATCAGCATGCAGTTAGCATCCTGACATTAGCATTTAGCTCAGAGCATCACTGTGTCAAAGCACAGCAGCTAGCATGACTGACGACCACATTTTGAGCCAAATCTTTTTGCTTCCCTGTGGCTAAGGGACGCTTTGGTGGAGCGACACAATTAATAAAAACAACACTTGATCTCTTCTCACATAGTCTGATTAAAAACAGTTTTCATCCACAGAACCTATAAAGAAATAAACACCAGTTTATGAAGCACTCTCCCCTCAAGGTCTGTAAAGAAGCTTCTGATATAAGTACACCTACTAGATTGACCTTGAGGTGAGTGTGTTTTGTCAAAAGACCAATGGATACGTTGGGTGGTTATTTTCGATATCACATCCTGGGGAGGGCAGCTCAGCCGGCTGCTGACGTCACATCTACGCACCACGGGTTTCTTGCTTTTGGATGCTTATCATGTAACTGCAACGTCCAGAGCAGGAATATAGCCAGGGAGCTTTATCTGCCTCCAAATACATCCCTCCTCTCTCTCTCTCTCTGCTGTGACTGGTTCATTAAAGGCACAAAAATAATCACAACATGACTGTAATTCGTGATAAACTGCCACTGTGAAACCAAACAGAAAGCAGAATTTGTCATCCTCTTGATTAAAACCCCGGGCTCCTGAGAGTCTGCTGCCCTGCGGAGAGCGATAAGCGCCACTATGTCTGCCAGATACAGTACATGAAGGTACTGTGTCTGTGTAGCCCCCGTGGCTTCATGTGGCTCTTTATTTTTTAAGACCAAACGAATGACGGCCTGACCTTACCGAACCCTACAAACTGACAACGTGAGTTATACTCGCCGCTGATGAGTGAATTTGGCAGATTTCTCCCACAATTGTATAAATACCTTCAGACAACCTCCACTCTTCTAGTCGGGGACTGGAACAGGAACGGTAACGAAGCCAACAGCTCTCTCTTTGAATCAGGGCGTTGATATGACGAGGGTTTCATCCCCGGAGAGCGCAGAGTTCACACTACATTAGATTTATGCTGATCAGCAGCAGTGAGACGAAGAGGTGGTGTTTACTCTGCATTTCTCTCTGCTGCACTGTAAGTGTCAACATTCTCTCTGATGTGAGTGCCACAAACTACAAAAAACTTTGGACTGTGAGCTGGCCCTGATGGTCTACTGGCAGCCCCGGTTTGATTCCCAGTGAAGGAACGAGTCCACTGCTGCACATACCCTCACCTGCAGTACACAAGCTTTACATACCCATACATAATAATACTACTGCTCATATATCTGAATGTTGGATATCATTATGCAATGTTTGTTTGTGTGCTGATTGGTGCGATGATGTATTACTGCTATCTGTGCAACAAATTGCCCCGAGGGGATAATTAATAACAAACAATTATTATAATCGTCACATTCATTACATACATGAAATTTGACTTTTGCATTTATCCCATCCAAAGCATTTAAGACCTACTCACAGCACGGAAAAATATAATTTACAAAATGTAACTCAACTTATTTCATAATTTTTCATCTGAACTACTTTTTAAAAAGAAAGAGCCCTATCTATGAAAACTCTTGTCGTTATGTTGTATTGATCTTTCAAAGTAGACCGTTCCTGGAAAGAGATGCTGGTGTTACTCCTGTGAGCACCACAAATTGAAATCCCACCCCGCTCCATGATATTGGGGAGGATGCAGGAATCTCAAAGATAGATATTCCAATCTGCACATCTGCAGTAGACGCCACTAGAGAGGTGGTTGTCAACCTTTTTGACTTTTGACCCCTTTAGAGCTGAAATAATATGTTTTATTGTCGTAAATTACCTGCAAGGTAAACTATGTGTAGTAGTATTAAAAACGATGAAATTAGCAACATATGTGCTTTGAAAGTATGGCTGTTATTACTGGCAAATATCAACAACAACTAAATCCCAACATGTGCCATCACCTTCATCCCACTTACTTGTACTGTGATGAAACAAATAAAGCCCCGCAAGGTAAAAACATTCCCACTAGAGCAAACTACTGCAAGCAGAACAGGTACCGTACATCAAACCAGGAGGCCACGCTACTGTAACTGAGCTTGTTAGCTGGAGAAAAAAAGGGCTGCAGCCTCAGTGCCATGCAGGATCCAGGACCAGCCCTGTCTTTTGAACTGGCCTCACGCTCCACTGAGCTCTGACTGAGAGTGAGCCGGTCGACCGCCAAGCTAGACAACAGAGGCTGCAGAGAACACAAAACAAAAACAGTGCGAAGAAGTGGAAGCTTCAGCAGAAACTCCAAATTTCCTCCAGTCTCCTCTCAAGTAACTTAACTCCAGCTGCATCATCTTTCCATCAGAATTATTCAGTACTAATGACGAGGAGTTAGTTCCTGATCTGTAATCATTACTTGATAACATATCATTTTATCCTTTTCATGAATACCAAAAGGTCACTCCTTCACCTTGCACAAGATCACACCTCCTGCCATTTTGTCTTCACACCACCACCTCCATGTTCTCCATCTACCTCCATATCTGTGATCTGAAACACTGGTGGTGATGTGTCTCTGTTCAGCACAGAAGCCCATCGGCTCTGTGTAGCTGCAGTGGACACGTGCGATCGCTGCCAGTTGCCCAAAGGTAGTAATGTCACACTCGCTCACATGGCACATTGATCACCGACGCTTGTTGGGTCAATGATACAGTCCACACATAAAGTCTGCGGGGAGGGCTTGATTACCAACGTGTCTGTCATTTCATCCAGACACGCCGTTATCTGTTCATCGACTCTGCGTTAGAATTTACCCGCAGCGTTGCGGTGGTTAAACCAACTTGCACCAGTTTATCAATCTACTTGTTGGCTAAATTTCTCACTACATTCCAAAAGAAGTCAGAGAGTTATCTCTGAGCTTTTCATGCATTATAACCATTCCCGTCTGCTCTCCTCTGGACTTATAAACACCGCCTCCCTTCACTTGAAACCCGTCCAAGAGAAGAAATATTGACCTTCCTTAATTCAAAGTAAAGCACAGAACATTTGCAGCTGGTAAAATCCGACAGGGTGAGAGTGAAAGGAGATAAAAGATGTGGAGAGAGACAGAGGTTGAGAAGATGGAGGGCACAGAGAGCCAGGAAACATGAAGCTGACGACATGAAACAGCTGCTCGAGAATCTCTGTGACCTCCACCTCTAAAAACCTTTTTTAAGGTGAAAATAAATCTAAAAAAGAGAATAATAACTAAAGAAGCGTGTTTGTCTCAAAAGCAGACTTCTTTCCTCCGCCTTTTAACTTCTTCCAAAAAATAAAGGTCACTTGCCAGCCGACCTCCAAAAAGGCCGCGCAAAGTTGAAGCAAGGAAGTGCAAACAATGCGTCGACCCTGACCTCGCTCTACTCAAATAAACTATCACGAGGAGTACTAAAGTGGCTCGTTCCGCCCCGGCACCACCCACCATCTCAACATCCTCTCCCCTCCGGGAGTCTGCATGCTCAGCCAGCCGTCCTAATAAGTGAGAACTGGCCAAAGAGCCGTCCCCGGTGGGCGTCTTGCACTGTCTACTCCTGCATTATACGGAGATGTGAGATTCTTTGTCCTTGTGCCGTTTGTGGCAGTAAGTGCTGTCTCACTTCATTACAATGCAGCCGTATGTATCTGAGCCACAATCTTGCCATGATAGATTCATAGCGTGTGAAGGGGTGATGAAAGGAATGAGCGTCCATTAAGGAGCCAGAATAAGAATATTTGAAGGCATTCAATTGGAGCAGAATCTAATTTCAAAAAGAAAAAAAACGAAAGGTAAATAATGCATTTTTTTAAATTGTATTCATGACCATGTCGGACCTTTATGATTGTGGATATTCAACTGAGCTCATACAGAGTTACATATACGACATTGTGTGTATCCTTGGGGCAAATGTTTTTCGAATGCATTTTTAAGCCATTTAAAAAAAAGAAAATTCAACCCTGCATTGCAAGCAGTCTCCTATTCGTCACTGCCTTTTGCTGGTGAATAGCTTTGTGTTTTAGTACGTTACTGTCACCAACTGCCAGAAGGTGAAACAGTCTGAAACAATTTCATATGAGATACAGAGAGATATAGAAAGATACAACATGCAAACCAAGTTTTAGATCCACTCTTAAAAAAAACATTGAACCTCCACAGGGTACTCCACATGAACTACGATGGCCTTCAGGGAACATAAGAATATGTTGAAGGCTCTCTCTTTTGTGTGTGGGTTCTCCTGAGAGTAAATCTCACTGGTTTCACATCAACTATACTTTATTAGGTACACCTACAGCTAAAAGTAATACAGTCTAATACAACAATCCATACCTGCGCGAAGGTTAGAATGCAGTTTGTGGTGCTGTTGAAGTGCATTGCATTAAGGGAGAGACGCTGCTGTTATTCAACCTATCCTCATTGATATAAGAGAGGTGGACAGTGGACCGAAAATTCTAATATTAGATTATTTGTTAAGTTGTTTATTGCTGTCTGTTCGCATTGAGCCAAAATGGAGAGTTAGTTTCAAGCAAAAGCATGCTGGATTATTGGAAGGTGTGTTTTATTCGTGGCCGGAGGTTTATAAAGCATTTCTCTCTGGTATGTGGAGGGCTGGCTAAAGCTCCATCTTTTATTATTTGTGTCTTAATATCTACAGAGTTACTTCGCCATGATGGAAAGACTGAAATCTCTCAGAGAGCAGACCTGACATGAACAGTGTGCCGGCATCTTTGTGCGGCTGCGACTGAGTTTTAGTGTAAGAAAATATTGATTTCAGAGTAAATCAAGCTAAGATTCTTTGGCTCTCTCTATGAAGCTTTTTAAATCAACCAATGGGTTATTTTGTTCCTCCTCCATCTGTGCTTCCAAGAAATGAGTCTCCTTTAATAAGTCCTTCACCTAGATACCTCTGATTCAGGAACAAAACAATGATTATTCATTCAGTGTCCATAAAGGGAGACCTGAGTCTAGGTGTTTCCTGAACGGGCTGCAGTAACCTCACAATTACCCACAATTCCTCCCTCCTGAGACTCATTTGATTGCGATGGCTGATCTCCGTGCGGCAGGGCTTGTGCTCGACCGGCTTCTGTAACAAGTGTGCGGCGTATTCGTTCTGCCACATTAATCGCAAAATCTACAGGGTTGTTTTTATGCCAGTGTGCAGCCGTGACGAGGGGAAATCAATTCTGAGCTACACCGTGTTTGGAAATAAGCCCAGCCAAAGTTCCTATGTTCAAGTGTAATTGCATGATGTAATGGTGAACGAGGAGTAGGGCTGCATGTGTGTGTGTGTGTGTGTTTGTGTAGCCTTGTGCTTCTATATTTAGGAGGACCTTTTTTTTTAGATGTAGACAGAGAGAATATATTTTTGGAAAGAGAGGACATTTCGGCCGTTACTCACTTCCCCCAAAGGAATAGTTCAACATTTTGCTTTCTTGTCGAGCGTTAGATGAGAAGATCAACACCACTCTTATTACCGTAAAGCTCGTCTGTAAGGTTAATATGAAGCTACAGCCTGTAGCCGCTTAGCTTAAGTAAGTGGGAGTTGACGCTGCAGGCAGGAAAAGGTGCAGAGAGGACGAGCTATCTTTGAGGATGTTGGTGAGGGTTGTACGGTGGCCTCATCACGCCTTTCACACAGTGTTGGAGGAGAAGCAGACAAAATGCCGCTGATCCTGCAGCAGCACTTTTGTACCCTCTTCAGTTCCTCTGCGAGGTCTTTTGTCAGCCCAAAACTCAGACTGGAGTGGACATACTCAATGATACAGTTTATATGGGCGTCCCAAGTTTAAAGGAGACTCTACTTGTGTTTTGACCAGAAATGGTTGGAGACGGAGTAGAGGGGATGTTGTCTTCTCTCCTGGCACCGATCACCATATCCGTGATCAAAGCTCCATTCATAGAAAGTGAAAAAACGCTCATATTTCCACATTTTTGCTGGTCACACTTACATACGCATGATGCATGATAGTTTTGGCAGCACAGACAGTGAATAAATACAATTGTTTCAAGGAGATGTTTTCACAGGAATATAAAATAGAAATTGGAAAGGAATTGTGATCTACTAATGCCAAGATTTTGTATTTATTTAAATCAAATATTTAAATAAAACACGATTGAATTTCTCATAATTTCAATTGTGTATTTCTATACAAATAACCACTATATGACGAAAACAAAGTAAGAAGATAACTCTGGAGCGGTTGTGAAACACATCTAAAGTCTAAAGCCTTGCTGTCAATTTAAGAAAATCGAAAATTGGAATCAGTGCATCTCTAATTATATCCATAGCTAGTTAGCTGTTTCCGTTGGTTTCCAGCCTTTATGCTAAGCTAAGCTAACCGAACGCTGGCTGTAGCATGTTTAAAATGCAGACATCTTCTCATCTAACTCTCAGCAAGTAAGCAAATAGGTGCATTTTCCCAAAATGTCCGGTTTATGGGTAGGATAAGGGTTAGTGTTTCATCTATCGGTGTCGGATAAAGTTAAGAAGGTTAGTTTTACAACGACGGTCCTCACAAGAGTAGTAGTACAGAAATGTGTGTGTGTGTGTGTGTGTGTGTGTGTGTGTGTGAACAGTGAAACACACATGGGGATATTATGAGGTTCTGCTGAGTTTAAATCCCCAATTTGACCACAGGGATTAAACCTGTTCCAGTGAGTCTATTCCCTAAAGCAGAGTGACAGATGACGACTGAGGAGAGCATAGAGTTTAATTTAGTGCAGCAATAATAGAAACCAAGCATTCAGACATATTGCTAAATGCTTCTTTGCAATCAGTTTTAACTGCAGCGTCAGTCTGTTCAAAACAATTTTAGAATAATAATTATTCAGTAATATTGTCATATTTTTTTCCTATCTCCAACTGCTGCTGGGAAAGTTTTTATCTGCAAAGTTCCGGCTCAACAAACGTCCTTTTGAAAGCAGTAATTTGGCTGAGATGAAAACGACGCCAGCAGCAGAGGAAGACGATGCTCTGCCAGCTCTGCCAGCTCTGCCACCTCGTTGCGGTGCCTAAGTGTGGAAGACTCTGGCGAGGGGGAACGAGACTTTGTGATGTAATCCGTGACCCGGGTCATCTCCAAACCCGGAGCAGAGCCGTAATGGCCTCCTCCACAGGCACTGGCTGTGCCTCAAATTAAGGAGCCATAACAGGCCCGTAAATTTAAAGTGAGGCGGCTGGGACTGGAATGAAAAGGGGACGGAGAGACACAGAGTATAAAGAGTTTCATGGAGTCATTAATGTGTTTTCTGTGGTAATTTTGCGAAGCCAAGACACTGCAGCGCTCTCCATAAACCACAATCAGATTAAAACTCTTCTTTTTAAGTACAATTTAGAAGAAAAAAAAGAAAAAGCAATGAACTCTGGACTATGAACATCTATCATACCAGTAGATTCATGAGGCTTCCTTCAGTCCCCCTCTCTAAATTAAATAAATAGCAGTTTCATATCCTCACAACCCCGACCAACTATGACTACACTCCCACACTCTAATGAAGCTGATGTTCACATAACTGCCCCGAATCTTTGCACTGGTTTTTACAAATGTGCCACTTGATAAGAAATACATTAAAAACAGGTTTTTAATTGCAATACTGATTGTGGGATACATTCATAGCTCCCTCCCTTATTATTCACAGTCTTAAAACCTTCTTTAACTTTTAGGAAAGTTGTTAGTCAAAGTCTACAAGTTACTGTAACTATAGCCACAACTCAATAGAGATGCTCTAGCAGATGATAATAGACTTGTAGAACCAGGAATACAACTCTGAAACCACTGATTCTGTATTTTACAGTTTTTTTTATTAGGTTACAATTTGGTGCACGTGTGTGTGTGTGTGTGTGTAGCATATATTTTACATTTCTGTATGTAATAATGATTGTTGTGAATAAAATAAATAAACAATTAAATGTAACACTACTTACTCACTTGTTGCATTATTCGAACTACAACCAATCAAACATTAGTTAGATTTTTCCACCATGCTGGTTGACATTGATTTGCCCAAAGACCCTGAACAAACATGATGTCAAGTGGACAAACAATAAACCCCTGCAGGAGATCCCCCCCAGGTCACACACTTGGTCACAGTGTGATTTTAGCTTATCAATTATACACACACACACACAATGTTTTGAGATACCGTTTACAGTAACTTGGCAATCGGCGCACGAGGGGTTAAAATGACTGCATGTGATCCGTTGGTGAACTGAGAGCATGTGACACACAGAATGGAGCTGCTCATGTGTAAAACTGATACAAGCACATGAGGAAATGTCTCCGCAGGGCTCAGTGTTTATGTGCTGCTCGATGTCGATAGTTTGGTTGGTCAGCTAAATTTGTTTGTGTGTGTGTGTGTGTGTGTTACGGTTGATCGGTGACTTCCTGCTGATGAGGTTTGTATCCATCCTGCAGATTTAAGGTCGTGGCCCATTGATCTTTGAAGAGCTCGATTCAATTGGCTTTGATTTATTGTTTGAGTTTTTGATGACAAAAGCTGCAAAGGCCTATCCAATTTTAAATATTTATAAGACTTAAGACAACCTAAATGTATTTTTTGAGCTATAAACTAAATGATATAACTGTGCTGTGATGAAACACATCAATGCTGGTGTTAATATTTCTATCAATATTGGAATTTCATGGTTGAAAAAATGACTTTTGTGTAGCATTACAAGCACAACAACATCCCTCAATCCACTTCTTACCTTACTTATTCTTCTAAACGCTTAAGTAATTAATGTCGTGGTCTTTCAGCAGAAGATATTATGCTCAATCGTGTGTCTAAAACCATGAATAACAATAGAATACTTTGATTTAGAACAACAACTTCAGACAGAAAGAGACGGGGTGGGACGATGTCCCCAACAAACATATTTGTTCTCACATCTCTTGCTGTTTGAGTGCCAAAGGGTCGAGGGATTCAACAGTGCTCAGAGCTAGTTTACTTCAACACACCATAATCACAAAAAAACCTAGACTTAATTAAAAAGCCATCAGACGCTGCAAACTCTCTGCTGCCAACATGGAAGTGCCAGGAAATGTCTGATCTACTGAAAATCTGTGACGGAGCATCAAAAACTCTGTGTTGACGACGATCACCGTGTTGATTTAGCTTCTGAACAAGAAACTCAACACTTCTACCAACAGTCCATAAAATGTGTGGTCCGCTGATAATAGCTGTGTCGGCTTTTTCTGTTCACAGAAAGAATCTTGAGTGTAAAAAAAAAAACTGAACAAGATCAACAACGCTATTGTTAGCAGGATGCCGGGTTAACCACAGAGATGTGCTGAAATTGACCTTTCTCCTTCAACGTAATTGCTTCGCTTCTTCGTCACACCGGGGTCCTTTGTGGGGGTAATCGTTTCATTACAGCAGAATCCATTCTGCACATCGACGGGCTCATTCAACGGGGTGCTTTGCCCTCACATGCCGTTCCGTTTGTCAGTCCAGCTACCTGCTTTTAAAATGCATTCCTCCACTTCCTCCTCTCTCTATAATTTCCTTTTATCTTCTAAGTGCCTTCCTCAATTTTATCAAGAAAAAAATAATATTTTTCTCTTTCCTTGCGAGTAGCCATATTATGTAAATGGATTTTTCTTGAGGACGTGTTGCGATGGAGCCAAGTTCTCTAAATCAGATGTGTTGTTTGTGACTCATAACAACCCATGTGAGCGTTTTCTGTCCCGATGTCCTAATCAATAGTTTGTAAATGACTTCCACAACCACACAAAATATTCACATGAGCGTTTTATAATGTGACACAGCTACAGTTTGGTTTTTACAGTTAGGACAGATTGTGGTCAAAGTTAAAAGGAAACCAATGTTGGACTTAAACAGGACATGAACGGCCATCTTCCGTGTCCAAGTCGCACGCTTTGTTCACCAATCACTCCACCCGCAAACCTCTGCTACAAGTGGTTGTCAGGTAAATGTAAACGTGGGTCAATTTAATCACTTGGTGTTTTTCAAGTGAAGCTGATCAAGTTAAAATTAATTGAGGTCTGATTTATACCCGGATTTGAACCCCTCAATGCAAGACTTGGAGGACATGCAAACGCCACATAAACTTACAGCTAAGCACTATTTCCTCTTTTCTATTTGGTAAAAGCTATCATTTCTCCCGCTAACATGGCTCACCTAATCAGAAACACCACTGATTGCCGACTGCTTTGTTGTTGTGAATGATTGGGGCTCTTCATTCTTGTCATTCCTGTAATTTCTTTTTCGTTCGCTATGATTTTCGTGTCCTTGAAGCGGAACGATCGGGGAAGTAATCACAATTATTTCCTCTTTATTTGATGTGCCCTGTGGCGGCGGTCCAGCAAATAAACAGTGATGAACCATGCCGGGTCCGAAGCAGCCTTCGAACAAGCGCTTGTGGTGGAGTAATTAATTGGTGGCGTACCGACATGACCTCTAGTGCATCTTTTAAACAATGTAACGTGTGATGCCATGCGAGTGAAGCCATCGCAAAAATACAGAATAATCAAGTGGAAGTAGAAGTGTGGGAGATATTTATGAAACGATTTAGCCCCTGCACAGCCGGCACACATCTAAAGGCCTCTTAAAAACGAGTGCGGATGACTCAATTGGGCCGGGATTCAGTTTGGCGAGTCCTGTACAACGAGATGTGTGACAGACGGTGTCCTTTAGAGCCGAATAGCACAATGACAGCCAGTCGATAAAAGACCAGCGGGGAGATTACAGTAGGGTACTGCGCAGGGCACCGAGGTCCATCACGATTACCTTAACAAATGTCCACCACTTGCTCATCATTCTCCCTTACACCCCTTTGCTCTGTATACTTCCCTCCACACATTCATACTCTAGTACAGATAAAAAGCCGCTCTTGTGTGTTCCCACGAATCGCCGTGTGCCCGGGATGGATGGAGTGCACGTGGCGATATGGGGTGTGATTATTCATTTGTGTCAGAGATCTAGTGGCTGGAGATAAGATGGGACCCCCCTCTGCAACAATGGAGGGCCTCAGGGAGAGCAGATAATCGAGCCACTGATCCCTGTAGTGCGCTGGACCCAACCACCCGCCCGGCTTCCTCTCTCTGCTTTCTTTCACCGGGCGTATCTGCTGGGAGTAGCGCGGCGTTGTGTGCCTATCTTACTGTACCAGATTGGCAGCGTTCCTACGCGCCGACGTCCGTCCCCAAGGTCCAGAAGCATCTGTACAGCTTAAGAGGTTGTGTGGAGGAAGGCAAGCACGGGAGGGGGAGATGGAGGAGATAATCTGGCTCATGTTTAAGGCCCGTGGATGTGGAAATGAGAGGGAATTCAGATTTCCTTTCCAAATTCTGGTTTTCTGAGGCTGTTGAGTAAGAAGAAAAATATCTTCATATCCCAAAAGCAAGAAAAAAAATGTTTTCACATGCACTATGTACACTGTACAATGTTCATGATCAATTCTGTTAATTTCTATAAATTTGGCTTATACTTTAGTCAGTCAAAAATCGATACCGGCTAAGTGTTTCACAAATGGGGGGCAAATGTCGCTAATAGTTTAGCTTCTGATAACCGCAGCCAGCAGGTCTTAAGGGCAACGTGTGTAAGAGAACTCACCACACAAAAATGCAAAGAAACCCTAACCCTAACCCAACACCAAAGCTGTCTTCTCTGAGTCCTTAGACTGACCTGCTGAACGATGGCTGATTTTAGTAACATTAATATAAATCTAACCCACCTGGAGGCAGCGAGTCAGTCAATCTGCGAAGCTTCTAAAGGAACCCAGCTGAGCGGCCTAATCACATGCTGGAGGAACTATTCCCAGCCAAGAAAAACAAAAGCCTTATAAATTACCTCACATGCACTTGTTGTGTCTGAAAGTGTTCAACGTTTGCACCAAGCTGCCATAGTGTCGATGCTCTCTGCTGCAAATCTCACAGATGACATGTCCAGCATACAGATAGCCTCATTAGGCTCTGATTGATGTCGGTGCAAGCTACCGCTAAAGCTAATGGCTTCATGTGGTGACGAGAACAGGGGAATGTGAAGGTGAAAAAAGGAGCAAAACGTACAAGTAGCAAAAAAAGGGGTATGAGCACATTTAACACAGACGCACACACACACACACACACACACACAAAGGGCATCATGCAGTACGCAGCATGCATAGCAGTGACACCGTTGTGTTTGATAGAGGGTAGACGCTGCTGGGAGCAGGGTTATCTGCATGCAGCATACAAAATATCATCTGCACCACTTTAGGCACCTTGAGGGGCATCCATTAGTGGAGCTACATGCTAGTTAGAGGTACTAATCTGCATGGGTGACACTGCTGCCTTGGTATTTTTTTTTATTTTCATAATTTATGCAAACCATGCACTCTGTGTAGTTTAAAGGGAATCTGCTTGCATTTGCGTTCCACCTGCATGATCATTTTTCACTTCACAACAAAAAATGACCCATGTCTCTGTGACCAACCTAAGTAAGTATGTCATCCATGCTATTCCCCAAACCACTCTGTGATTTTGTTCAACAAACGCAAATGTCAAGATCGGCTCGGAGTGACCCGGCTGAGGGCTGCGCTCGCCATTCACAGTAAAGATCACACGCATGCTTAATCAGGTGTGAGTAGCACCAAACAATGAAGCAACATCATCCCAAAAACTGGCCTTGGGGCCCCGTGTTCTGGTCAATTAGAGAATTAGAAGTGTCAGATGGGATCGTTTCGCTCCGCTCATTTATTCATAAGGCTCTCTGGAGCCCCGTGGCTCTGGACTATGTGGCCGGTGTCGACGGCTGTTGTTGAATCTTATATCTCCGTTGCACATTCAAACAGTTATACTCCAGGAAGGCTGTCATTTTGGTCCAACTGCTGGTTTGAGTGGTTCATTTGTGAGGCTACACAGACCGCCACACTCTTCAACAAGAGCCTCTCAGCTTTGACAACAGCCTGGTGCTGCTCTCACCAGAGAGCCGGCCTCTTCATCTTCAGCACGTCACGTGGTAGCGTGGCCTAAAATAACCAATTTAACGCCATCCTTGTAGCTCTAGACACGCTGTACTACTATGGAGCTCTGAAACGAACCAAATGTAGTGAAAGGTTATCGGACAAGTCAAAAATATAACTGAATACATCTAAAGTTAATGTGTAAAATATATGAATAACTGAAAACAATGATAGCTAAACAATAAGCTCGTCACCTATAACTTTTGTCATCAAACAACACCTGCCAGTGGATGCATTATTGTTTTTCATATCAAATGTCAATCAAAATCAGGATAAAACTCAATACTAGTGTTCATGTAAACTATTTGACGGACGACATGTTAGCAAATGTTTTAAATGTTAAGTTGAACAAAGTTGAAAGAAACTAAAGTAACTAAAGCCATAAAAAATACAACACTTAGTGGTTGTCTGCCTAAAGCACCAGAAGGTCCAGAGACAGCCTTGCATGCGATCCTTGAACATCTCTGATGAACTTAAAACAGTCCTTATTTTTAACTTGAAAAAGATAAGGTACCCAGGAGCCTAAGCATCTCCACAAACTATTCCTGGTGCATTCCCTGAAGGAGAGCAGTCTCCTCTCTCCATAATTCAAGACCTAACTTTTTTTTTTCTTTTTAAAGTGACACACGGGGATACACAGACACACGGTGGACAGAAGAACATGTCAGGGTGAAATCACACATGGTTTCCTTCACATAGTTAATGTGTGTTAACTTACATAAAATATCCTCTATAATGTGGTAATGTGAGCGGCATGAACTACATAGAAATCAAGCTTTTAGGACTCAATAATTGACGAAAGGTGACAAGATAAAGACATTTGCAGTGAATTAACAATTAAAGCTATCGGCTGTTCCATCGATAACAACATAACTTCAGCAGGGAGAGTAGAGCTTCACAGAGTCCGTCTGCCAACATGTTTTCTTTGTCAGATAATATTTTCTTGACTCGATATGTGACATGAGCTAATGTACCGCTCCCTGTCGACTGGCTGCTGCTGAAACTTTGGATGGTTTTATTCATCAGCGTCTGATGAATAAACGTCAGCGTTTCGGATGAGATGGGCGAGGTACGGCCCTGTAGTCCTGACTGCAGTGTGACACACCCCTCTGCGCTCACCGTTGGCACCGTCGCTCCAACCTCAATCTGCATTACTCCCTTAATGAGTCAACACACCTGGCAACCAATATGAGCTGCATTTAATGTCACTGGACTCCCACACACACACATTTGAGCGTGCAAAACATCCACATCACACACTTGCAAGCCGACGTAACGTGACATCTTGAAGGTGCTCCTGACAATGTCACACTGAGGAGTTCAAGGCAGAGCTGCGACTAATTATGAATTCATTATCAATTAATATATCGGTTGTTTTTCATAGTAACTAATTCATCTTTAAACGTGCATTAACCGATTTTTTGGGCTACTTAGGGGTGGGCTGTAAACACAACGCTGGTGGTGAGCAACAAACACCATGGAGCCACATTAGCCTCCATTTGAGAAAGAAACGTGTGGACTGTTTCTTTCTCAGCACTTGTACATATAGCGTGAAGCGTCGTCAAGCAGTAAGTCATCAACAACAAACATCTCCACATATGGAACTCCCGTTGGTCGGTTTTCATCTGCTTGAAAAACGTCCAGTGCCTCCTGCTGTTAACTGAACCCAACTTTGATCCACTGCACTGCTCCTCCATAACCCCGATTCTGTCCTGCTGCCAAAATGCAGTTTGTTCAACCATCTGGAAAGTAGACACACTATACTTCCTTGTCCTCCTCTCTTACACTTACCCCTATATAGCTCCACTGGGTCTCGGTGAAACATAATTTAGGAGAAGACCGACTAGACCGTATCAGGGACTGTATCTGAGCCCGAGTTTCCAATTGGCTGGTGTGTCCCGGCCCTGAAGTCTACCTTGTGGGCTCATCGCTGGGAGATCAGCAGCCAAAGGAAATAAACAAGGCAGTAAACACTGTATAACTGCTGAGAGGGGGAGGCCACAGGGGAGAGCTCACTTTTCACTCTCTGCCTCATCAAAATATGTCCAACTCCCCACAAAATCACACCAATCACTTCACTGGAAGGTTTAAAGGGAAGGGTGACACATATGGCTAGTTAGAGTGCTATAGATGTCACCTAAATCAGTAAATTGGTTCTCCTATATCAGTCCCTTAACTTATCCACCAGAGACAATGCACTAATTGTTGTAAATATGTGTGAGCTGCAGCTTCTCAAATGTCAGAATTTTCTGGTTTTCTTTTGCGTGGTGCAAAATTAGCATTTTTAAGACGTTGCCTTGGGCTCTTGGAACGTGGACATTTTCCACTCTTTGAGGGTTAGAGATGCCTATAATCAATATTTTTATATTCAAGGTGGATCAAATGACTCGCTCAAAGTCATCAACCCAACTGACTCAGGGTTATTTTTGGCTGTAGCTGTCTGGCACCTTTAAAGATCATGCCTTTATAAAGACATGGAAAGAAAAGATGAACAGAGACAGCGACCGTGCGGTCACTTTTCATGACAACACAAAGGAAGCAATTCATGATTTATGTTCCGTTTTTTACCTCGGACAGACATAATTCTATTAAAACGTTAAGTACAGCAGGTGAGCTTTTTAAATTACCGTGGTGACCTTACAATTTTATTAACCAGGTTTGATGATAAAAGTAATTCATATTTTACATCATAGTTATAAGTCAATTCGTGCTCTTAAAGCCTCTTCCCATGAAGGTTGGTCAGTGAAACCCTCAACGCTTGTTGGTGGTCGTGTGACTGACACATCCAGCTTCATCGATGCCATATTCAGTCCAATCAGAAGCAGCAGTAGTGGTCGCTTGGAGCAGCTGACATGACTTCTCTTGTGTCAATCAAACAAAGAGCCGTCACTTGCGTGTGCGTCGACTCACAACAACAAACAAAGCAGTGCCAAGATGTCCTCGTTCTTGCTTGTTTTGATCAAAAAAATTGGAGATGTAAGCGGTGATTTAAGGGTCTGTAACCACACTGCTGAAGCTCGACCGGTAAGAGTGCTGAAGAGCAGTTCTGCCTCCAAGAAATATTTGTATGACCTCATCACCTGTGTACCTGGAGTAAACATTTGCTCTCAGTGGTCTTTCATCCTCAGTCTTCTCCTGCTATCTCCTGGTACCCGGCTTCGTCTCTGACCACCTGCGGCTCCCTCCTCACATTCCTCCCCCATCGCCTCCCGGAGGAGTGTGCTCGCTGTGCGCTGCCATCCATCAGGCTTGTCATCGGTCGCTCCGGGGCGGTCGGCGAGGACTGCGTGGGACTCGGCTCATTTCCCTGCTCTGATTATCCCGGACTGCTCAGCGGGAACGGGGGGGGCCCCCATGCCGCTCGGGCCTTCGTCGCTCTTCCACCTCCTCCTCCTCCTCTTCGTCTTGCTCTTCTCACTTCTCTTCTGTCTTCCTGTATTAGTTCCCCCTTCAGTCAGTGCAGTTATTGCACTCCCCCATTTCGTACTAATCTCGTCACCTCTCCACTTGCCTTTCTCCTGCACAGTAATGATCAGCATGATATGGGCCGATGCGTCTGCAGTGTGTTTACGTGTGAATACATGAATGCAACTGGTCTCTCTTTGGGTTTCCCCAGACTGCAGGAAAGCCGGAGTTTCATTAAAGGAGCTTTTGTCCGACAGCATGGGACTCCCTGACTGTTTTAACAGCTCTTGCCATTTCATCATGGAAACTGTTAGAAGACTCTCCTGGTGGATTTCGACAGTTAAATTAAAGTGTGGAGGCAAGGTCCTGCTGTGAGCGGCGGTGAAAAATGTCCACCAAACCTTTCTTTATGTGATGGCGGAGGTCTTAAAGAGAATAATCCTCGGATAGGACTTCTGCACTTGAAATTCAGTAGAAGTTCAGTGTTTTTTTGGAAGAATATGGAAATATGGAAGTTAGATTTTAAAGGATTATCTGAAAGTTTGTGTTTAATGCTTTTTGCTTTACTTTCCGAATGCAAGATTAAAGCTGCTGGTTGCACTTAATAATGCAAGTATTGGCTTTCCTCCTCAGCTTCCTGGCTTACAAAATATATTTTGAAAGTAACCAAAAGTTGCTGAGGTCAGGTAAATAATGGTTGGTTAGTGTGTTCAGTGAAGGAGGATTAGGAAACTACAATTATCTACAGTAAAATATGCACTAAAATGTACTCAAGGCAGTTTTTTATCGAAGCGGCTTTTATCAATATTTTTATAGTAACAATGATTCACATGGCTACTTGTTTGAGAAAGAGCTCGCTTCTAGCAATGAATCCACAGAAATGTATCATTCGAGCTCCTTATAGCGTCTTTGAGCTCATTGTTTTGATTTTCCTGAACGCAGCTTTTCTGTCTTGGATCATCGTTCTCTGCCACAGCACGCAGCTGTTTTCAGCAACAGGTGCTGTTATTCATATTAATAATATCTGTTAAGAAAATATGTGAAATTGTTTAGTTTAGTAGACAGAGTTAGGGACTCGCTGGTGAACTCAGTTTAGCAGATTAAGAACCAGATGTTCTTCTCAGGAGATGGTGAAGGTCAAACCAGCATTAAAGGAGAATGAAAATGGGATATTCGTCGGCTCCAGATGCCAATGTTGCTCCGTGTCCACTGGATGTGCTTAAATCAACTGTTTACTAACAAGCTTGCATACTAGCAAGCTTGTTTCTGCTGCCAGATGGCCATACATATTGTTATGCAAGTTTAAGTACAGTGCTGAAGAAATTTGAGAAAACATCAGTTGGCCAATTTTTCAGCAAATCGCTTAAAATATTTGTTTGAGCTTCTCCAGTCAGAGTATTCGTAGATTTTCTCCAGCTCATATCATTTAAAACTGTAATGCCTTTCATGGGTGAATTTCTGCTATTTCTTCTAATTCTAATCTTCTCTTTCAAATCCAAGTCCCTGCGCTGTCATCATATCTGACCAGGATCATTCCTTGGATGCTGCTGTCTAAATATCACTGCATCTCTGCCATCCGGTCTCTCAAAGCCACTACTGCTTAAACCACCACTTCCACATCACCACCACAACGACCAGTGAGGTCACCAACACCAGCTTCTAGACTCCTGTCATATAAACTATAATCATCAAGATTCACATGGAGGGAGTTTGAGTGCTGGATTCTCAACGTCCATAAAATTGTTATACACTAACAATTAATCTCTGCTAATTGAACTGACATACAGTATTATAGACTGAACTACTGAACACAATTTTAAGTAAAAATCAGTTGCAGTCGTACACGAAATATGACGCTTTCTGCACTGTTAACAGAACTGTTGGCGAGTGTACTTTTTGCTTCACATTGCCTTGACAGCGCCGGCTCCCTGGAGGCTCCTCCACAAAAACGCCGCCTCACAAGGCGACCAAGGAAGTTCATTTGGCACGTCTGCTCCCAGGCATGAGCTGGCCTACTTTAAAGCCCAGTCTGTGTAACCAACAGGCTGAACTAGTCTGGCCTTTCTTCACCTCCCGTCCCGCTGGCCACCATATTTTCTGAGCCCCCCAGAAGAGGGTTGGGAGGATCCACTGAGCATGTCCTCGCCGTCTGCTGGTCCATTTACACTCGGCTGAAGTCATGACCCCATCTGTGGCTGAATCACAGGCCTCCCGAACGCACGCATGGGCACAGCAGGCGACAGTGGTCATTTGGGGCACTTGGATTGATGTAGCCTGTCCATGGCCCAAATAGGCATTGAGGGGAAACATGCATCAGTGCCTTAAATTACCGACTTTCGGTTGTAAAACAGACACACAGTATAGTTACTTCCCCTCAAAATCATGCGGTAAAGTATGATTTGCAGGAGGGTAAGAAATGACACAAAGTTATATTTGTAATTTACATCTTGTGTTTGTACTGTTTTTGCCATTTGAGCTGAGATCATCCCCTGCCAATCCAAAACAATCCGACAAATCATGCCCATCTTATGCAGCTGTTTGCTGGCTGTGCAGCAGTGGGAGAGGAAGCGTCCCTCTCCAGCTCTCTTTCAATAGTTTCTGTCATTACATCTCGCCCCTCTCTATGGTGGCTGGCTATTTGAGACTTGACCGCATGTGTATTTGTCCTAAACTGTCCAGTAAGACCGTTGGCAGCAAATGCTTTGCCAGATTTGTAACGTGGCATCCTTTGATGCACATCAATCTAATTACCAATATGATGCAAGGTCATGGTAGCTGGGATGTACCAATCCGCTAAATGCGCCAGCCCTGAGGAGTTGACCGACATGCATCAATGCTGGGAAGTCTTTTTTTGTTTACTTTAAAACATACTATTGCTCATTTTAAACAAAATAAGGCAATGCTCCTGCATGGATGCTTATGTTAAGACATTTCACACATCTTATTTTGTTGAATAAACAATAAAAAAGTGAAATATTTTTCACAGTAATGTATCAAAAAAGAAGTGTTTTGGTGTTGCTACTGAAACTCCAGACTTCCTGAAGGCGACGCTTTCTATTTGATAATCAATTTATATTCCATTCATGACCTACACAAACTTTGGGCATTAAATCAAAAGAGGAAAGTTTAAAGTGGAGCTTCCTTCTTCGGGTGTCTACAGCTGCTGGTTCTTTCACATCAAAAGAAGCCAGTCGAGGTGGTTCGGGGTTCACCAACAACTATGCCTCGTGATGCCTTGATGTTGGAGGTTTTTCTGGGCCACACTGGGGCCACACCCAAAACAAACTGGGGGGGATTATATATCCCACCAGGCCTCAGAGGAAGGATGCAGTTACGGAGATGGCTACCACCCAAATCAAAAGCAGAACGATGCTGGAGCATTGGATGGATAGAACTGTGTTATACTGCATAATGCAACTAGATTATTATTTACAGACAAGTAAGAGAATAAAAGAATAGTCTTTCACAAAGCCAAGGTTGCTAATATAAACCTTTAACAAGTGGCGTCTCACCCAGGACACGATACAATGCTGGGAAACGAAGCAGCCGGAGCTATAGCAACTGCAGCCGGCTTGTTCAGCTCCAACATGTGGGTTTGATGAGGGTGACTGAGTGGGTGTACGACAGCAAAGTCGGTGCAACTCAAAAAAACGTTATTGTTTCCTAAAACCTCCTGTGTGGGCACGTGGCACAATCAGAAAATGCTGAAATGTGTTTTTCAGGGTCCAGCTGCTACTGTATGGGGAGAACATTGTTATGTCTGCAGCTGTAAATCGTCTCTGAAAAACATTTGGTTGGCAAAAGGTGAACTCAAAACAAGAGATGATTAGTGTTAAATAAGACAAAGCTTCTTGATTTTGCTTTTTTTGTTCCCTCTAGTTGCTCTCATAGCGTCGTGTTCGGCTGCAGCAGGCAGCTGTTTTCTGAAGAAGAAATACTCTGAAACACGAGTGTACTTTATCTGCCCCGGCACGAAGCAGCAGACAGACAAAGTTAGTGACTAGCTGGTGAACAAAGGTGAGGATTCAGCAGCTAAAGAGACAGATACGTCTCTTTGGTAGAGACCAAAAACAGAGCTGAAGGAGACTGAATATTGGACTTACATTCACCACCCAAATAAATGCTTCTGTTGCTTTGTGTCAAATAAATAAGTAAATAGGCAACACATACTGTACAGCAACACACACTGTAAATCAAAGCAGTATTTCTTTGACAGCACACCCTACAATCTCAGTCTCCAAAAACGGTCTTTAATGTGCTTCAAAGTTCCCGTCTTTTTGCATTTCTCTAATTTATTCCAATTAGAAGTGGCTGGTTTTTAAGCTCCCTAAACTGACACTTGAATACACTGAGGCGCTCATGTTACTGCTGTCCACATGTTCTGTGCTGTCCCACATACTCAGAATAGTCTTCCCCATTAGTCCGATTCCCAATTACTGCTGTCCACAACGCTGACTCATGAATGCCGGGTAACAGCTGAAGATCATCTCTCACACACACACACACACGCAGTAAAACAAATTAGCGCACTCGACAGAGAGGTTATTATTTTAGAGGCTGTCAATTTCTGCATTAGAGGTTTTTTCCACCGTTGGGCGTAATTATGTCGGAGACTTAAGATTTTCAAAGAGGGGCTCTGAGGACAACTAGTGATCTGAAAAGCTAATTAAGAGACGTGGAGAGATGAAGCGTTTCAGATCACGAGGACTATTTGTAAGAACTGCTTCACTATCAAAACTATCGCTTGACCTGATCACAGGAGAGTTTTATCCCTCTAGGCACCGGACCAAAGGCGGGGAATAAAACACCACCATGTGTTTCGTCTGTGGGAGGAAACTACAGCACCGAGAGAGAGAAAAACCCCACATGAACACCGGGGAAACATAAGCAGGCATGCAAACTCATCCGGGGTAAAAAAGAGTGAAAAAGATGCTCTGGCCTTTTATTTGACTGACTCACTCACACACCAATCAGCTTGTTGTACATGCATGAACATGGATTCACATAATTAGGGGGGCAGTGATACAATATATAGTGTAGATATGAATATAAGTGTCATAAGGGGACCATCAATTTAATAGCAACCTATCCAATAGTTCATGAATTTCTGTCGGGGCCAACATTGCCATGCCAATGGACAATCCAGAATCCCTTCCTCTTATAAAGATGGGACAGTAAACCTTCAATATAATAAATGTTTGCACAAGCCTAAAAAGAATTTAGATTCAAAAACATCTGCAGCTTCTTAGGAGAAGTATGATCCCTGTACAACCACAACTTTTAAACATTTTGAAAAGAAAAGAAAACAGCAGTGGTGATGAAATTCTGAGTCAATGTTTAAAAATCAATATCAGGAGCAAAAACAAAAGTTGGATTTGTTTATCCCTGCGTTTATGTCTCACAATTCTGTTGCATATTAAAGTTTGCAGTGAGCATATAAACCCAATAATGCCCTGACAGTTACACTGAAAAGTTTTATTTTCTGATCAGGATCAGTATATCAAGTTGCATAACCCTCACTGACCTCTCTACAAGTGCCTGAAGCAGTGGTTCAGTGGTGTTCAGAAACCCCCTGCACTAGAACGAAACTGCAGCTCTCTGTCTCAGTAAACAAACTGCTCCACCCCCACAGTCCACATGACGGGCTGTACCAGTGACTACCGCGAGGTCATGGGTCACAGTGGAAGTGAATCATGAGATGTGTCATCCTGGCAGCTGTGATTGGGTACGTTTGTTGATGTTTGACATGAGAATTAGATAAAGTCATTCCGCAACCGCACACAATAACACGACATGGTGTGCACATCCTAAAAAATCAGGTGACACAACAACATTTTTAAAGTCTGTTCTACTCTATGTTGACTAAAACTGTATCTGTAAAATGTCCCAAAAAATGTCCATGTGACATCTTAAAATATTCATAAAAGCTGCCAATCCCCAAAAGCTAAAACCGTCAAATGTTTGATATGTTTGCCTGACAACACACGGACAAACAAAAGTTAAACGCCGAAATGAATCCAACGCGATATTTCAAACGGTCACGCCTACACAGACAACTCTTTTCTGTTTCTGATCGGCCTTCGGCGGGAAAACCTTTGAATGCGCAGAGTGTGAACAATCTCTGACTGTGTCAGAAGTTTTTAATGAATCCCGTTCTACAGATTTCTCCACAGACAAAGAGGAAAAGAAAACTACAGCAGAACATTTCAGACATTGAGAAAAGGTGATCAGAGCTGATTTCTGAGCGGCGGATTGAGAGTCTTTGTCATTTTTCTAAAACATGTTTATTCCCCCCTGGAGGACTGGTTGTGTGAATGCACATCAGGCTGTTTGTGTATCCGTGCGTGTACTTCAGTGATTAACGGTGTCAGCCGCAAAATGTCTGACGGAGCAGTATCTGTATGGCGTCGGGGCTTATGCACAGATGAACACACACAATAACAGCAGCAATGAGCGGCTGGCAATGAAGGCAGAACTTGGTCTTTGAGTACATCTGACTTATTGTCGTGTTTCGCACACACACACAAAATGATGACAAACGTAAAAAAAATGTGAAAGGACATGGGAGGAACAACAACATATTAATATCAAAGCCTGAAAATATCATCAGCGAGCATCGTTTTCCTCCATCTATCTCACAGTAAACTCCCCTCTGCATATAATTTACTCTGTCGGGTCACATTACTTGTCTCCTGCGTCACCTTACTGACAGCTGGCTATAAACACTGGGATCATTGAGGGCTGGTCAGCTCGCTGTCTGATCTCCCCAGTGATGAAGCTAAGAGAGACGGATCTTTATCTGTTCTGCAGGAAGAGGGGAGAATGCAAACAGACTGAGTTTTATGGCTCATTTATTCATGATATTTGCTCAATGTATTTTGATTTTTTAATTTATATGTTGAAATTGGTTTGTCTTCATTTTAATGATTTTTTTTTTTTTTTTTAAATAAAGGTCAACAAAGGTGTCGTTGCTGGAATCAAAGCCTTGGACGTTTATCATCACATACTACAGCATTATAGCCTGACTGCGTACTTTCCAAGGCTTTTCCCAAACGTGGGCTTCAAGATAATCAAATAAATAAAATCCTGACATTCAATCCATCAGCCAGCAGAGGAAGTCTCTGTTATCTGCCATATATCTCTCCTTTGTAACACTGGCTAACCTCTGAAATGAGCTTTCTAAACACATAAATACATCAACACCTTGTAGCACGAGAACTTATAGCAGGGCACTCGATCAACCCTGCCCTTCCTTCCCATGACGATGCAGGGATTTATGCAGCAGAGGAGGCACTCAAGATGACAGCAGACAGCAGAAGAACCACCAGCAGAGGCAGGGGCATGGTCGGGGTGGGAGTGGATGGGGGTGGATGGGGGGGTTTAGCCTGGTAAATGATTGATATTTCCGGGGAAATTTCACAGCCCTCTACTTCCAGCAGAGAGGGAAAGAGAGAAGCAGAAAGTGAAGGACCACTGTCAACTGGTGCCCAATTCAAACAAAAAAAAAGAAAAGTGATCTGGAGTCACCTTGACATGTGAGAATCAGCCAGTTACTGATGTAAATAGCTAACAGTGGGAGTTAAACAGGTTAATAAATAACATTTCCAGTTTCTGCTCCGTTGATCAAACTGGAAATTCTGAAAAATATCCATCCCAGTTTCTCAAAGTGCAAGGTGATGTCTCTAAATGTCTTGTTTTGTCCGACCAAAATAATAAGACATTCAGTTTAATATGAAATAAAACAGAGAAAAGCAGAACTTCTTCATATTTGAGAGGCTGACAACAGCATTTTCTGCCATTTTTGCATGAAATATGACAAAAAAACAGCAATGAATGGTGCAACAATTCACAGCAACATGAGACCACTTGCATGATACATTCAAGGCCCCAAGCAAAAATATTAAGCACATTGATGTATTTTGAACAGTAAGCCTAATTTCATTTATAATAATCACAACACAGTTGATGGAGATAAACAGAAGAAGACAAGATGGAGAATGTTCTTTTAAAGGTTTGGAAGAAGCTTCAACTCAATATCAGGAATTACTATTGCTGAAACCATTAGTGGATTAATTGATTAGTCAATAGAAAAATACCAAATATCGTGTGCTGAACGTGTCTCAAATTCAGTGTGAACTCAATATCTTTATGTTTTAGGCTGTTAGTCAGACAAAACAAGCAATTTGAAGACATATCTCGCTATTTCCTGATGTTTATGGACGAAAGAAAAACATCCCTGGTGTTTTTCTAGCTCAGTGTGCATTTTATGCAAATGCATATTGACTCAGTCTGAATCATACATTTAAACCAAGCTTTCACAGAGCACAAATGCAGGTCAGGGACAGAGACGCTACCACCCCCCTGATGATACATTCACTGGCGAAGACAAGCCAGAAAACTGAACAGAATTTCCGATGACGGTACCAGGCAGCCTCTGGGACATTCTGATGGATTGTGGGTATACTGTTGAGATTGTGTGTCTGCTGCCGTGAAGCCTGAGGATTATCTACTTTAAAATGTGCGGAAGCAGAGAGGTATCATGCTGCTGCCTTGTGTAGGTGTGCATTAGCATAGGTGAATGAGTTCTTGGGGGAATAAACTTGGCATTGCAGGATATGCATGAATACCTATATCTCTGCACCAAATGACGGCCGCACTCAGATATTAAAAGGCATTGAGGAGAGCTTTTTTTATCCCATTAACATTAACATTGTTATGAAATGACGATGATGTTCTGAGACTGCTTTGTGAGGAAAACAGGAAATGTAAGTTACACAAGCTTTTATTTTTGTTAAACATGGATCCAGCAGCAGCAACAGGTGACTGACACTGACAATGCAGCATTGTCCACCTGCAGCCATAACTCCTGTGAGCTCTGGTATATTCTGTCTTTGTGAGGAGAGTGAGGACGATCACCTGTCTGATACTGGATTATAGAGGTCGATACCAATACATAATGTCTGTATATCATCCATTCATTAGTTAGTTGGGGTAGGTTTAGATTTGTGGTCCAGCATCGGATGTGCACCACTGCAACACGAGACAGATGTATCTACAGTCGGACCGTGTCAATTTCCTCTCGCAACGTGCAGACGGTCTTTTCAAAATAAACCTCCAGCTTCACAGGAAACTACTCAGTTGGGTTTTGGCAACAAAACTACTTGGTTAGGTTTAGGAATAGACCGTGAAATCCTCGTTCATGATTACGTGGATTATTTCATGTGATATCACATTGTTTTTTGTCACTGTAGTCACAAAACACTCCCACAGGAGCAGTAACACAAACACGTGAGCGTCCAGACACCTGCTTGTGTGTCACTGGCAGTGAATCAGGGTTTGATAAGAGAGGAGCTGTGATGCAACCTGTTTGCAGCCTCAATGTGCCTCTACTTGTCACGTCGGCCAAAAGGCCACGAGATGACACAGCAGAGAAAACACATAAGGGAAACCTCAGCGGGCATCAGTTCCTATTACGCAACACTGTGTTCAGGTACACACATATTTTAAGAGACACGATGGAAACAGAGAAACAAGTTTAGCAACAAGCCGAAGAGGAAACGATCAGTGGGAAAATACTTCTTTCACACACACACACACATTAATATTCTATCCACTCAAATTGTTAATTTTTCATGTCAACTCCACTAAATAAAAACGCTCTCTTGAACTCCTTGGAGCTGATTTTTTAGTACTCAGTGGGGGCGGAGAGGCACTTGTTGTTTGAGTTTTGTCTCAGAGAATCCTGCTGCCTATTGATTTCATAATCCTCTTTCTCTCCCTCATAAGTTCCCCCTGCTTTCTTAACACGCAACCTATTTGGACCCGATTAATAAACTGAACATGAACGCCAAAATGATTCATTTATCACCTTCAGTGCTTGAGTTCAATAGGTCGAGGGTCAGAAGCACTATTTAAACGCTGACATTAGTGTTTTCCTCATTGTATGCCCTGTAGATTCTTATATATTTTCTTAAATGTCATTGCCTCAGGGCAGCTAAAGCAGCCAGGTGTATTTTTGGTGCCATTTCATGCTAGTAACCATGAGAAGCATAGTGATTTCTAGCTGTATACTACAGTCACTTTCTTAAAAAACAGAGAAACCTGGAAGTTCAAACCAATCTCCCACACAAACATGCTAAATGTAGCAGGCTAGATTTTACTTATAATGATTTAGCCTTAGAGCTGGTACCTGCTGTCATTTTACAATACAAATACAGCTTCCCTCATTAAGAAAGAAAACAGGACAAGAGATCAGGCTGAGATGGCATCAAATGTCTAATTAAATATCCTATCAAGTACAGGTTTGAGGAGAAAAGTCATCAAGAGAAGCTGGTGGGAGCAACAACCATGCACTGATTGCACCGCGCTGAGCAGAAGTTCTCCTTGTAGCTTTCTTTTCCACGTCTATCTTGCAGCCGTTATGAAATGCTGCATGTCAGTGGGAGGAAGCGATCCTGCCTACACAATAGCAGCGAACTAAATTGCTACATCTTCAACGTGAGTCAAGCTGTGAACAACTCAGAATGTCAAGAAATGCTGTAGTGGGGGACTGTGTCGCTGTCGCCGTTTCTCAATGAGCAGTCATCGAGAAACAGCTTATGTAACTGTGGGCTTTAAGACAACACACACAAAAAAAATGGAGTTCCTTTTGTGAGTGCGGGCTATGGGAGTTGGCGTTTGCACTTGTCATGTGTCAGGATTAAGTGGTGGCGCCGACAAACAAAGCAGAACAGAGGAGGGAGGACGTGTTCAAGTCCAAGATTAGTAGAAGTGTGGGTCTTCATCACAAAAGGGTCTTCCCCCATACACTGCATTACCCAGAATGCTAAGAAGCCCCATCTTTTGGCCTATTTTGTGTCACAGTGGCACCAGATGGCTCTCCCCAGAGCAAGGAGCGTAATTTCCCATCACCACCTGGGAACAGCCAGATACCGATCCCGCACTCAGCCCTCATTAATTAAATGCTGTAACGGGCACACGGTAGTATAGCTGCCTGTCCTGTCGGGTGTCAAACATCAACACTGAGACCCTGCGGCTCGGCGGAGACCAGGACGCAGACGTGGACCGGGGGCTTTTCACTCTTGTGTTGGATTCAAATGTGCAATTACAAACGGGGACACCTTCCTGTATTAGGGATGCACTGGATTATTATTTTAAACTATTTAATTTAAGCTGAGAGATTTGTCTGAAATTACTTTCACAATAGCACTCAGAGTATAGGTTATTGTTGTGAGGTGTTTTAATTAAGCAACACACTTTGTCAGAACAATAACACATTGTAAATCACTTTGTCCAAATTCATTCCGACAGAGAGTCGAGAGATGATAATATTCAGCCCAGCCCACGATTAGTCAAGTCATCGATTAGTCCATCGACAGAACAATAATGGTAATTAAAGCAATTTTTTATGCAGAAATGGCACAAAATGCTGTTTTCAGCCTCTCGAATATGGAGCTTTTTTGCTTCTGTTCTATATCATATTAAACTGAATATATTTAGGTTTTGGACAGACAAAACAACACATTTAAAGCCTTGGGCTTTGAGAAACTGGGATGGACATATTCCACCATTTTCAAACTTTTACAGACCAAACTATTAATCGAGAACAATTCGGCAGACTAATCGATAATGTAAGTAATCGTTGGTTGCAGCCCCACTGGTGTCCAGATTTGAATTTCCATGTGGAAGCCTGTAGACTAGTTTGCCCCTGTGTGGACCTGTAGACCTGATTCCACAGTGGGTGATCTTGCTGTTGGTAAATTAATCATAAAGTTGTTTCACTCAGCATTAATGCCTATAAACAGTGTAACATCCCATTTATTCAAACAGCTGGAATCCCTGCTTTCAGTCTGCAAGCTTGACGAGGAGACTTGCTGTGTTCAGAAGCTCTTCTTGGTACATAACTTACAAGAATTACACGAGCATTACACAATTCAATGCAGGCTGACAAATGATGGGTTTTTAGTAAGCCCGTGGATAAAACTGTACGCAGGGGATCCACCACCACAGCCCTCCAGCTGAAAGACATCACATATGAGGGGCTTTCTGTGAAATCACCCAACTGGTAGAAATGCTAACGATCAGCTGTTAATCTCTTTATGATCCTTCAAAACCAACGTATTGAGCTCCTCGACACTTCAATGTTAAAAGTAAACAAAAAGGTTTGCTGCCCTGTGGTTGGATCAGATGAAAACACATGACAGGAGAAGTTCATCTCTGGATTGGATCCTGTCTAAATACGGACAAGTATTAAAAGAAATGAGAAAAACCTTTCTTGTTGGTTCTTGCAAAGCCTTTAATCACTCCTGCTCGAACACGAGGAACACACTAGTGGAAGCCAAGTAATCATGTTATAGTTTGTAGTAATCTGTGCTTACCGAGGCTGCCGGGAGACGTTAGCTATAACTATCAGCATTCACATTGAACACAAATGTGACCCACCGACGTTCAGCCGGACAGGAAGGCGTCAACGCAAAGCCACAAACGGTCAAAGGTCAACTGAAGACACTCTGAGCCACCGTGAGAGAAAACAGAGAAGACTTTGTACATAGGGTAAAGGAGAGAGACACTAAAGACTTCCTGTTGGTGTCGGAAACTCTCATCAAATATACAGCAAAACCAAGTCTACGGGAGAGAGGAAGAAACGTCAGTTTGAAGAATGAAAGGGCAGAGACTGGTTCAGCAGGGGAGAGTCGACTAGAGGAGGGAGGGAGGGTGAGGAGAGCGTGCGGAGATTTGTTTCTATCCTACCTCATATGTTTAGAGGAAAAATGGATGAAATATCTGGAATGTAAGAAGGGGAAAAGGTCTGCCCAATAAACATTGCATTGTTGCAAAAACAAACTTGCTAGTTACAACGTTAATTACTGATTTGAATCACAATATAAGGTACAGAGGTACCTGTCGCTTTGAATATTTAAAGTCTGGTAATTTGCTATTGTTAGCCGTTAGCTTGCCTCCTTTATATAATAAGTGTCTCGGTGCTCCTGCAGTATTTGCACATATTTAAATTAGGTAATATGCACACATTTGGTGCAAAATGTACCCTTTTCTATGCAAATGAACCTCATTGCAAAAATAATCCAATTCAGAAAGATCAGCGCTAATAGTTATAGTTACAGTGATATTATTAGTGTCTTGTCGGTGGTAATTGAAGCGCATTTATTGGTGGTGTCATGCCCTGACTCCCCACTGATCATGGCATATTTATTCCTAAATACGGTTTCTCTCTGTCACATTTAAATTCCTTGCCTGAAATGTTCGGGGGAGGAATGCTCGCCGTCTCACCATCTCCATGTTGGCTTTTTAAAAAAAGCTATAAAGTTCTTCAGTCATGAAAGCAACGAACAAAGTCAATCTCTGCCATGGGAAACGCCCACCGAGAGGCCTGAAGCTTAGACGCTGTCTCCACAAATATATATTAAAAAAAGGGCTTTGAAAAATGTAAAATTATGCACCACAGTATTGTTATAGATTTTATGTCCTCACCAGAAAAAAATGTACACACAGGAACTGTCAAATTTCGGTTTGACTTAAAGGGGAAGTGTGAGGGTTGACGGGTAAGCGGGAAAATAGTCTGGAAAGAAGTCAGTGGAGAGATAAGCATCTGTCACTTTCATTCATTTTGAAGTGCAGTCTGCAGAGAGGAGGGTGTCGACAACCGCATAGTGAACGCAACAGAGCACACAAATAAATAGGAAAGAAATTCTCTTCTTTCTGATTCCAATGTATTTTTCTTCACACACGAATAATGTAAACTCCAGGAATCTCCAATAGGAGCGTTGAATAATAGCAGGGGGAGGATAATAAGCACAAGGGGGGGTGTTCTGATTGAGGCCTGCTGCTTTTTAAAAAAAAGGGAGTGTTTAGTGGTTGAAGTGATATGTCTGTGTCTTAAATTGCATATTTGTTCTCTAACAATTGATTTGATGAAGCATTAAACTCAAGAGGCCAATCAGTCGGTAGCCAGTTTTATTTTCCCTCTGACCAACTCTTTTGATGAGCGCCCACATAAAGCTTTTACTGCTATTTCTTTCTTCATCCCAGAGCTAGAAATTCCCCTCCGTCGAGAGCATGGGACACGTAACCGCATGAGCAACTCAAACAGTTTGAAGTGACAGTTTAAAAAAAGCAATCATGAAAAGTCCCAGAAAGACAAAAAACTATCTCTGACTCACTAAATGAGTGTCAGAGGATGTGACTCTTTTTTTTTTAGACCAACATCCTCATTCCCTGTCTAAGAATGACATCCGTATTACAGAAAACAAAACATTTCACAACTATTCAATAGCTCGACTCCTATAATAAAAATCTCAAAATCGGTCACTGGATTTCGTCATAGAACTGTTTTCTCAGAAGTTGCTGACTGTAAAGAATTCCAGCAACTGCTTAAGTCCAGTTAGGTTGTATTGTGCAAACAAATATCATACTAATACGTACTATACTTAGAGTCTGGTGAGTGTACATTGTGATAACGGGGTTGAAATTTGGGTGAACTGAACCTTTGAGGCATTTTGTGAAGCTGTTAATATTGTGCTCTAGAATCAACTCTCTTTACAGAAAAAAAAACTAAGATGTAATTCCTTTTTCAAGAAATATAGCCCAAAAAAAGTTCAAATTAAAACAGAAGTAGCATCACAATCTTCCTGAGTCCCTGAAGGATATAACTGTTGAATTATGTTTGCTGACAGATAACATCAAATAACACAGTGTGCCCTGACAGCCGCTGTCACACGTTGTGTCGAGATCAAAGACGCCGAGCGAATCTCCAGACTTTCAAGAGGTTCGGCATCTAATCTCACCGAGGCATCACTTGGATGTTGTGTATTTGCTCAACTCGGGACCATACAATTAGGTCATCTCGACTTTGCAGCATTGTCTCCGTTGATTCCGATGTGTGTGTGTGCAGGATGAATCTCATCAAACACGGCTAACTCCCAACACCCGTCGGCCACCTGTTGTACCGACTTCTCACCCTTTGCACGGGGTCAAGGGATCGACAGATGGAGCTGATTACATGCAGGAGCGCCGGCGTGTCTTTTCAACATGGTCATGATCAGGGTGTGAGAAAGAAAAGGAGAGGAAAGGGTAACGACACAACAGCGATGATGATACTGCACATCCTGGAACTTCTCTCTGACAGATCGCTACCAGAGAACCAGCACACTCAGACAAGAGAAATACACCCAATGCACTGTTGTCTTATTACAGCTATGATTCAGTTATGATTCAACAGTCACAATATTGATAACACACACAGTAGCAGGCAGACACAGAAGCATGCTTAAGCTCCAGTTTCACTGTGCAACAGAGATGAAGAACATAGAACCTAAAATAAAGTGTATATTATCTATATGTTATTAATAACCACTATGTGTTTTTCTAGAAAACTAGCTAAGCAATATGTCTCTATGGCTAACATACAGTATTTGTATTGTACAGTCCAAGTGTAGCCCACACACGACATTTAAAGTCTGAGTTTTAGAAAAAGCTGCTGCTTAAGCTAGCTCTGTCTTTAATGTGATGCTAATACCTGTGAGGCACAAACTGGAGCTAATGTATGCCTGTGCCTGGTTGACAAATCATTATCAGATTTCATCCACCAGTATCAGTTGGGATGTAATTTATAACTTACTGGTGAAATAAACAGCCAAAAGCTGACTTGCATTCAGAAGCATGCAGTCTTGTAGGAATCTGTGTTTCATGCTGTCTTCCTGATCAACCACACAGGCATCTATTGTTGCGGGTGCAAGTTTCTTTGTCGCACTGTTCAGGAAGGAACCGTGGCAGAATAAAGTCCACCGGCCTAAATGTCTGTGGGAGACATTTTATCTCGACCACACAGACCGATCCCATCAAACATTCCAGCGTGGACCCGCACGACGGGTTACAAAAAAAACTGAATGAGTGGAATTACCATCTTTGTTCTCTCTGCAGCTCCCTGGTGTTTCCCCGATGCTAATTCCTCATCTCAATGACTACAGGATAAGCACAAACGTTGATTTAAGAGAGAATTATATCTCTGAGGGACCTGCGCCAATGCTCCCCTCACCACCACCAGCACCACCTCCTCCAGATGACACTCCAGCCTCGTTTCTACTCGTCACGCTCATTATCTCCACCTGACCCAGTGCTTTCACCTGATACACTCTGAAAGTGGAAAAGGGGATCCACGCTGCAATGACATGGAAGTAATAAAACCACAACATTTATGTCCCATTCGCCCGGAGCAGAGTTATAGGTGTTTGTGGACATCACAGAGAAGCATATGAAATAAATGTCAATATTTCCGAAAGCCAAGAACATGGAGGGGAAAACTGGGAATGGATGCAGCTCGTAAAATACAGCTTGGCCCCCAAAAAACAACTTCACATAACATCACAATCATTGATCACAGCTGAAAATGAAGCGTGGCGGAGGGGTGTGGGTGCAGCCATTGGTCTTATGAAATTATCGTGACATCAAAATCCATCACAACCAGCTTGCCTGTCCGGGTGCTCGCGTCTCCACCAGAGCAACGGCAATCTGTCAGCTCATCTGTGAGTCCACCCCGTGGAGGGGAAGGACAGACGGAAAAATAATAACACAATTGACAACAAAAGACTTTGCCAGGATCATGCAGTTATGAGTTGAGCTTATTAAAAACCACAGTGGAAAATAAATATGCAAACACCGAGCCCACCGAGCAGGGAACACAATGAAATATGGTGTGAAAGACGGAGAGTCAAGAAGGAGGGAGAGCAGACACCCCGCTGCTAATTTAATAGACTGACTATACAGCAGGCTATGCAATTCCATTATGTCGTGTCATCTGTCCCGCGGAGCTGGGATCGGTTCCTTGGGGGAAGGTCATGGAAAATGACAGACACTATCAGATACAATCAAGTCATCTGGGATCCCAAATTTAAACCCGGCAGGTTTGGATGCTGATGACCACGCTGTCTGTCTCTGACGTCACTAGTCGTTAGTCGGTTTGACACGACGGACAAGAGGGACTCAAACACGGTGAATACTTGCAGAGATTTACAAGTCAGGAGGAATCGTTTTCACACATGATATGCAGGGATAAGTCATGGAAAACTGATTTGTACCATGCATACGTTTTGTTGCTTTTGTAAGGTTTAAGTGCAACACGTGTCAGTGGAGCATCATGGCTTTCGGCAATTAGTGCATTTGTCAACTTGTAAGACCTAATTAACTAATAAGTGTGCATACTAGGAGGTTGACTTACCTCAAATAAAATGACCCAGTGAATTGCAGATGTCTCTTTCCCAATGTGAGTCTACGGTAAAAAGTCCTTTTGGGGCTCTTTGGCTTCACATGACCGACCAGGAAGTTGTGATTCCACCGTTTTGTCATGATGTTAAATTTGCCTCAAAGCCCTGCGCTCTTCCTGGGGGCTTCGTTCAAACTCATATGAGCCAAATGGACATTTTCCTAACAAGCAACCTCTTGTGTTCTTGTCAATAGCGACATATTTTTCTCCAAATCAAAGGCCGAATTAACAAGGCATTGTTAGAGGCTGAGACCAAAACCCCTTATTAAGGAAGTCAGGGCGGATTGTTGGATTGATGAAACGTGAATATGACGGAGGAAAACCACTGTCAGCATCTCCCATTTGTTTCTTTTACGGGCCTAAACCTAACTAGACCTAAACCACAGACTAGAAGTCGACCGATAGACAATCATAGTTGTAAAGGCCCAAAACTACACAGAAAAAAGGAGAACGCACAGACACATGACACAAATACTGCTTCTTTCAATGTTTCATAATAAATGGTGCACTTTTTTTAAATCCTCACATTCTTTCCTGACTGTCACGGAGTGACATCATGCTGTGTTGGGCGAGAGCAAATTGTAGCCTCCTCTGCACCATCAGGAAATGATGCGTTCCACATAGAAGTGGGGGTGGGGGTGGGGGTGGGGGGGGTGCATGACGCTCGGCTCTGCAGCCTGTCTGCAGAGAAGTACCTGTTTCTCCACTGCAATTTCAAGACAAAGCAGCAGTCCTTTTGCAGAATCCTCTCCCCAAGGCGGATTCAATGGTGAGAAGAAACGTCTCACATCCGGTTTATACCAATCAGCAATTCGTCGGCAAATCAAGAAAATGAATCATCACATGTTTTTATAATCAGTTCATCATTTCAGGTGTTTTCCAAGAAAACAAACATTTTCTGGTTTTTGCAGCTCAAATCTGCTGCTTTTTTCAGTGTGTTACATTATTGTAGATTGAATGAACTGTTTTGAACTGTTGGTCACCTTGAGCTCTGGGAAACTGTGATCAGAATTTTCTTTCAATGTTCTCTGAAGTCCATTTCATGGAAGTAATTGTTAGTAATTCATTTTCTATGTTAGTCCTGTCATTTCTTTAGGGCTGAAACATCATCATTTCAGCGGTGACACTTTCAGATCAAGGCATTTTTTTTATACAACCAACCAAAAAATAGTAGCTTAAGAAGCTTCAACCCTCCAAATATTTGCCATGTTTTTGCTTGAGGCATCGATTAATTGTCTAATTCTTATTGCATTCTGGTGTATTGAGGATTATTGTCCTGCAGGTTGAACGTCAGACATAAATTACAGAAGAGATCTTATGTGAGAAAAAGCCTGCATCCATGACAAGAACGCATGCGAGCCAATGCTTCTGGAACAATCTCACAGAGCAACAGCTCATCCACAGGACAGGTTTCACCCAACAGCCTCTTGGTTTATCACCTCTATTAATTTGTCGCACCAGTGCTGAGAAAGAAAAACAGAATCACGCTGAAAACACTTCGCAAGGGAGCTGCAGTATGATTCTTTCGGTCAATATTGCACGGCCCCTGTTTTTGGCTCTAGAATAACATTTCAAGTCCCTTCTGCTTTGTAGTTTCAGCCAGCTCATTCAGGGCTTTGGATGAGAGGGCCAGCCCACACTGACAGCTTACACCTTCTGGAGTGAGACAGTAATAGCATTTACCAACCAGGCCAGAAAGCACACACAACATAAACACAAAGCCTGTTTCTGCAAAATCAACATAAAAATCCCGAATCGCATATCTTACACACACACGAAGCAAAAACGACCATTAACATGAACATTCTCGACTCTAATAAGAGTCTGGGAGCACATAGAGCGTGTTTGATCCTTCTCGACCATAAATACCCATTCTGACTGCAGTTGCTTTGATAACCAAGATAGGCAGTTCCTGTTTCAGAGGTGGGCCTTGAGGTGGGCTGAGGGTGATAAATATTCAAGGAACTCTCAAGTCCTTTTGTTTGGGAATACAATTACACCCCTTGGATAAGCAGTGGTTATTACCCAGCATAATTACACACTTTGTACACATATTACTTTTCCAACTGGGCTACACTGAGCAGATTATCACTTTGTTCACTGTGAAAAGTATTTTCTCAAACAAATCAATCATAAATAATCAAATTTCTCTTCAAATAAATGAATACAGCTTGTTTGTTGTTTGTTTTTGCAAAGAAAATTCTGCTTTCCTCAGTCAAGAAGACTCATCTCCCACTAAAGACACAGCCACTGGTTCCTAGACATTTCTTGGAACACGTGGACAATTTAAATCAACAGGGAATCATATGGTGGATTTTTACAGTGTGAGTGTTGACTGGAGACACACAGCCGAGCACCAAAGGTGACAAAAGCGTGTCAAATCATATTTCAGCAGATCATCTCTAATTGGCATGTTTTCTTTCTGTTCAACTTGTCTTACCACTTGAATTCTTCCCACAGATGAGGTGCTGGTAGGGCTGCAGCAGACCCCAGATCTCCGAGTCGCTGTTGATGGCTTGCTCCAGTGACTCCAGCGTGAACTTGGGGATCCCGTTGTTCCTCTCCACCAGCGCGCTGCGCAGGACGCGGCTGAACACCTCTCTGAACAGACTCTCCATGCACGCGGTGAGGTATATGGCAGCGTGTTCGTGGATCCTGAGGGCCACCCGGCTATCCACCATCCACCTGAAGAACTTCCCCACGGAGAACACCAGCCCGCAGCGCGCCGACTTGCCCCGGCTGAACTTGTCCCCGGTGCTCATGTTGTACAGGGACAGGGCGCTGAGAGCCGCCGCGATGCAGTTGACGGAGATGGTCCACGAGAGCACCACCTTGATTGCGCTCTGGATCTCGTGCTTGGTGCACCTGGCGTAGCGCAGGCTGAGCCGCTGCGCCTCCCGGGCCACCCTCACCAGCGCGCGGCTGATGAGCGCCGACAGCCGCGCCAGGACCTCCGGTGGAGGGTCGCCCACCATCAGATCCTCGTCTTTCCTCAGTGCGCCCTCCACCTCGCCGAGGCTCCATGGCACGTCCTCCAGCTCCGTCAGCTTGGCGCACTGACCCGAGCACTCCAGTATCTCCGTGTCCTCCGCCAGGACGGTGTTGACTGTGTCCAAACTGTTCTGTCGGCTGTGCATGGATTCCGTCAGATGCCAGCAGTTGGCCCCATGCGCGATGGACTGATGCGTGTCGGAGCAGCACAGCGACACGCTGGACGACCTGACCGAGTCCGCGGCTCCACCATAACCAGAATCAAGCGTTAAATCCTCCAGCGTCCTCACGACTGTCTTACCCTTGCCTGCCATAACTGCACCGCATACTGTTGGGTATGCTTGGTCTCTCAATTAAATGCCACAAACTCGTTTCTACCTGCTTATTCTTTTCTGTCTCTCTCAGCCGCTGTCCGAGGGTTTAATTTGTATTTCCCAGCGACAGAAGGCAGCCTCTACTTTCCTCCTCCTCTAAGTGACTGGGTGTCTTCGATGTCCAGAACTTCACGCGCGTAACCTGAGAGCGCACAAACCCTCCGCGCTCACTGCAACAAGCACAGCGCAGGCAGGACTCCGAAGGAGAGGTGGAGCCTGGAGCCCCGCGGGCTGAAAGGAGCCAATCCGCGTCTCCATCAGCTTTGACCGACGCTGATAACCCCTACCTGCTGCTGCCGCTGCCGCCTTCCAGCACAGCAGAGGCTACCTGGTGGAACGTAACTGCACAACCTGAGATGACACGCGCAATTTTCTGCAGTGCCAACCAATCTGGTATTTTGTAGTGAAGTGATCGAGGATAAAGGACGTGGACATTTACGATGGTGTGGAGAAAACGTGCACCAATGACATATAACAACAGCAGAGGGACAGCATAAAAACACTGACATGAACAGTGCTTTGTTTTGTTAGTATAAGTCATTCTTCAGAGGTCAAAGTTCATGCAGTTGTTTACTCTCCTACATCCTGATGCTAATCTGATGGGATGAGTTCAAGGTACTTGCCTGCAAAAGCAGCTTGCTGTGCTATTTATTTCCTCAATTAAAGTAGAAATAAAATAAAAATGATGAAATTATGATGAAATAGACACATTTTAACCACATTGTCAGGGGCCTCTAATGGAAATTCACTCTTGTTCCATTCTGCTCTGCTAATAGTCCTGTTTGACTTATTTGGAATCTGGATGAAACACAACATTTCTGAATAAAAAATAAAAAGAAATGTATTTTCTTTAATCACATAAAGACGTGACACGTAGTCCTGCTGCAGTGAAAAGCAGCGTTTTTAGCATGCTGCCCACCACTAGTGAGAATCTTTGGTAAATAAGTGAGGGTGGGTCTGCAGCAAAAGTAGTTTTCTTGAGGAACTCCACAGACTTTAATGCCGGATCATAAATACTTTACTGTTCAACACACACTGGTCTACATCCAGTGATAACACAGACCTGCAGTCCCGCTGCGTCGAGGCTCAGCATCCCTCAATCATGATGTTTGAGAGATGTATTCTCCACAATACAAATTACTTTTTTTTTTCATTGTTTTGCCCTGCCATGAAAACAAAGAGTGGGTGATTTGAATTCAGAGGACATGCTGGGAGGAACAGTTGGTGGATCGATGATTCATCCGTTCTGCTGGGGCTTCTCCTTGTACGCCTGAGCTGGACCCAACCATCTGTCCACACTGCCTGTTGTGCCAAAGGGCCTTTTCATATTTTCTTAGCATGACACTGCAGACGCCATGCCAGAACTGATAAGAAAAGAAAAACAAATTCTGGAGTTGTGAGAAATGATGTGACGCCCACTCTCGCAGAGTGATTGACAGGGAAAAGTGTAAAAACAATCCATGCAAGAGTCTTGTTTTCGAGCAGTATTGACCCTCCACGTGGGAACACATCAGGCCTCTGAATGCTATAAGACATTTTTGGATACGATTTCTGTTGACTGAATATTGAATTATTTACCCGTCAACATAAAGGATATTCTGAGTCTTACAGGACCTCCATAGAGAAAATGATGATCTTGATTAAGTGACAACAATGCATTTTGCATAAAGAACCCTTCCTATAAATATAAAGAGTTTCTTAAGCAGATGTCGCCATTAGCACATCCCGTCTCCCAGTCTGTGACATCAGCTCCTCTCCTGCAGTCTGCCGTGAGCTCTTGATGCAATGCAGCACATCTTGCTGACTAACTCAGGTGAGAGCGGTGGAGGTGGGCAGCTGTCAGCTGCTTCTCTAACATGCACTGTGGTCCTCTGAAGCTCGTCCTCACGAATCAAGCCTCGGTTGCCTGGTAACAGCAAAATGATGATGATTTTCCCGGCAGGATGATAGAGTGTTAGTATTTTGCCAGCAGAATGAGTGCATCGTGTAAACATGCTTCCCTTAGTCATGCTGCACAGTCACGTTTTTTATTTGTTAATTTATTCATCAATGTTTTTTTCCCCATGTGTTTGAATGCGTATAACTCTATATATTATAGAGCATTTTGCTTGTTTTAAAATGTTATTTACGCTGTGTATTTTGTTCTTAAGTGACTACATTTGGCACTTCAAAATGATGACTTATATTGAATTTTGTATAGTTCATTGCACTTTATTCAACATGTTTATTGCCATAATACCGTCATTCTGTGGAAATATTGGCCCATAAGGTGTAAAAGACTAAGAAACAAAAGTACAGCATCCACTATCACAACTTCTTATTATCATTTACATTAAGGTATCACCTGACAGGAGGAGGGCGTTAATGGCACGAGGTTATACTGCCACTCAGTGGCCAAAAGATGGTACTACTCCCACAATCCGAAAACTGCATTTTCTCGCACAATTACAAAACATTTTATGTAAGAGAATAATATGACGTATTTCTTAGACAGTGAAAAACATAAAATATAAAGAAAATAAGATAGTTTGGTGCAGATATCGACTCCAACTTCTTATACTGGCTCCAACAACAATTAGTTTAAAAAGCACCTTTTAAAAACAAGGCCATTCAAAGTGTTTTACATAAGACATATATTAAACATGAAATAAAAAGACAAATAATGATGCATGAATAGTTCCGAATGTAACGTAATAAAAGGCAGTGCCCCACAAAAAGGTTTTGTGCAATTCAAAGCAAATCATGATGCAAAAGTAATCCAAAGTGCAAATGTAGGCTAAATCACAGCTCGACCTCTGAACACACACCTTCTGTAGCCGGACTGATTTCTGTCCGCAAGTGGGGCAAATTCGTCTGCAAAAAAAACCAGGTTGAATACCAAGTGCGTCAGCTACAATTTACAGTGCTGCGATGACACACACAGACACACACGCACACAAACGCGTGACCGCCCCCACCTCCCAGCTCATGCCCGACTTCATGTGCTGATCCGGGTTCTTTTATGGTAAATAAGCCAGTCGACTGTGGAAGCTGGAGGATTCCACAGCGTTCTGATGGTACTCTTATACTCTTACCGCAACTATATGTCTTTTAAATGCATGTGCACATCTTTCACAGCTATTTATTTAAAAATAAAAATGAAGTTATTTACTTGTAGTGCACAAAAAAAAAAAAGTCAGAGCAGTCCACACTTCCAGCTAAACTCCCATTAGAATTTAGATGTGTTTTCCAGTTTGGCATGTTTACCATAAGAGGTCACATGCATATTAAATAGTTTTTCCTCAGTGTTGCCTCTTTAAAGGGCACAGGGAAAGCACGCTGCAGAAACGTGACAACCATGAGAAAACGCACGCAGCGCGCTGGACCAATCACGGAGCTCTTAGCCAGTGCGCGTCCTCGTGTGTGGGCGGAGTCACAGGGTTTTGTAGGCGCAGTGATGAGCTTGAGCAGCTATTCGTGGACAGCTGTACCGTTATTGCGTCTCAAAAACATCGGACCGACAGTTACGAAGACGGACAAGGATTTATAACAGCTCTGTGCTCGTGCAGGTTTAGGACGACGATTTTGAGAACAACAACAACAAGAAAACGCATGCAGAAACTGTATTTACATAAACAGCTTTTGCGTTAACGTTATTCAGGCTCGTCGGTTACTCTTTTACTTAGTTTATAGTAAGTAATGTTTATAGAGTGCATGCCTACAAACGCGTTTTAGTACGTGCACAATTATCCAATTTCTTCGTTCACATAAACAAGTTATATAATACGAAACGAGGTTACGGTTGGACCTCATCGACAACCCGAGTCCTAAAGCCTGGCGGGTTACTTGTCACATTGCCGGAGAGAGAGAGAGCGCGCACGCGCTGTCTCGTGCCCAAATGGTTCAGCAGCCAGCTGTTTTTAAATTCTTTGACACAATGGAAAAGGTTCTGTTAGAGCAAGGTTAATTGCAAACTTTGACTGCGTTGCTGAATACAAAAAAAAAACACGATTTGTATGCACGCTGAAGTAACGTGCACGCGCGTTTTCCTTTAGAAAGTTGGATTCCCAGTGACCTGATTTCACTTTTTGTTTTCCTTGGATACATATTTTTTATTAGTGAGTCAGAATAAGAGTGGAGTGAGCACAAAAAAAAAAGACTCTTTTTAAAATTCAAAAAGAAGAAGAAAAGAGGACTCATCCAGTTGAGTAATGGTCATTAACACGATCCACTGGTTCAGGAAGGGCTTGCGGCTCCACGACAACCCGTCGCTCGAGGAATCTCTGCTGGGAGCGGATACGGTCCGCTGCGTCTACATCCTAGACCCCTGGTTCGCTGGATCCTCCAACGTCGGGATCAACAGGTGGAGGTGAGAGAGAGAAAAAACAACAGCATCCAACCACGTGCATTTGTTGGTTTCATTCCTAACCCCTTGATGATAACAATGCAGTATATTAAAACTGACCTTTAGTATCGGTGGTGCTGGTTGGTGCAGATGTCTCTGATGTCACGTGTCTATTACACTGCATTGTTTTGTTGCGTCTGCCTCAAAGAGATAAGCACACTTCATATGATATAGCCAAAAGAATATCACACTACACAACCAAATGTGGCCCTTTTTTATTTACAGCAGGTGTCTCCTTGAGCTGCTGACTGCAGCACTGCGTTCTGTTCATTACGCCACAAGAAGAAACATCTAAGCTTTTAAGATATAAATGTGTTTGAGATATAAATAATAAACTTTTGAAGGACAACATCAGAGAATAGTATTAAACTGTTTGGATTATATTATCTGTTATTGTATTACAGACGTCACTTTGATATCGGAGCGTTAATGCCATAATGCGTAATGAACACATATTGATAAAAGTGTCAGTAAGATGACGTACACGTGGTCTTTACTCCTCCTTTATGTCATGAACTGTAGCGGTCAATAGAGCTGTAATCTCTACCCAGTAATCATCATAATACCAAACATCAATCAGACCTTCAGATACATGTTTAAATGAGGCTAAATAAATCACATATCATTTATAATATTACTTTTTCTACTGTGCGTAAAATCTCCAGAATCCCAAAATCTTAAGGTTCCCCAGCTCACTGATCAGTCGTCTGCACTGAGTTGACCTTTCTGTGTTACACTGAAAGTCTTCCTCCTCTACTACAAACGGTGGCCATCTTTTGTACCCAGCTCTGTCTGTGACCCAGATGTTTATTCATTGGGCACATGTGTGTGCTGCAGACAGCCGACGGCCTTCTGTGTGGTAGAGCTGCAGTGTTTTGTAGACGTGCAGCTGCAGAATGAAAGAGCTGCTGAGGTTAGTGGTACAGCTGGGCGTCTCGCTGGATAGTTTCCCCTCCGTCCTGCTGTGTTTGCATTTTGCTCCCACGCCGTCACTGGAAGAGTTAGGCCCGGGCAGCACCGAAGGCTGTTATGAAGCCTCCACGGTTATGCAACAGAAGCCTTTGGGAGACGCAGAGCTCACACGCAGACCGCTCAGTATTCCCCGATTCATTCCCTTAATGGTTCTTTTCAAACCATTTAAACCATACACCCCAATTATGTGACGCACTTGTATATACACTTACACTCTTTTGTGTGGGTCGACAATATAAAAGAAAGAGATTCATGATATAGTTCTGATAACAAAATATGCTTTTAAAATAATCAATCAGGCAATCTTAAATCAAGTTATTGTGTGACTCTGTTCTTTTCTTGCATGATGATCCCTATATTTAATTTTTCACTTTTCTATCATGATGGTAGATATTTTATTATCCCGATAAGAACAACCTGAAATAATCACTCCTTCACATCCAAACAGCTCTTTAACTTTCATGAAGAAACACAATGTCCTTGTTTTCCAGCTTCAACATCACCAGAGTTGCTGACGTTGTTCACGTTTTTGAACATTAAGCTGTACATTGTTGCCGTCAGTGGTTTAACCACTCGTTCTTCATCCCTGCCGTCCTCCAGGTTCTTACTGCAGAGTCTCGAGGACCTGGACTCCAGCCTCCGTAAGCTCAACTCTCGGCTGTTTGTGATCCGAGGACAACCCACGGATGTCTTTCCCAGACTTTTCAAGGTGACGTCTCATTTGACCGTGAAGCTAAAGCTTTTAAAACCTGTTCATCATCATTCCGTAGCTAACTTTTGCGAACTCCCTGTTCTTTAGGAATGGAATATTTCTCGTTTGTCTTACGAGTACGACTCCGAGCCGTTTGGGAAAGAACGAGATGCAGCTATTAAGAAACTGGCCAGTGAGGCCGGAGTGGAGGTGACGGTTCGCATCTCCCACACACTCTACGACCTGGACAAGTGAGTTCACATCAACCCTTTACCACTCCAGCTTTAAAGCCAAATATACAACAAACTATGACCTGTTATTGTTCTTCAGGTCTTTGACTCTATACTCGTTTCCCTTCTGCAGGATCATAGAGTTAAATGGGGGTCAGTCCCCTCTCACCTACAAGCGGTTCCAGACCCTCATCAGCCGCATGGATTTAGTGGCGATGCCCGCGGAGTCCATCACGGCCGACATCATGGGGAAATGCAGGACGCCACTGTCCGAGGACCACGACGACAAGTTCGGCGTCCCCTCCCTGGAGGAGCTGGGTGAGTGAGGCCGGACAGGGTTCAGATAAAAACATGTACCACACATACATCTACACTGCGTTCCATTTGAAGTCGGGAAAATTCATCTGGAACGTCGGATTTCTGTCTCAGAATGTCAGACGAACTCCACCAACCTCCGACCTTTAAATCAAAGATGGCTGCTCCACACATCAACAGTTAATGACTGTTTTATCGTGCTGTTTATTAGCACTTCAGTCTTATTTGTCTCATTAAATCACACAGCATTAATGTGTTTGTTTTTCTTGGTACGTGATCCCTGCAGGTTTTGACACTGAAGGTCTGTCCTCAGCTGTGTGGCCGGGGGGGGAGACCCAAGCCCTCACGCGACTCGAGAGGCATTTGGAGAGGAAGGTCAGTCAGATCCTACCGACTCCCCGTCTTTGTCATTTAACAGTTCAATCATATTGAACTATTACTATTATAAAGGACCATGTTCTAGATAAAATATCTCCATCTGACATTACATTCGTGTCTGATCATGTGACCGTGTTGCCATCAGGCGTGGGTCGCCAACTTTGAGCGTCCCAGAATGAACGCCAACTCACTGCTCGCCAGCCCGACGGGCCTCAGCCCGTACCTGCGCTTCGGCTGCCTCTCCTGTCGCCTCTTCTACTTCAAACTCACCGACCTCTACAGGAAGGTGAGTCCCCGAAAACTCCTCTGAACCGTTCTGGTATCTCACCATCTGACGAATTACTGGAACAGCCCAAAAATGAAATGTTGGGAAATGAGGGGTCATCTTATATTTAGGCCAACACAGTTATTAAAACAAGCTTATCAGATTAGAATAAGATCTATTCTCATTGTGACATTTCTTTAATCATTCATGTCACGTTTATTTTATTTACTATATAAAAGTATCCCGCCTCTTTCTGCAGCTAAACTACATTATGTTTTCGTCTACTGCTCCTGTTGGTGGTTTATACCACCACCTTGTGGTTCCTTATTTATTCTGTAACAAGCTGAATTATCCACTGCAGTCTGACTGTGTTGCGCTAGCTCCCTCTTGAGGTGGGATGTTGTAAAATCAGATTCCAGTGCGGATGTTTTTTCCCACTTCTTTGTTTATGAGAAAAATCAACAAGTGTCCTGCCGCTTTCCTCCGACCCCTCCAGGTGAAGAAGAACAGCTCGCCTCCCCTCTCGCTCTACGGTCAGCTGCTGTGGCGCGAGTTCTTCTACACGGCCGCCACCAACAACCCCTGCTTCGACAAGATGGAGAGCAACCCCATCTGCGTTCAGATCCCGTGGGACCGCAACCCCGAGGCGCTGGCCAAGTGGGCGGAGGGCCGGACGGGCTTCCCCTGGATCGACGCCATCATGACGCAGCTGAGGCAGGAGGGCTGGATCCACCACCTGGCGAGACACGCCGTGGCCTGCTTCCTGACCAGAGGAGACCTGTGGATCGGCTGGGAGGAGGGCATGAAGGTAGGCCGCGCTGAAGTCCTTTCGTATACTATAAAGAATAAATACTTGTGTTCCTCGGCTAACGCGAGGCTTGTGTGTGTGTGTGTGTCCTCAGGTGTTTGAGGAGCTGCTGCTGGATGCAGACTGGAGTGTGAATGCAGGCAGCTGGATGTGGCTCTCCTGCAGCTCTTTCTTCCAGCAGTTCTTCCACTGCTACTGCCCCGTGGGTTTCGGCCGACGCACCGACCCCAACGGAGATTACATTCGGTACGCTGACAAACTGCTGGGATGCTAAAACTGAGGCTCAATTGACACTAGATATTGATGGATGCTGAAGTATTTTAAACTGAAGTCATTACCACAACAACAAATGAAACTGATCCTCTTTATCCCCTCACTCAGGCGCTACCTGCCCATCCTGAGAGGCTTTCCGGCCAAGTATATTTATGACCCCTGGAACGCTCCAGAGAGTGTGCAGAAGGCGGCCAAATGTGTCATCGGAGTGCACTACCCCAAGCCCATGGTGCACCACGCGGAGGCCAGTCGTCTCAACATCGAGCGGATGAAACAGATCTACCAGCAGCTCTCCTGTTACAGAGGACTCGGTAAGAACACAGACGCACAAACATCTGTGATGTCGATACGAAGCGGGAACGACGGGTCACCTGACATGACTGTCACGTCTCTGGTTGTTAGTTTAGCCGAATGTTTGGGGTGCGTGCCACATAAGTGGAGTTAAAATGTCTGATATTAAACTTGGTACCAGACCCATCAGAGAGAACTAAACAGTTCTTATGGAGCTGTGGTTTGCATTGATGCGGTCTTGTCTATCTAAAGTACTTTGCATCAGCTGTTGACTGCCAGTCGTCTGTGTCTTTAGGCCTTTTGGCTACAGTTCCCTCCGGCTCTAACGGTAACGGGGAGACGTCCTCAGACGGGATAGGGTTCCCCGGTGAGGCTCCACACGGCGCCGCAGCTCCGTCTGGTAAGCGGCACAACACCTGCAGCAGTTCTTCATAACTTCCTCCATCGCCTCTGGAGGTGAAGATTAAAATGTGCTGTTCTGTTCTCACAGGCTATCCGATGCCGGTTCACTCCCAGGCCGACTGGCAAAGCGGCGTCAGGATGTACCAGCAGGCCGATCCGCAAGCCAGCTCACACCAGCAGGGTGGGGACCAATGCTTTCTTTTTTATTCGTTTAAACATATTAACATGATACATAGATACAAAAATTTGGTTTGTCAGACAGTAAAATATAAATGTATTAAATTGAATTTAAAAACAAATGTATACCACATTTGTTTCCCTGTATTTGTCTCCCTTGTGTTGTCACGCAGTCTCGGCTAATCCTTGAATCTTGATTTCCAGGTTACGCAGGCACCAGTACCAGTATGATGTGTTACGGCGCACAGCACATTCCTGCAATTCAGAAAGGTGAGAACTGACAAAGGGAGATCTTCTCCTCACCCTTTATCTATGACGCTATATTTAGCCGTGCCTCTGTTTGTGTAGTCAGTTTCTGAACTGTGCCGTTTGTTTTTAACAGGACCTGAACACCACTGCATCACTCAGTCCAGTGGCAAGCGGCACAGCGAGGACTTAGTCAATGGCAAAGGCTCTAAAGTCCAGAGACAAAGCTCCCACTAGAAGGTCAGTTAAAGACTAAATTCAAATTGAACTTAATCCTGCTGAACGTTCAGGAACAAGAACAGACCTTAAATGGAAAATCTTGGGAACATAAGGAATGTCTTTTCGTGAGATTTGTCAGCAATTACATAAAATTAGTAATATTCTTTAAAGGAATACTTCACCCAAAGAATTATCATTTGTGTATCAATTACTCAGTTATGACTGGATTAATAAGAACAAAGTTTTCTTTAAGAATTCAAGGTAACACATGGCGAGTAACTGATACACAAACGGTCATTTTTTGGGTGATGTATTCCTTTTAGTGCACATAACCTCGTTAGGATCTGTCCTTAAATACTTAATTGATGTCTTAAATGGCTGAATTGATGTGCTTGTGAACCCCAAATTTATAATGTATGGTCATTAAATCTCCTTTTTAGTTTTCATTTTTCAGAATGCAAGTTTCTGCATTTTGATGAGACATGACTCTCAGCTGACGTGTGTCCTCTCTGTCCACTCGCAGGAGTGTCTGCAGACGGACCGAGTGCACAGACGACACTAAGTGGACGTTGAGGCGCAGGTGTTTTTGGTGACAGCGCCACACTGCTGCATGGACACAACTCCAAGAGGAGCCTCATTAAACACACACACACACACACACACACACACGCCTCAGTAACAGGACTGTATGTGATCACGTGGACTTCACGGTCCGGCTGACGTCACTGGAGCGGCGTTTACACTGTGCTCATCTTTGGGTTAATATTTATGGGACAAAGAAGAAGAAAAAGTCCTTCTGTATATAATGAATTTGCTAATTTCACATACAACTTGTACATATTTCAATATTGTATGTGTGTTTTCTCTCTTTGTGTAGCCATAGACCCATTGATATATGTTTGATATGAGAAATCATTGTGGATGGCTCTTTTTTTTTTTTTTTTTTTTTTTTTTTTTGTGGACAATTTTCATAAAAATGAAAACATTTGTCGACTGTCCATTAAAATAATAAGATGAAATCTTATATCTATTCTAATACAACTGCCTCTCATTTATTCTACTTCCGTTAGAGCCGTTAAAGATATCTACCAACAAGTGTTTTTATCATTCCCTATCTCGAGCTCCGTACCGGTGGACTCGTTTGAATCCTCAGTGTGACGTTAGAGATCACGTTGTTGGCCTCGGAGACGGTTCCTGACATGAATACAGATTCTTCATATCAAGGTGTCTCCTCTGTATTACCTGTATTTCTGACATATACAGTACTATCTTCATAAGAGCCCTCTTGTGTTCCTCTGCATCAAATCAAAGAAACCCTGATGAAGGCCACAGGCTGAAACACAGTTTCATAACACAGTGATTCTCCATAATTCAAGTACTGTATTGCTGGAGGTCTGCATCAAATAACATTCACAAAGACATCATCAACCTGTGAACGTTCACTCCTCAGCACATCTGAGGGGAGCGACCGGGTTGAAGAGCGGCCGCTGCTGCCGCAGGTGCAGTCGGCCGCAGCTCGTCTCAAAGTCCTTCTTGGTTCCCACGAGGACGTCCAGGCTGCCGGAGCCCACGTCGTACCCGTAGGAGGCCAGCTTCTGGATGCGATAAAGCACGATATGCGTGGTGAGCTCCAAGACGTTTGGGGCCTCCTTCACCTGCTCCACGCTCACCCTGACATCCATCAGTCCCTGGAAGCACCGCCCCAGGGTGGGCAGGGAGTAGTACAAGTGAGCCTAGAAGGTCCTAAAGTGTCCTGAAGTGATCTAAGAAACGCATTAAACACTGAGAGAGTTTAAAAACCTCCAGCAGGACTCATTACAGCTGTGACTCCCACACTTTTTGCCTTCTGACTCCTTAAAAAAATGACTTCTTGTTTTTCTTGTTCCTATCTATAACGTTGCGACCCCTCAGCTTCATCTTAGGCAGGCTGTGCATAACTGAACTACAAGAGGCTTAAACGCTAGTAAATAAAAAGTAATTCATTTATTCAGAATTTCACTCATAGCTTAAAATAGAAGTGTCCCAAGGTTTATCCAACTTAAGACCAAATGCTCTGCAGCTCCAGACTCCAGGACCCAAAAGCAAGCCGTCACTACAAACCCTCTATAACTGCAAAGACACACAGAAAGCCGCAGTATATTTATGTGAATCAAGAGTAAATGAAGTGTAGCGTTTTTGTTAAAATGTATGAATATGTAATGTCCTCAGCTCTCAGAGACTGGAACAAATAGAGGGAACAGTGTCCTCTCTCTGCTGGCTTGTTACATACATGTATTTGATAACATACAACTACACACAACACATGACACGTAAAAGAAAAATACACGACGGAAATACACGACGGAAAGCGAGTGGGGCTGTGCACAGTTTAAACTGGCAGCAAGTGGGTAAAACAAAGTGATGTACAAATAGGAAGACGGTCAAAGCATTGTTATTTGGCTTACAGCAATATACAAACAATATAAAGTATTATGCTGTGTAATATCCAAGTGAGCATCTTTTCACCAGATGAGGTCACTGTTCATCCGGTGTTGCCTGCATGTATGAGTATCATGGTTTTTTTCTCCATGAGATGCAGACTTTTCCTTGTTTTCCTGGTGCCTCAGAGGAAGATCAGGGTTTGATCCCTGGCCCCTCCAGTCCATGTCGATTTTCACATTTTTATTTCTAATCATGTCTCATACTGTTGGACTGCGTTTGTCATGCACCAAACACCAAGTCAAATTCCTTGTGTGTGCAAACATATACTTGGCAAAACAACTTTTTCTGATTCTGATTAAGGACGTCAACCTCTGCAAGAACTTATTTGATCACAAACCATGTTGGATTTAGTTTCCCTGCATCACTCTATTTGTTCTCTGTGGACCGTGTTAAACAGCAGCTATTTATAGCCTTTGCTGTCTTTCTTCGCTGATGGACACAGTTGTCCCTCGCCACCAGCAACTAAGATTATACTGGGACCGCCTGCTGTTGTGCGCAGGCATGTTTTGGGTTCGGTCCACTCTGGGATGAGTCAGGGCACATGCTCATCAGCAGATCAATTTGTTTTTCTCAAGGCCACAATTAACCTATCCTCACTCCAGAGCTCCAGAGGACTTATATTAAGACTGAAACTGAAGGCACTGGAGATAACGTGTCATCTTCCACAGCAGAACGATGTTTATCCCAAGGAGGGCCAATGCAACAGTTTAATTTGAATTCTCAGACGCAACGGAGCACCTGTCTCCCCACCGTCATTCATCTCGTCCTCTGCGTTCGTCCCTTTCCACTTCACAACTCAAGACTTGGGAACATAAATTCTTGACGCCGGCATTGAAGCGTTGCAGCTTGGGAGCAATTCGACTTTAATCCAACGCAGTGCTCAGAGCAGAAAGCCTCTGATAGCAAGAATGTTTTAATTACATTCCAAAGTGGAGACACGGCCGCAGCAGTGACGCTCATCTTGTCTTTTTGTTTGTTCTTACTGATGATCCTCTGCGATGCTGGAGCTTTTTAAAGTGTTGTTTTTCTTTACAGAAATAATAACTGTTGGTATACAAATACCAATATTTAAAATTCACTGACTGACTGCTAAAACAATAACTTCACAAATATATCAGTATATAAAACAGACAAAAAATTAAGAGGGATGTCCTCTACATAATTATTTCTTTAAACCCCCAAAATAAAATGTTAGTTTGAGAATAGGACATTCAAGGTGGTGGCTCATTTTGGAGAATGTGACAGCTGTAACTTCCCCTCATTAATGCCCCCCCTCCGGCTCTGATGCACTTAAAGAGAGTGCAATGTGTTCTGTTAATGGAACTCCTCAAAACACCACGGTGGCTTTTAAACCGTCATGGTGGATTAGCAGGTTCCCCAAACTGCGCGTGAAATATCTATAAAGTTGAAGTACATTGTTCTCTGTTTATCCTCTGCTTCCAGTAGGCCTTTAAAGGTATGGGTGTCGTTTGTATCTGAGTTGCATTGTGGGACGGGAAAGCACAAGTGTGTGTGCGCATCTGTTGTGTATCTGAAATAGTCTCTCATCTTGTCCTTACAAAGGAATGAGGAGGCACTGCAGGGTCAGAGAGGAGAGGAGGAGGGGTGTGTGAAGTGTGGCTGAAGGTTTGGTGAGGAGAAAATAGACTACTCCATCTGTCTCAAAATCCCCCCACTCTGGAGACTTTGGAGGTCACATGGTAAAAAAAGGCAAACCCCTTAAAACCCCCCAAGCGCACGTCCAGAGACCCCAGTCATCTCTTCCAAGCAAGACACCAGCTGGTCTCGGTGTTCATCCTGCTGTCTCTCCCCTAAAAAGCCTCCATCATGTCAGACACCGAGGAAACAGTGGAGGAGTGCGAGCAGGAGGAAGAAGAAATTGAAGAAGAGGAGCAAGAGGAGGATGGAGCGGAGAAGACAGAAAAGCACGCAGAGGAGAATGAGCACGAGGAGGACTCTAAGTGGCGGCCCAAGACGACCTATGTGCCAAATATCGCTCCTCCGAAGCTCCCTGATGGCGAGAAGGTGGATTTTGACGACCTGCACCGCAAGCGACTGGAAAAGGATTTCAACGACCTGCAGACGCTGATCGAGTCGCATTTCTCCACGCGCCAGAAAGAGGAGGAAGAGCTGCTCGCGCTGCGCAGCCGCATGGAGCACCGGCGCTCCGACAGAGCGGAGCAGCAACGCGTGCGCGCCGAGCTGGATCGCGAGCGCCAAACGCGTCTGGCCGAGGAGAGGACGAGGCGCGAGGACGAGGCGGCCAAGCTGCGCGCCGACGAGGAGGCGAAGAAGAAGATGATATTCACCAACAAGTCCTTCGGCGGCTACATGCAGAAGGTGGACCAGAAGAAGGGCAAGAAGCTGACCGCGCGGGAGGAGAAGAAGAAGGCGCTGATGGACCGCCGGAAGCCGCTCAACATCGACCACCTGAACCAGGAGAAGCTGGCGGACAAGGCGCAGGACCTGTGGCAGTGGCTGCACCACCTGCACGCGGAGAAGTTTGAGCTGGCCGAGAAGCTCAAGAGGCAGAAGTACGACATCTACCTGCTGCGAAACCGAGTCAGCGACCACCAGAGGGGCTCCAAAGCGTCCAAGACCACCCGCGGGGCCAAGGGCAAGTCCGGCTCCTGGAAATGAGGGGTCCCTCAACCAGCAACGGGACTGCCAAGTTGTTCCTGGACTGTGTCACATGCCAGGGATTGTGTGTGGATTTGATGGGGGACTCCACAAACTTTTTTTCCCACATGTATTCTAAAAAGTGTGCTCAAGAGTTTAAAAGTCTTTAAAACACGATTTAATGTCTTTGACAGTATTTTCATGATTGTGAAATAATCTCTTCTAACTCAAACTCTCTTGGGAAATGCAGTTTCCTCTGCTGTTTCCAATAAACCTCTTCAAACATGTCGTTGTTTTTGAAAAGAGTGTCTCTCAAGTTCTCTCAAGACAGAAACGTTAACTTGTTTGTTGTTGGTACTTAACCGATACCGGATGTCTCTTTGGTTGTGATAAGATAACGGGTGTTGCACAGCTGACTTTTTAAGGAGCCTCATTTAGAAGGCCTGCAGTATTTCTAGAAAAAAGACCCAACTGTTGACCGACAGGTCGTGACCCTAAGAATCTGCAGAGTGGACGATGCTTTGCAAAGTGGTGTTGGATGTCTTTAAGGAATTCACCTGCAATCAGCAAGACCCGGGTCTTCATTTTTCTCTCTTGTCCTTTTACAATGAAAAACACAGACAAACCTCACATATTTTGAACAGAATAATTATCAGATAATTCTAATCACTGATCTCTAACTCAACATCAGTCGGATAGTTAATGTTAAATTGACGTGTAAAAGGTTATTTATTCTCTCGCTGGCAAAAGTATAGTTGAAATCAAACCTCCTGCTTTTATTCACTCTCTGTTTTCATTAATTAAATAAGGAATCTGCAGCAAATTACATGCGTTCAGCATCCTCGCATCCCCCATCAAAAATTCTTTATATTCTGTATTGTTTCATGTTTCCAAAACTATTCTGGACCTAATTTCTGTCCCAATTTTTGGCTTCAAAATGATCTTAATCTTTGATATACATTTAAAATTCATTACAATTTGAATAAATGCATGCAAAGATGTTATAAAAGCCCAATTTATATGTTCAATTCGATAATTTAATTTAATTTTCTGCCTTTGTAGTCCTAAAATACCATCCTGCTCAAATGAAAGTGAACGTGTGCAGCACTGAGATGTTACTTCCACTAGGTGGCACCAGAGCGCCAGTTTGTAGCAAACACTTTCAACACACACTTGTGGGAAAAAAAGTACATTACATAACTGAATGTGTATGCATGCAATAAATATTTATACAATAAATGATAAAATATAACTCAGGAAGCTAGATTTCTGTACATTTTGTCGTTATATTTGATTTTGCACTAATTGGTGGAAAGCCCTTAATTCCAGTAAGTCAGACTTTACTGTAACTGCAGCCAAAGATTAGTGTCTTCGTCCATCACAATTATCCATTTGAATACATTCAGACTGGCTTTTACAATGGAACAGACTCACTTTCCCGACAGTGAGTCAGTGAACTGCAGTGACACACATGTCAGACTAAGGCAGGGGGACATTTCTCTCCCCTGTGGCTTTTGATTGTCACTCAGACTTGGACTAGATGCCCTACCGCTGTTTTGCTCTTATGGCCGTGAAAAGCCATTAAAAGGCTTCCAGGCACGGCAGTACGCCAACAGGTTACCATAGAGACTGGGGGAAACGCCATCAGGTCTCCAGACCCCCCCCTTCCTCCAGCCGCATCACGCCCACTGTAATGATGTTGTTGTGAACAAAACGCCCGACTTGACAGCGTCTTGACATACTGGTGCATCAATCGACTATGTGTGTTGTGCCGGGGAACAAGATGTTCCCAAAACTCTCAAGTTCATTTGGAAACAAGCAGCTGCTGGATGTTGATCCCATTTGGGATTGAAATGCAGATATTGATGCACATGTTGAGTTGGAACCGTGTGCGTGTTTGCACCTTTAGAGCAGCTGCTGCAGACTCACAGAGGGGGGGGGGGGGCTTATCTGCTCGTTAGTACCCAGCAGAGACTAGAGGACAATGTAAGCGCTGCATGAATGACAGTTTCCAGGGCCAAACTTTCAACTCTGACTGGAAATGTATCACGTGGTTCTGTTATCCAAAGGATGTTTGTATTTTAATTAGAGTCATGCAGGTCTTTTGCAAAACGTGTGCGTCGAAAAGGAAATGGTGTGACATTACACAAGAATGCATTATGACTTGTTCAGGGCTCGACCTGGGTCTTGACCTGGGACTTGACCTGGGACTTGACCTGGGACTTGACCTGGGTCTTGACCTGGGTCTTGACTTGAATTGATTTAGGACTTGACTGTCTTGACTTTAGACTTGACTTGAGACTTGACTTGGGACTTGACTTGGGACTTGACTTGGGACTTGTCAGTCTCAACTTGAGAATTTCAGTCTCAACTTGGGACTTGTCAGTTTTGATTTAGGAATAATCAGTTTTTCCCTAGGACTAGACTTGGGACTTGACTTGGGACTCGTCAGTCTTGGGACTTGACTTAAGACTCATCAGTCTTGGGACTTGACTCTGAATTTGTGTGCAAAGACTTGAGACTTGCACACAACAATAGCTTGGTCCTCTGGTGGCACCTATAAAGAAAACATACTGAGCACTTTCAAAGCATAATATTAGTTATTATATACATTTCCGGTCTACAGTCATTGCTTTCCATTCATTTCAGTACAGTTCAACAATCACCTGGCAGAGATGAAAGATGTAAAGAAGTTGTGAAACATTTGTCAATGAGAGCATCTCTGACTGCACCAAGAAAAATATTCTCAAAATTGTTTCTGCATAACGTTTCACAAATGCAACCTCAACTGTAATGGATTAATTACATGTTTCACACATTTTACCTGACATGACGACACTCGCAGATCATCAACAACCATCAACAACCAGTTGTGAAACCCCATAATCCACGACTTCGCGGCACTTATGCTTTCTTTAGATCTGGCAAGTGGACTTGTTTGTTCTTTGTTCACCGGTTCACATGAATCAAAGGTTGCTGGAAGACGATGATATAACTCACAAGTCTTCACAGTGTGCAGCAGTGACCTCGAAGTCTTTTCTGATCAGGAGTCCACATACACAACGAGGCCACATACAGCATCGGCTATGTCCCCTGTCGATGATTTCCCTCCCTTCTATCAAGAGAAGTAAACAAATCACCGCGTGCGCGGTGTGCGCACGCATTTTGGCAACGGAAGTGCCATATTAAGCTATGCAAGGGTTTTAACCACCAAAGATTGTGAATGCAACCTAAAAAAAACTGACTTTTCAGATCTGTGTGCTGTTATTGAGCGAGTACAATACATTAGCACGCGGCCCAATATTAATGGCCTAATGCATTATTATACATGCATGTATTTGGTGCAGAAACCGAGCGTGTAACATTACACCAGCGGGAAATTGTGTGCATACAAGTCACTAGATGATTACAACTGTTTGCAAGTAACTTTATGAAGCCGTAATATGTTTTGTATATATTTTGTATATTAGTATTTCCTGCCCACAAGTGGCCAAACCACCCAGTAAATACTGCTGTTATGTTTATTTAAATTCCTTCAACAATTTAGAATAAAATGTTTTCTGAGTTGAACCTGCTAAAAAGCATTCATTTATCTTACTTTATTTATCTTACTCTGTTCTGTGTCTGAAAAGGATCATTTCTTTGTATAACAGAAGAAACGACCAAGGTTTGCTCATGAAGGAAGGAAGGAAGCTGGCATCCGACTCCTCGTAAGTTCCTTTTTATTTCTTTCCCATCTGTGGTTTAATTAGTTGATTCTCACCCAGCGGATGGTTCATAAATAAATTAACACATATAAACAGCTGATTGAGTGGAATGCCTGCATGTAAATGTAGCCATTGGAGGCTCAAACACAATATGGCTGTCTTGATTCCGCCATGATGTCTGAATTTCCAAAATGTCCGAGTGCCCCAGTGTGTATTCAACTCCACAGTATCCAACATAATGGCTGTCATGAGCCCGTGTGATGTCGTCACTCATGGCTCCTTTTAATTATTTACGGTTTTCTTTAACGAGAAGTAAATTATATTATGTCTGTTGGTAAGTACCATGAGAGATAAAAACACATTTCCTCTCTGCCTTTGAGATACAACAAACTCCTTTGTGCTTCGTGTTTTCTCCATTTTGATCAAATTCTAAACATTTCAGTTTTTTATCTCGTTTAAGTGCAAATAACCGTCTTTTACATCCAGTGACAGCAACGAGAAACATCTGTTTTATGATATGATGAGATTAGTAAAAACAACAATAGCTTGTCATATTATCCCAGACAGGCAGTGGGTTGTTTTCAAATACTTGTCAATATTTGTACATTATTTGACTCTTTATTCCTCTAGATTTTCTTGACAGCTGTGCTTTGCAGATAACGATCTTACGTGAAAAACACATGAGATTTATGAAATACAACCGTGATTAAAGATGAAACTAGGGCTCAAACTAATAGTATTTTCGTTATCGATTAGTTTATTGATTATTCTTTGGATTGACCGGTTAATCTATCAAATGTCCAAAACATCATATTTTGCTTTTACTTTAAGATCTGAGTACTTCTTCCTCCACTAGCTGGACTTAAATTGCCACATAATCCACTTTAGTTAACTGAAGTGATTAATACAGTACTTTGTTATGTTATTAATTAGGCAGAGAATTGGGACTCAAGTAACACTCATGATTTAACCCAGGAGGTCATTTATATCAGAAACCACTTCATTAAATTTAATTCACAGGTCAGATGAGAATAAAAAACAATAAAACTCATATTTGAGGCTGTATAAAACATGCGTTAACAGGTGGTTTATTTCTGGCACACAGACTTCGATGTGTTGTTGTACTATAAACACACACATGCACACAGGATACCAGTGAGGGAACCAGCTCAGAGAAATGCTCTGGCTCCAGCTCTCTGGGTGCCTTTAGCTCGCCCCGGAGACAGCGATGTTTGGGCCTGTTTCCAACCTCCTGCAAATTGAGGTGGGAGTTGGTGGCAGCCAGAGGTATAAAGGAGCTTTAGCATAGCCGACAGGGCATAAATCTCCTGCAAGTATTCGAGCCCAGATCCCTCTGGCCATATAAAGAGTTGACGTCGCCATGCATCCTGTCAGCGCCTCATTGCAACCCGTTGAGAGTGAGTTCCCGAGTCCATTGCTTCAGCGCTGGAATGAAGCACCAGTCTGTGATATATGATAATACTAACAGAGGATCATAAATCACTGTGATACTTACCCTGACCCTCATCTACCAAGTGACTTAACCTGAAGATGTCTGTGCTCCGATCACTGCTGCTTAATTAAACATATTTCAATGACAAATTGGTAAGACTACTCACTAGTGACGAATGTTTGTTTGTTTTAATTGAGTGATTAAGGGTCTGGGTATAATTCATTCCAACACAAGGAATTGAACTTCCCAATTTCACTGTTTGTATTGCTCATTCCCAAATTCCATACAATACAGTAACATTGCATCACCTCCCACACAAACATATACATACTTATCACCCTCAAACCCCCCTCCCAGACCCCTACCCTCTCCTCTTATCACACACACACACACACACACACACACACACACACACACACACTTCCTATCAAGATGGAAATGGCTGCTCTTGGATCATGTTCCTGCTTGTATTTAGTAATATCCCTCATACTTGTTTAAAGTGAGGGGAATGCAGATGTGTTGTACTAAATGATGGTAGACTCACAGGGCCAGCGAGTGAGTCATTTCGAGTTAGAAAGTGTGTGTGTGAGTCACTCTTGTTTCGTCACATACTGCGGGGAAACACGATAAATATATCATATGCAGTTGCCAAACACCTTCATTGTAAGGACGCAGGTCAGAACCATGACTCATCACTGGAGTGTAGGAGCTCAGGCTGTTCATTCATGAAAGAAAACAACGATTCAAATGCATTGCTGACATCACATTATGTGCTGGCTGCTGTTGGCGCAGGCTTCAGGCTAAGTCACTGACGTGGTGATGTGACGCGTCTGCGAGAGCTCTGGGGCTGATTATGTGTTAAAATCACGACTATACCAAGAGTTGTGAGGGAGTCTTGAACGTACAGTGTCAATATCTGGTCAGGAAAAAACAGAACAGGATGATCCAACATTGAGATTCACTCTTGATACTACTGTACATGGTGGCTTTGACTGAAAGCCTTTTACGTGCTTCAACAATTTCTGCTTTTGTTAAAAAGTTAATTTGCTGTTTCAAGCTTTGGGTTGCACTCCAAAAGCACTATCAGATGGTGGTAGTTTGAGTTGTGGAGGTCAGAGGGTTCTACTGTGGGTCGACTATATAATGTTGATTTACAACTCCAGTGATTATTAGGGATGCACTGATTGCAGTTTTCTTGGCCGATTCAGATTTTTCTTTAAATCTGACCTGCTGATTTTAAAAGAAGTATAATTGACACATTTTTTCATCACTATCCCAAAAAATATTTTTTAACCGTCTTGTGTAAACTGTCAAAAATTTTAAATATTATCTTTTTACTTTGTTATTGTCATCTATAGTGTTTATTTGCATAAAGGCACTATTCAAATGATTAGGAAATACATTTTTCTATCTTTATTTGAATAATAAAAAAATAAATATATCTTGGGATTTGTATATTAAATTATATATTATAAGCTGCTTATAGCTAATGTTAGTGTTAGGAAGTTAAAATGGTCATAACTCCTGATATAATATCTATTTTATATTGCTGTGAAAACATCTGCTTCAACATTGTACTTTTTACACGATCAAATTTAAACGCGTCATAATCGCGTTGTGATTTACCTTCCCAATACTAATTGTATTGAGTAGAGCTTAAACGCACCATAATGAAAGTCAATGCAACCTCCATCAAAGTTCTGAGCAGTGGTGGCGAATGGACCCGCTTTACGTCTTCTTCGCCCTAAAAAATCGGAGATGTGAGGCTGACGAGCTGAAAACCAGCCGATTTCAATCAGCAGCCAATCGATCGGTGCATCTCTAGTGATCATTCAGTATGTTAATCTCTTAAGTTTGGTTGCAGCGAGGCTCTATTGATACCAGCTTTGTGAGTTGGGAATGTACCAACAATGTCTTTGCAAGATGGTTGCAAATTATGAGCCTGACAGCGATTAAATTGGCATGTATATGTATGTATGTACTTGTGTAGTCAGTGGAAGAGATCTGGAATCTGTAGGTGTATATTCATGCGTTTCCCTCTACGTCCAGGCCCACCTGTTTGTTTATTTGGACGTCGGATGTGTCATCGGTTATGAATCGCGCCGCTGCTGAATGAGCCACACCTGTGATGGCATGAGAGGCATCTGATAAACAGCTGCATTTAAATTCAAGCTCACATCCTGTCTGTCTGGTGATTCATGCCAACTCCCTCCACCTCTGCTCACCATGTAAATCAGTCTTACCCGCCACCGTGACGGCTCTCTCACACCTGTTGGAGCCACAGTGAAGCCTCTTGTTTCCCATATCGGTGGTGCTCATGGTGTCTTAATTACCACCCTCTGACTAACTTTGAAAGAAGGCTAAATATAAGTCTGATTCAGAGGCTATATCTGAGGCAAACTAGAGCAGCAGGGATGGTCTCACAGGATAGAAACAATCTTTAAGAAGCCTTAAAAAGCTTAAGTCTTTATCTCTGGTGGTGTGAGACTGATCTATGGGGCTTATTGTCTTATAATCTGGACAACACATTTGGATGGTTAGCAAAGACAAGCACATAGATTCTTGTTTGTGTATTTTGTTAATACAAAGCATTTATTTCAAACAATTGTGAGCAAAGATTGCTTTTGCTGCTCAAAAGTAGCTTGCATGTTTCTCTTGGATATTAAAGGTGATATAAGCCTTCCTCAACTATGAAACCTCTGTAGCCTCTGAGGCACATTTAGTTGGTTGACCCTCCCACTTGTGGCAGCAGTTAATAATGTCAGCCTTTTGGAAGTGCTTTGAATTTGGCCATGAGTGACTAATGAGACTACGGAGAACTACCACCAATGCTAGCTTTGACATCTTCTGTCCTCTCTCAGACGTCTTTCTCTATAAAGACAAATTGTCTATTTTCTCCAAAGACAATGTTGGATGACAACTCTCCAGATTGAATCATCAGTGCAAACAATGAACAGCTGCCCTCGAAAATATCTGATTCTTTGGTAAACATTTAATGTCCACGCCTGTGAACATAAAAACAGCGAGAACTACAACTCCCAAGGTGCATTTACACAAGAAACATCCCATCTTATTTATACGCGACGGCCTTCCTGGACTATAGGTGGTCGACAAGAGACCTCTAGAGTTCTCGGTCATTTGCTTTCTTCTATCTGATACCAGCGACATGCCAGTCTCTTGATGTCTTCCTGGAGATCCCGTTGCAAACAAAAGTTTCTGATACTTACACGTTTTGTTCAGCAAGATAATCGTCACCACTTTTACGATGTTTGAAGAGTAAATGCAATCGGTAAAGTCTTAAAAGCTAAAAGCAAGGCTGTAAACAAACGACACCGCGGTCACCTCCATTTATAGTCTCTTACATCAATACCTCCTTGTCACCTTTGCTTATTCTTCATTCAGCAAGCGTCGCAACGTGCCGTCACCTGTGTACTAGCGATGGCGATGGTTTGTTCCAGTTGACAGTTAGCAGCTTTCAGTTTTGTTCTCACGCCTCCATATGGACAAGAGAGGACCGTTAATGTGACATCGGTGGCGAGATGTAGCCGAGCTTCCGATACTCTGAATCATTACACAACCACGAGGCTTCGCCTGGCTGTTCCAGGATGTCAGGAGGGATTATTACAGGATGTTTCATCTCTCTTGGGAATCAAATTGAAAATCAGCTAACTTTGTATTCATGCTGAGATGGAGTAATATTTAATCATCTATTTCTTTGCATATTTTCTGGAAATCTTTTACATTTTCTTATAATGGAGACATTGAAGGCCCTAAAAACTACCGTTAGGCAGTAATGGGTGGCGGCATTACATAACCGTCTATCCATTGACCCTTTTAACTGTAATTGCGCTTAGAATAGAACTAGACCCCGCTAGCTCGGCATTAACGAGGGAACCTTTGACCCTCTGTATCCAACACTGCATGGAGCTGTAATAAAGCAGACCTGTGAAATGTAAATACGAGCATAGGTGATGGCAGACGGATATGATTACATCCCTTCGTCTTTATATTTCAGAGCAAATCTTAATGAATAATTTGATTAAATGAAAAGCTCCAATCACACTGGCATTACTGAGGCTCTTTGATACGCTAATTAAAGGTGTCATTATTCAAAACAAGACATGTTTTCAAAGAGTAGAATTTGAAAGAAGCTCTGATCTTTATGTTACATCTTCTGTGTTGACAATCTGAAACTGGGATGATCTCACTTTCCCCCAAATTGTCCTGCAAGCGCATTGTTGAGCCACGGGGCCTGTCCAATCTCCCTCTGAGTCTCCGTAGAGCAGTGGTGTTAAATACCCAGCTCAAACAAGCATTCAGGAAAGGACAAAGCTTTAATTATATGCATCACCACGTGGAGCTATTAGCCCTTTCTAAGTAAAGATACAACTCCACTCTAAGTAGGGGTTTAATGCACGGAGAGTGAGCTGCTTTCATTGCCAGGGAAACTAATGCAACATCCCCCTTTGGTCTGATTATATCCAATATCGCGGATCAAAAGGAAGTTGTGTCACGCTGCACGAGCGACCAAAATTCTCTCTTCATGTTTTACCATCAAACGGATGCAAGATGAGAAAGAGGGAACCATCCATCGTCTTAAAAGCATTTCCCAGACTGGGCCTCGTATCGCCCGATGGAGTGCTCATGTACCCTTAATTATTTGCTTTAGCTTAAGTGTTAGCATTGTTTGATGTATGCAACAGGGTGCCAGCCTAGCACATAGACCAACAACAAGATGTTTTAGAGATGGGGCCTCTTTAAAGTTTGGTTGCATTTCATCCCACTTGTAAATGCCAATATTTGTAATGACTATAAAATAAAACATTGGTCTGCCTTTTTGGAAAAAGCTAACAAGAAATGTTCTCTTTCTACTGTTCTATTTCATGCAGTTCAGCACTCTGAAAAGTCTCTCTTGTGTAGTTGGGTAATTGTTCCATTTTGAATGCAGACAACACTTAAGAAATTATTCAAATGATTGTATTGACAGCATGTTGACAGCTACTGACAATAGGCTGCATCAGACAAAAGCAGCACAAGAAAAAGAGTTAAACTGATTGTATTGCCAATGCAGCAACAATACTGCACACACTCCCTGTGTGTGGAGGGGTATGTGTGCTATAATTGTGGCCAATTTCAAAGCTTACCACAAACTCTGCATATTGTAGACCCTTCTGTCTGCTTCTGTCTAAAATAGCTTTTTGTTTTATCCAAAATATAGATAATGTTTCAGGAAGTGCAGTTAGTGACAGTGTAGGCTCCATGATAACGTTAGCTCTGACCGCTTGACGGAGTAGTAGAATTCTGATCAAATATATAATTCTGCCATACCAGACAAAGAGAGAGAGTCCTGCTGTGACTCTTCATTTTTTATTTATTTAGTTAAAATACATATGAAACAGATACAATAAATCATATTCCAAATATTTACTTTAAAGTGTTACAAAAGTTATCACAAACTGTACACGTCATGACAGCAGTTGCACTTGTTCTTGCTCGATATAGAATCAACCAATATGCAAACAATTACAGATCAAAGCTCTAAGCTGCTAAACATGGAATAATAAGGTAGAGTTGGTGTCACTGGGTCTCCAGTTTGATTAATTGTTCACAACTATTACAGAACGTGTATAAATTTCACTCAATTACAAGTCTGAGCTGTTCAAATTATCACCAAACAATAGAAATATATTGTGATGTTTCTATCTCCATAAGTTCACGACAACTTCTTAAATTTCACGTTTGAATACAAACAGTGCCATTGACAAGTATGCTATTTACAAATGTTTTAAATTAGAATACTATAACATGTTAATTTCTGACGTTTTCCCTTGATAGGTGTGTTTTTAAAGAGGTGAAAGGCATGCTACAAGAAAAAATATTTATTTTTAATATTAAGGGGAAAAAAAGCATCATATCCATGTGCAAGTAAGATAACAGTACACAGCCTTGTTTTCTATTTGCTAGGTTGGCTGTTTATTAGTTTCTTATTACTCACATATGAGGAGGAGCTGAGTCAATGTTCCGAGTCAGATGCATTGAACATAATTTTATATGGCTTCGTGTAAAAAAACAAATGCATGTAACAGTTGCAAATGTTTTATGGATTATAATTCCCTGAATTTGTAACTGGTGAGGAAAAGTTGTGCAATAAATTTTGGGTTCAAAATTGCATACTTGCGTATTGATACTACATACTTGATCAATATGTACTCCATACTGCCCACTAAATTAACAATTAGCATACTGTTCACACTGTACAATACGTCTTCTCTGGGACACACGACTGTATCAATCAGGACGTTACCAGTCCGAGCTACCGTTGAATAAAAATTGCTCATCACATCAACTCCACTCAATTTAATATTTTTTCAGTATAAATGCAAATTATTTCATTTTTGGTGTTAAACATGTTTTCAACAGTACATTATATATGTGAGCTACCATGCTTCTTTTCCTCAACTGTACTTAAACGTCACTCGGCATCATTTTCTGATTATTTTTCCATCATATTTTGTATGAAAAGTAGATAAGTATGCGATTTCGAACACAGCCCACCTGTGTTACTCTATGTTATGTTTTGGTGCTGTTTGGCCAATTAAGCGTACAAGCTAAGCTCCACCCCCCCCCCTTCGTTACTGTTGCGCCGCCTGTCAAGCTTTCCTTTTTCACACGGCACATCATGCAGTTTACGATAACAATGGTGGCCGATTCAACAATCGAAATACATTGTCATTTTCGAAACAATAGGCCCTTTATTTCAGTCACAGGTCGACAAAAGCAGCCTTTTGTTTCTAGCTGGCGACCTTCAATTTTCTCGGCTGAAACGACATCTGTTGATTTAATCAGCTAGCTAACGGATTAGGCTAAAGTTAGCTTCATAATTTGACTTCTTAACTTTTTACCTTGTTTCAAACCGAGAACCTGATCTCTACATACCGTACATATAATCATGTTAAAAGGCCGAGGCTAAAGAAGCATGTCCCAGGCAAAAAGTCAGCATAGTTTTGTTCTTGTATTTCAGTGTAGAAGTAGTAGTCCTGGTCCTATTAAGTATGATAAGGAAAAATGTACGATGACATTCTACTATTTCATTCAAGTATAACCCCGTTTAGCTGCTTAGTTTACAGAGATAGATAGATTATGCTTCTACTTTTAACGTTAAAAGAGAGGACTAACCAAGGTGTTTGGTGAATGTAATGCCGTCTCAGGTAACAAACGTAAACTTCCACAGTCGGTGTGCTGATTGTGAACAGGCTTCTCTGTTTTTATTTTCTTACCTATAACCTCATTAAATGAAGCTGGATGTAAGGATGGGTTTCTACTCTGTTACACTAGTTAGCCAGGCATGCTAACGTTTGCAGCTTAAGTTAGAGCAGATAAACACAGTTTAATCCATTCTTTACATTGTTGGTCTTGTATTTTTTATTTTGGAGGGTAACAACCAAAGCTTGACAGGCTTGCTGTGCCTGGTTATGGTTATTAAGCTATAATTATCCAAATCATTGGCACATGCATTATTTAGAGGGACATTTGCAGTTCAAACAACGATTTAATTATATTTAATAAAGTTATAGGCGTAGTACAAATGAGTCAAATGAAACACATTTCTACTTGCTTGCTTTCAATTTCAATTTGCAGTTATATGCTGAAAATGATCTAGTGTGTTCAAAAATAAATATGAAATTGTCATACTTAAAGTTATTAAAGTATTTCAAACACATTTAGATGTTTTGTTTATCTCTCCGTATATGTTTGCTATTAAGCCTCTCCGGGGTCACATGGTAGAAAACAAAAGAAAGTGATGGATAAAGTCAACGGGATTGGCAAGAAGTTAGTCGAGTGTTGGTAAGTTCATCTGCTGTGCTGACACATTTTACTGCAATCAAAGTGAAAACAGGTAAAATGTCGCAATATACCGCAATAGATGTTATTGCAATAGTCGCATATCGCATAATGTTTGTATCATTACTTAAGTACCGTCATAATATTGTATCGTGTGGCCTCCCTTAGTAGCTAGCACCTAGTTGTAACAGCAAGGTTAGCTACCAATAATCCGCACCTTAAATATACTAACTTGACGTACTTGTTCTTCTTTGCTAGAATCGAGGACACTGATTACAAAACCGTTTGCACGGATTCACACTTTGTCTTTTTGTTTTGTTAACCATGTCACCACAGATGGACTTTAGTAGTTTGCTACATTTATCTGCTACACTTTCTTTAGGTCTGAGAGTCCTGTTGACGTTTCTAATACGTGCAGGGTGATTAACGGCTGGTTTTGTACAGCGGTGACATTTGTGACTGAAGAATTTCAAGAGAGATTTACCCAGCCCTTGTAGATGCTCGATTACCTGCATTCTTCAGCCAATCCCTGGATTGAGACTCACTGGATTTAATGAATGTTTGTCATCAAGTAAATGTTTTCTTGGCATTGAGCAGCGTAGCCCTTTAACTTCCTGCCATTTCAAAGGGAAGTGCTACCTCACTACAGAGCTCTAGGGTTAAGAGGAAAACAATGTTGCTCAAAATCTTAAAAAGGTTGATGCAGCTTGCCAGAGAATCCTAGGTGACTTGTTGCAGTGAGTCCTACCATTCATGTGGTCTGTGTAAATGTAAAGCCTTTTGGGGAATTTCAAAGCAGATGTATGAAGAAACATTCATCAAATCAAATGACAGTGAGGGCTGTGCATAACCAGCTCTGTAGAGAACTTTAAGGACTCGAGTTCAAATGAACAAACTATTTTAATACAACTTTCTTTTTTTTTTTTTTTTTTTTAGAAACATATATAAGAAACGCGTCAGAATGATTTTTCATACAACGTGCTCACAAGAGACTCACAGTCGACACAACTTGTCTGCAACTCTAAACAGACACCTGGTCTTTTACAGGGTTGGTTGTCACCACGCCACCAGCGATCATCAGGGCGTCTGCGGAGGTTTGGGTGAGGGACACGAACCTTGACTCTCAAAGCTTGCTGCTCTTCCAGGCCACTGCAAGGGAAAATATCACAAAGCACAACACATTATAGAGGCTTTGCTGCCCATTTAGTGGTGTCTAGCCAGGTTATTTCTACTAGTCCTCAGGATGTACTGTGATCATAGGCAAAAAAAAACTTGACTCAGCTGGGTCAGGTCACATTTAGCAGCAGAGCCAGATCGTGGCTTTGTCTCAGCCACAGCATGTGGTGAAAACACTTTTAAAGTGATTTGTAATATATTTCCTTTACTTTCGTGGCCTGCATTTTGCACATCATCCACATCGCTTATAAACTTACTTGAGGATTTATTTTGTGTGCGTGCAGGCTGGTGTTTGTGCATATGTCGTGATTCAATATGTGGTCTTAAATCTTCCCCTTGTAGACCTGGAAATTGGCTGTAAAAAAATGACCTCCCTTCAGGAGTGCAGGCTGTTTGGCTGTTGTGAAAGATTCCAGCATTTTGCACAGCGGTGAAAAAAAGACAAGACTTTATTGATCCACTAATGGGAGTATCACCTTCACAAACTCACGAAACTATCAGGAGATTGTTAAATACCTGTGAAAGCACTCTTGCAGCAAAATCCTCTTCTGTTTGCGTGCTTCTTAGGGTCTCACCAAAATATAGCATAACACACAGCTTCCAATTTAAACTTGCTGTTGAGCTTGTGAGCAGCTGTTAAAAGCTCTTCCACTGGTCTGGACATCCTCGCTGTCTCGTTTGCTGTACCTGAAGTGTCGTTGCAGGATTATTTCTAATGCTTTCTGCATGATTTAATTGTTATTTTTGTATGTTTAGTACACTGTTTAATCTTTAACAGAATACCCGAGAATAAAACAAGATTTATAAATATATAACAAACACTTGTTGACTGTATTCCCATATCCTCATGCAGTTATTACAGAACAATGACATGAGCTACAGAGGACACAGTTTTTGCTTATGATCACAGTTGTTTTTTTTACCAAAGCTTATGAAGTAGATTTACCACTGAAAACGGGAAATCACCTGTGTTTTCCTATTCGTCGGATGGGGAGAGGGTGGGGCAAAAGAGGAAGAAACATTGATAACATGTAAAATATGAAATACAATACAGGGGGTGGGGTTGGGGGGCACAGTTGGCTTTCCAGCAACTGTAAATCTGTCTTACTAGACATCCAAAGCACCTTCAGTGTTGTTTTGTTGGCAGTTTGCTTAGGCACTTGGTCCTGCTGCTGTTGGTCCAGAAAAAAGCTCCATTCAACAACGTCATATCTCTTTTTAGCTGCTACATGAGTTAAATACACATGAAACATGGAAGTAAGACAGTATTGGAGTTGGAAAGCACCTTTAACCAAGCTAGGCTAGCTGGATGCAGAGAGATTGAATTGATGTCGATCTTTTCACTGACTTTGTGTTACAGACAGTGAATACATTTCCAAAAATCGCAAAAAAATCCTTTCAAGCTCATTATTTATATATCTTTTTTTGTGATTTTCACAGAAAAATACCCTGATTTAGTAGATTGGACTAAAATCCTTTTTACCCAGATTTGCACGTCCCCATGTACCACTTGTACACTTGTTCCTCCTGCTGCAAGGAGGACTGTTCAGAATATAATTTCAGTATTAGTAAATCGGGAGAAAATCAGGGATAAAAGACTTGTCTGTACCTCTCCCAGAGCGTGCCAGTGAGTGATGGGCTTCCGCGGGTAAGCCAACATTTCGTTCCAGTGATCTCGTCCAAGACCCTCGGCATCTGGCCCGGTGCGACACACGCCGATCACCTCATTGTGTCCAACTCTGTAAGTAGTAAAACACACGTGAAGACACATTTTGGATGCACATCTTCGAGTAGAACAGGCACAAAAAAATCGATCATCGATGTCAGTGTTTGAGAGCTTTTGTTGATCAAAGTTGCATTCCAAAAAACCCCCAATTCTTCTTCTATCAAATGATCCTGTACCGTATAAAAGGTATCTGGTGACTGCTGGACTCACCGATCATAATCCATCACCATGATGGACAGACTGACTTGTTCCACGTTCTCCGGGGGAATGTCGAAGATGATGGCCTCGTTGTACACCGGGTTGAGCGTGCTCTTCTTGGTGGTTGTTTTTCGCTTCTTTAACCTCCGTCCATCACATATCAGGTACACCTTCACGTAAGGGTCTGGGAGACATGTTTACTGTCACATGATGATTTCAATCAATGCAAAGGGAATTAAGGGACATTTTTCTGAATGTTCTATGCACATGTCATTTCACACTCGGGTGTTCAGAAGCTCCACAAAATACAAACCGTTTCCTTTTTCACAGTTTAAAGTACCGCTGACAGGCGTATTCTGACAGATTGTAATATTATATAATTGCAATGATTTGTCCTCTCTGGACCCATTACTTCTCTTCTCCATTTCCACTCTTCGGTGGCCAGCTGCTGTCACGTTTCAGCTAAGTTCCATTCATGGCTCAGTATGTGTTTTTGATGTGAGCCACATCTTATTCGCTGTCAGGTTACCTGAAGAGCCTGTGATGTCCATGGCTTTGAGGTTTCTGCATTTGATGACCGTTAGGGTCATTCTTCCTGCTGTGGGGAGGTAGCACAGCGAGTACATGATCTCTCCCAGGTCAATACTCTCCTAGAGGACAAAGAAAAAGACAAATCAAAATGCCAACGTTAAGGAGTAAACAGGTCGGTAAATAAAGGAGGCTGTATGTTGTCAGCTGGTACCTATCACTATTACATTAAGTCATTCTTAATCGTCACTATTTATCTCATCTCCCGGTTGTTAAACACTAGCTTCTTAATAGTTGTAATTAATGATTTGGTTTTTAGCCACACTAGCAGCAGTCTCTAGTGATGGCAGCGTCAGGTGGTTTACTACTTTGGTCCAAACAGAAATATCTCAACTATAGAAATTTTGCACCGACATTCATGACCGCGAGGGGATGAATCCTACTTTGTTCGTTGTCCCCTGAACTAGCTCCACTATGAGCTTTCATGATCTCCTGACTTTCCATCCAGCGGCATTACCAGGTCAACATTTTAATTTGTCCAAAACTTTGCTTTATGATCAAATACCTGCAAAAACTATAGACTGCATATAAGAAGTGGACGTAGTCACCGTGATGCAACCCACTGATTTGTGTACAACAGTTGTGAAGCTTCGAGTTAGGCATTTTGGCCGTTGCCCTCTTGGTTTTTTTCGCCGTCGCCATCTTGGCTTTTTGCGAACGGAAGTGACACGAGAGGATGGAGCTAAGTACGGCCGAACGAACTGAAAATACAGGGTGTAAAGGCCTGTGATCACATAGCGCCTTTTTCTGAGCGCCATCATCTTTCTTTCAATTGTTCCCAGTGAGGAGATGTGCCCGCCTCGAGAAAAAGTGCTGCACCCAGCATCATTTTCCTGAGCACTCCGCCTTTTCTTTTATGCGGCTGCTCCATGCGATTCAAGATGAAAATCTCTTAACTTTTCAGTAGAGCGCCGGTGACGTCGCTGTAGAAAATGGAGGAGAAGCTTGTTTTGGTGTCTATCTTCTGCTGAGCTTTATGTCAAACAGACACTATCATAACAAAGACCAAAAGGTTGTGGGAGCAGATTGGCCGGGTGGACACTAAATGTTACTACTCAATGTACTTTTATCACCGAACACATTGTCTTCGAAGGATGGTCCTCCTTGCTCTAACGTTACGGCTGTCATATATAAATAGTAGCTAATAGATAATACGAAGCAAAGGGGCAAAGGCCCTAAAGCATACTCTGCTTTATCGTCTGCTTTAATCTAAGTGGGAGCACTATACTACTGAAATAACTTCTAGAGAAACTGAAACCCTTACAGTCACTTAGCAGACCCTTTTATCCAAAGCGACTTACAATTCAGATTCTATCACATTTCTACACCGTAGGCACAACTACGGGAGCAATTTCGGGTTAAGTGTCTTGCTCAAGGACACATCGACATGTGACTAGCAGAGCCGGAGCCGGGGATTGAACCGCCAATCTTCTGATTGAAAGACGGCCCTGCTATATATCCACTTAGCCACAGTCGCCCCATTTAAAAGAAGAGCTGCATCGGCTAATTGTCTTAGCAGTTAGGTTTGTTGGCAGTAGAGCGTTCATATTATGGACGTCGGTGGCACATCAAATTATAAATGGCGACTTTAAATATCAATCAAGTGTATCACAAGTCAGCAGTGGAATTACTCAGCTACATGTGCCATAAAAGCTGTCTCTCACACACATACACACTTTAAGAATAATACGTACATCCAACCCCTAAATCTCAGGTATAAATCCACTAAGTAACTGACGCTGCCCTCAGGTCTATCGACACAGGAGGAAGTTTTCAGGTTCATCTATGGCCTGCAGTTGTGAGTTAAATGTAATCTTAATTTTTGACTGCACACGCAGGGCCAAGGAATGGCTGAATGAATCCCCCTAAATGTTACACACTGTTCCTTTTGAGAAACAGCCTCGTCAAAAAACCCAAAAAACAATATTTCTCATTGAAACGCAGTTAAACTTAGTTGAGAACACAGAGAATCATCTGCAGTCAGTCTGTCTGCAAAAGTGAATATAAAGTTCTTTTGTTGCTGTTAATATAGTCGACAGAAGCTATTGTGAACCTCACAACAATGGCTCAGTGTTGCTCACAATGAAAACATTGAATGAAGCAGAGGCTCTTGAGTAAACTGTGATAATGTAGGAGTGAAATGCATTCTGGCTGAATACCCACTTCATACCGTATGAGGGCAAACTCTCTACCGTGCGCAATACCCTGTTTGTGTAAATACCTAAACGCTTGAGAGTATATTGCTGCGGTTCATATAACTTGTGATCGCATCCTTTACTTCTGATGCTATATTTATATCTGAGGAACACCCAGCAGTTTCTGGAAAATGTGTGTGGGTGTTTGGCTGACGAAATGCATTTCCCAAAGACTTTTAATTATGCAGTGTGTTCCACCTGCCATGTTCCTGGAACGTTGTTGATGATGAATTCTGGTTATTAGAAGTGATTCAGTGCAATACTTCATGTTTGGACCTTTCCTAAAAATAGTATAAGTTCCCGGTTGACTCAGTGATGGCAAAGATGGGCAACATTTCTTACGTAGCAACAATGTTCACACATGTGAGGGTTTGGCAGTGTGTAAGTGTGAACGCCAACTCACTGTAGTCGCTGCATGAATATCCTTCCACACCACGGCCTCCCTGGAAAGATCAGAGAGTTCAAAGAGGTTGTCCACCACCACCTCGCCGATCATATCGTGGCTGGTGAAGCGGTCGAAGTCGTAGACGCTGAAGTGCAGCTTGCGGTTGCAGATCTCATCGTACACCACGGGGAAGCAGAAGGTCTCGTCAAACATGGGGTTCAGATTCTTGCGGTGGACTCGCGTCTGGTACTTCTTCTTCCTCTCCGGCAGCAGGTAGATCTTCACGTACGGGTCGGAGGTGCCCGAGAAGTCTTTGGCAGGCAGGTCCAAGGCCTTGAGGATTGTCACCACCAAAGCTTGCTCCTCGTAGTCGTAACACAGCGAGAAGCTGAGCTTTCCGCAAGTCTCCACGGGCTCTTTGGCTCCATCCTCCGAGTCCACAGATTTCTGCTTGTAAAGTTCGGGTTTTATTCTTCCAATGCTCACCGTAGAAGACTGGCGGAGAGGCACCGTGTCCATGCTGAAGTCAAAGCTGGTGACATTCATCTGACGAGGCAGGTGGCGCCGGAATGAATTGTGCCTGTTGGAAAGGTTAAAGGGCATCTGGTAAATGTCTCAAGTGTCTCATGTGTGTTACGCATGAGTGGGTTTGTTATGATGAGAGCTAACGGTTTGTCAGGAGAGAGCTACTATCTGATAAGCTTCATGCATAATAATGAGGTGCTCATGGAACAAGCATTGAGACATTACCGTCTGGTAGAATAGCTCAAAAAATGGTTTTGGTTGGTCTTTAGTCTTCAGGAAAGAAGCACGAAAATCTGTCCAAGACGACACTTACTTTGAGGCATAACTTTCAAAATGCTGGATGCACATTAGCAAGTAGTAGCTTAAAATGCTCTGTGAATCAGCCAATCATATGCCATGCACATATTGTCCCTTTGAGCTTGGTAAAGTGGCTTAATTTACCTAAAATCAGGACCTCACAACCTTAATTTTACACTTTGACATATTACAAAGTACATTCAACATCCTTTCTCTTTCTTTGTCAACACATCTGTAGCATTCAGACAAATTACCTGAATGCTGTAAATTACTGCGAAGTTGAAAACGAATAAAATAAAACGACGGCTGTGTTTGACTCGCCAATCTTGTCACCTAGCAACTGGCCCTCCTCCTTTCTGACGGTGAGACGATCGCAGCGATCTGACAGCCGTGGCACAAACGATACGGCACCGGAAGCACAGCTGAAGATTTAATACTCTGCACTTGAGTACTGTAAACAATATAGAAGGCTGCATGCTGTCTAAGAGCCAGAACAAACCTGAAGGTAAAGGGGAAATAAATACTTGAAGTGCAACCTAAACACAATAAATACTAACTGGACAGAGAATACTTGGAGTTATTTGCCTTTTGCGGTTATCCTCTTTAAACACAACATCCTTTCAATCCACTAGGGGTTACACCAAATCCTCTACTAACACCAGAGATAAAACCCTTGTTTTTTTACTCTCTGTCAGAGTTATAAATATCATGAACATAAACAAAGAAGTTCATGAAATAATAGGGAAAGAATCTCCATCCTGACAATCACGCCCCCACCCCCCCCCCACTGTGTATTTTCAGGCTGTCCAAGATTTAGAGCTGAAACGATGAGGTGATCAAAAAATGTTAAAAGTGTTTTGATAGTCGGTTGTAGTTCGAATAAAGTGACAAATACTTGCTGGTTCCAGCTTCTCAAATGTAAAGATATACATTCGTCTATAGTAATGAAAATAATCCTTAATTTTAGCCCAATGATTGTCCTGTCTGTAAATCAAACTGTGAGCTAATAAATGTAAAAAGAATTAGTCATTGTAGTTTTGTTAAGCAACAGGGCTTCAGGCCATTCCTCTTAAAGGGACAGTGTGTAGGATTTAGTACCACCTAGTGGTGTGGTTGCAAATTGCAACCAACCGAATACCCCTCCTTTCACTCCTACCTTTCCAAAACTGTGTTAACGTAAACAGCAGAATGCACAACCGCCATAACGCCCTTTGCCTCACTCAGACGCCATCCTTGCCGTAATCACACGACTTTAGGAGCAAAGGAAGTCAGATGGCGACTGGCAGTATCGTGGTATTTCCCTCCGCAGCTCAGGTTCCCACAGTTTCAACTACGGTGACATTCAGGTAACGTAAAAAACGTGGAAGGCTCTCTGTAGAGACGGTGTTTGATTTGTCCATTCTGGGCTACTGTAGAAACATGGCGGTGCAACATGGTGGACTCTGAGCAGTGGAATGGATATGAAGAGCTCATTCTAAGCTATCGAAAACACGAGTCATAGTTTCAGGTAATTATACACTAATAAAAACATAGTTCTGAATATTATTTTCCATTTCTGCAAATAAATCAAACTAAATCATACACACTGGCCTTTTAAGCTAACAAAACAGTATTTGGGCTGGAGCTCAGAGGATGAAGGCGTTGTTGACATTCAAAAAGGAAACAATCAGTTATAATAAGGTATTACCGCCAAAGGAGTAGGCAGGAGGATTAAGACGGTAGGCGTTGTAATCTTTAACCTGGCCTTTCTGCATCCGCTGTGGGTGTATAATTCATGAAGACCGTGGTCTCAATGTAACTGAATTAACAATCCTAACAAACCGAAGCAACTGTCAATAACAGCTTCCTCTGACAAACTGAGCGCGGCTGACTGGTGCGCCTCACCAGAAACCAACCTTCCACCATGACAGCTCCCCCCCACCCCCCACAGCCGTGCTAATTATGGACGTTCTCGTTTAAACACAGTGCCGGAAAACAAAGAGGAGCGAGAGCTGGTTGTTTTAATTACTATGGTTGCTTCCCGCCGTTAAAACATCAGCTCCACTCGCATGTAAAAAAGGAGATTACAGGGTTCGAACTGAAGCGAGGAGAATTTACTGGCTGGCTGATGAGGAGGAGATTTATTTTTTCTTTCTTCTTGTCAGACAGTGCGAGAGAAACACAATTCAACATGTGCCAGCGTTTCAAGGTCACAGGATACAGCCCATGCTGTACTACATGACATGTGCCAAACCACCTCAAGGAACGTGGCTGCACTGCCACGAACTGTCAAGACATTTTTTTTGCATTGTGCTGGGGGACAAACAAGCCATTGTGTGTTCAAAAATGCTACCATTCTACCGTAGCAGGGTGTCCTTATCATGTTCCCGATGCAGGCAGACAGGGAGGGGTTGTGACTGCAGTGGTTCATGTAAGGTACCTGGAGGAGGAGGTTGGCTCTGTGGTCTGCCTCTGGATCTTAGCCTGCTGGCAGAGCTTCTCCCTCAGGGCTGTCTGCACCTCGGCGGGGATGTCCGGAGACGTCTGGCTGATCTTCATGGCCGCCTCCAGGAGCTTGACAGTGCTCCGTCCATTCGCCTTCACTTCCAGCGGGTACTTCTTCTCCAACTCTGGCGCTTTGCACTCGGTGACCGGCGGGGAGCCGGGCGGAGGCGCCACGGGGAAACCAACGTGGAGGCCATTTTCGGCGTGGGCCGACAGAGCCTTGCTCCTCCAAATGGGCCAGCACAGCTTCCAAAAGACAAAGAGAGAGACTACCAACAGGGCGAGGCCACAGAAACCCACGACCACAGCAAGGAGACTAATAGAGATGTCTACATGTAACCATGAAGAGACCCATAGAGGAAGACAGAGACACGTCAGAAGGAAAGGACAAGCAAGCAAGGGAGACAAAATATGACGGACAAACATGCAAGGGAGAAAGAGAGAAAAAAAGGACAAAGCCAGCTGTAAGAAAGAGGGGGCAGCATATGCACGTGTTTGATAAAGCAGGACAATATAACGTCATAAAAAAACCTTATTTCAGGAGCCACAGCATCAGGAAAATCACATGATCAGGGACATAAGTGGAAAAAATATCTCCCATCTGCTCCTGACATTTCCTTTTCTTGTTGATATTTAAAGTTTATGCTGACTGTGCATCATATGCAATGAAGTTTAATGCAGCTTACTGCAGCTTTTCAAAACGTGAGACTCAAACTGACACTCGGTAAAATAGCCAGATTGCAAAGCCTATCGGATGTCTGTCTGTTTTCCACCTGTTGCTATTTCACCAGTCTGGACTGAGCTGCAGCAAGATGCGTAACAGGTGGAGAAACGCTTTCATTGCAGTTCAATGCCATACAACACATGCAGCTAAGTGATGTAATAAAGTTTTCACAAGTGAGAGCTGTGTTTTTTTTTGTTTTTTTTTCAAACGCTGCAACAAGTCAATCTCTCTCTACGACCGGAACGAACTAAAGTGACTAATTAGGGGAAGTAGGAGAAGAAAATAATGACTTTATTGCATTTACCTGCGTGTCCTTTACCTGGTATGCTGCTCTCCAGGGGAAATATATCCGAACATTTCTCCTGGTCTACGTGTCCCGCGAGACAAAGTTCCGTAATGATTTGGAGAGCCCTTTGGCACAAGGTGATGCCGTCCTCCGTCCGGACACTCATGTCTCTCCTGTTAAGCCATTGCACGCCGGGGGAGCCGGGAGGGCGGTGGTTCATTTGGGCTTTTTTAAATTTTTTTATGCGCAGCAGAGTGCAGCCTGTCCGTGGGAGAGAGCAGGGAGGCGCGCTGCGTCCTGATCCATATCCAGCGCGCAACGAGAAGCAACTGTCCAAACGCGCTCCCTGCGTTAGATGAACACGCGGCGGGAGTCCAACCCTTGGCTGCGTCCAATAGCGATGCGCATCAACGTGTGAGTGAGTCCTGTTGGTTGGCGGCAGTAACGGCACTACTTTTTCTAGTAACGACTAGAGTTCTCCGTGTTAGTGTCTCCGCCTTTCGTCCGCCAAATGCTGGTGTATAGACTCCAGTCCTCCCAACCCCCAACTGGTCTCTGTCCCGTGTGACCCTGGACAGTGTACACGAGATGATACATAAGGGATAACAGATGGATGGGGCTTCGAAGAATACGTTTTTATTTTAAAAAACCATGAAGACATTATGTTCCCGTACTTTTCTTATTCCCTCCTGTGACTCACATTGTGTTCCATCGACCATCAATCCCTAATTACACTAATTGATCAGATGTCAAAGAGCCACGTCATTACAGCTTAATGATTATTTATGATGTGGTTTCAACAGTTGTCATAAAAAAACAGTAATACACATTGTGCATTGCTTTAGAAGTATCTAAACTACGTTTAAAGCATATATAAAGTGTATATAAGTCTATGACTATACGTCAATTAGCATAGATTTTTGCATATATTCAGACTAATTTAAAATCTTAAATATTGTAGTGAGTATAACATGGCTTTTGAATTCAAACGTCTTTAATTTCTCCCTTTCTTAATTAAAATGATTTATATCTGGGAAGACAGGACAGTTGCAACATCTCAACTCATCTTCAACTCAAACATGTAAATTATTTTTAAAAGGGATCAAGTTGCAAAGCTGTTATTACATGTCAGCTGTGACATTTCTAAATTACAGATTATTCTGTCTCAAAATGACAATTTACGAATAAAGTATCCCTATAAACAATAATTAAATGTTTTTAAACCAATTATTACCCGTTTGGCACATTTGAAGCTTACACCATGAGTCATCTTTCACAGCTTAATAGCTAATATTATTTTTTATCGCACATAACCGCAGAGACATGTGATCAATGCTTATAACATATCACTGTCATCGCTGATTCCGCTGATATCAGTTTAAACTATAAAAGTCATTGAAGGATTAGCTCTTGTTTTGAATTACACTAACGTTATGAAAATAAGGTATGTTATGACTTCAAATACATAATAAATGGGCTAATTATTACTGTTGCATGTTATTATTTCAGGATGCTTTTATAATATCTTTCCAGAGAGAGGAGTGACATGTTTGTCTTCCCAAAAGAACAAAATCAACACCAACAGAGACTTTGATGTCCATGTGTACATGGAAAACGACATTTACTTTATTCTCAACCACAGAACATACGAATTAAAACATCTGCTGCATAAAGCAGGCGAGGAAGACAGAAATTCAAAAAGTTCAAGGATCTTTCGTCACTGTCACTACAAAGGTGACATTGTTGTCTCCACTGCAGGAGATCAACCCTTATCCTATTTTCCTTGGGTGCTTCTATTATTTACCTTGCTCTCAATGCCAATGGGGGGCACGAAACTGTAGCCAAGGGAAACTGGAAATTGCGTTGAAAATGACAAAATAACAGCCGCATTGAAAGAGTGACAAAGATTGCCATTCTTACTAACCCGTCCTGAAGGAAGTGACCCAGAAACAGGAAAGAAAAACCCTCTTCACAACCCAACCACAGCCATGTGATCATCTGTGTTTCCACTAATGACCTCATATCTTTGCAATAAATTGTTATTCATGTCCTCATATTTGAGCAGCTCGTGATTTTGCATTTTTAAAGCTAATGTAAAACGAAACATTGGATACTTCAACCTCATAAATGCACAAAAATGGAAATCCCATGCAGTATTTCCATGCATATTATAAAGTGATATACATATTTATGTTGAACATTTTAAATAAATTCAAACATACTTGGATTAAGAGAGTCTTTCTGCAGCTCTACATTCACCTCATGTGAACTCATTTTTCATGACCAAATACATTACATGTCTGTCTTTTTTTAAATATTCTTACAATACATGTATGGAATCTTGGACATTACAAGATGAATGAATAAAAATTTATTTAATAAAGAAAATGTCACAATTTTGTCCAAGTTGCTGTCATCAAATTGCTTGTTTTGTACGACCAACGGTCCAAAACCTACATTATAAAATAGAGAAAAGCTAGAAGTATTGATTGGTTGGCATTTTGAAAATTTTGAAAATTGACCAATAATAGTTTTAGCTTGAATTTTTTTCCCATTATTCTAACAATACATCAGTTGTGTTTTGGCTGCTTGCTCGGCTGCAGACTCTTGTTTCTGTCGCCGTTTGTTTCTGATTAGATTATCATCCCAATGTTCAAAATGGTTCCCACTCTCCCAATAAAATGACGTTTCCCATTTTCTGAGCACCGTTCCCAAATCACGAAGCCAAAACCAGAAGGCTGTTTGGCAGACCTACAGATTTGGGAATTAACCGAACACAGAGGGGCAAAACTAATTAACTGATGTACTGAATTGGAGTTGGCTAAGCAGCAGATTTGATTCAATACCATGCAACTGATATGAGCCACATGAGCATACAGCCAGCAATTTGGCGGTCTGGGCTGTGTGGACGGTAATGTCATCATTTAATAGGACGGTGCTCTTTAGGACGCAGAAGGACAATTAAAACAATGGAAGCCACTTGTGGCATTTTGCAGTCATGGATAACTTAAATATCCAAAACAGACTCCACGCAAAACTTTACTTCAAACTTTTCTCAAGCACTTTTGTGCATCTCTTGCCCCCCCCCCCAGAGTGTTTGATTTCCCTTGGCGGTTTATTCCCAACCTCGAATCCTTAATCCTTAGTTAATGTCCTCCATTTAATGTCCAGAGTAGCATTGTGAAGAGGAATAACCAGCATGTGTGCTGTTGGTGGAGCCCACTGGGTGCAAAATCAACTCCACTTTAAAATGCATTTTGTCGAGTTGCGTATATATTGTTAAAGGTTACTAATTTGAAGGCTGAAAGGAGGGAGTGCCGATGATGAGGGGTTAGTGTGTGATTATGTTAATGCAAACTTGTAAACACAAAAGCAATCACTGCCCACTCTGTATTGCCCCGTTGCTTTTTTCTCCCAAACAAAAAGAAAGAAGCAGAAAATGTAAAACACCAACTGTGCCTCTTAGCAATGCCAATTGTTGAATGTGAATTATCCCGTCTGGAATGATTTTAATCACGTCTGCATTGTAGTGTTCTCAAATCCAGATGGGTAAAGATAAATTATGGTAAAATGTTCTTATTTATTCTGTGCTAAGAGCAACAAGTCCTCATACATTAAGGACGTAAATATCATGAGTGTGGTCTGATCAGCATTGTTTATGGTGAATGTCTCTTTGAGTTAAGACAACTGAAACTGCCTCCTGAAGTCTAGGGAAATGTTGTGATCATTTTAAAAGTGACTGACAGCAGCAGATGGACTGTTTCTTGAATAATCGATTGAACTCAATCGTTCCTTAACCTTAACTATGTACTTATTTCCACCCAAACCGTAATATTTCCCTAACAAAGTCGTTTTTTTGGGTCCAAACCAGCTTCAGTTTAGAAAACACTTTTGTAACGGTAAACTGGTTGAGAATAGTTTCAGACGGGGAAATAGAAATCAGGAAACCCCCAATAACAAATTACATATTTTGTCGTTTTGATTTGGAGGATTTGTTGCTGACACCACATGTTGATGCTAACACCACATGTTGATGCTAACACCACCTGAGACTCAAAGTTTTCTGCAGACAACTTCCAGAGAAAGTGTCTCTGGGAGTCGTGGCAGATAATTGTATTGTTAATTATCCTGCTGTAATCAAATATGTTTATGAGAGTTTATTTTAGGCTAATCAGTCGATTGATTGAAAGTAACACCGGCACTCTTCACGTCTCACTAAATCATTTTCTCTGAATCTGAAATCATTTCCTTTGAATCCTTTCTCCTCCCAGAGGCAGATGACTGATGAGATTAACTTAATTGGACAATTTGTTCGATAATTGGTCCCTGGGAGACTAAATGATCTACAGATGTTCACAGAGATAACATCAATCAAGCACCAGTGAGTTTTTAATTGTATTATTTAGTATTGGTATTGATCTTTATTATCAGTGAGTATATGTGTCATTACTTTTCTATATATAAAAATTGAAATTGAATTCCGATATACACAATTCTCTAATTTGGCACCTACAAAGAGTACGTTTTGGCAAATTACTTTCCGCACATTGTCGATGCTTTCAATCAGGCCAAACTTCAAAATCCATCCCAGGACTGAACACACTAGAGGATAACTCACACTGTGACGCTGCCAGTAGAGACACGTCTATTTTGTGAGTAAAACTGTAGAAGAAAAGGTTATATCTCTATTTCTAAACTTTGGTTGCGTTTCTGTCTGTTGGGTTGCGCGAGGACAGTCTGAGAATGTCAAATGTCATGGTAAATGTCAGGGGAGTTGGCCACCAAGATGGCAGTGTGAACGTGTCGGTGGGTACTGGATGTTCCGAGTCTTCTACTTGCACGAGAGGTAAATAGTAAACAATGGAGAGTCTCCAAGTTACATCAAGCTGAGCAAATATGAGAGGAAATATTGTTTGGCTTTAAAACGTACCTGTTCGGGACATGCGGATTGATTGGTCTTGTCGCTGTTTGCTTGAGAACCGCTTATCCAATCACCCACAATGCACTTCCTCAGGTCCTCAGCAAAAACGCCCGCCAAGTGTGTAGTGGATGTCGAGAAAAATACAAATATATCTGTCCCGTAGATCCCCGGTTTCTCAGGTCTGTCTTTCTTTATCTGTTCTTGCTGTACAGCAGATACACATGTTAAATAAAAGATTATGGAAGAAATTCAGCTAATTGGCGACCTTAATAAAATCGAACCCGCCTGTGCTGACCCAAGTCTTTGGGAATGACTCCACCACACACTATGTACATAATGCACTACTAATAAACATGTCCCGTATTTCCTCAGTAATACACCCGCCAAGCGTGAAGTCGATCAGGATATCTGTTGTTGAGAATAACGAAGGACAGACATACAAAGAATCCTTCTGAATCAGTTCGATAACATCAGCAGATGTTTTTGTTGTTTTTTTGGCGTTAGCAGACGAACTAACATCACATTAAACAAAAGCTGTCATCTTTAGTGTCACGATGTTGTGATATTCCAGTGAACGCAGGCAGCCGAGGAGCCTCACGGCGACGGACATGTTTTTAAGAACACAGTCTGTTACATCGGCTGACATTAAGGCAGCCTGCCAGTGAAAAGTGATTTTATCATTAACATTCATGAGCGGGAACATGGGTGGCTTCCAGCACGCTGCGCCGCTGCCGAAAACAAAACAGCAGCCAGCACAACACCGAAATAGCAGCTGCAATTGATTCATTTTGGAGACAGCGTGGGCGTAATCAGAAATCTGAATGCATCAGCACAACTTGGCGAAGAGAGACGGCCCTTCTGTGAACGTCGAGCACCGTGATTGAAAGCACAAAAACATGTACAGTGTTTTTACAAGGTCTACCAGTTGTGTTGCTTCAGTGTGATGTTTGTTGTCAGTGTTTCTTGACTTGCCTCCCTGTGTCGAGCACAAAGACGCGACGTGTGAAGCTGGATTAATTTGTTCCTTTACAGCTCAATGACACCCTAGCTCGCCCTCATAGGACGCGCCACAAAAAAGACTCTTGTTGAATCATTCTCACAACACTTGAAGTATCTGAAGTTGGGATCTGTTGTCAGCGGGTGCCTTTTGGCAGATTTCACAGCAACATGACATGGGATTATTTTCCACGCTCGATACCTTTTTTTTAAAATGAGAAGCCACTGAGCTGTTTAACTAACGAGACACGGGAGGAGTGGAGTGCTTAGTCTCAAGCAGGAGTGGAAGTATGACAATGAAACGGCTTTTACACAAGTAGAAAACAACACGTTGTAATGCAGTGGACTAAACCAAAGTTGAAATCGGCAAAACACTCAGTAAAGCTATACGTGAAGCTGCAGATTGGTGTCACAGGTTCATCTTGATCAGCGACCCCGTTCACATTGTTTTCACAATGGAAATATTGATTATAGCTGCTGTAACCAAAGAAACGAGGTCAAGTGTAGCAAGGAATATGTGTCCCACTTCTACATGATCATTTATTGTCATGGACAGTGGTGGAATGTAACTAAGTACGTACTTTACTTGAGTATCTCCAATCTATGCTACTTTATACTTCTGCTCCGCTACACCTCAGAAGGAAATATTGTACTTTTAATAATAATGTACTTTTACTTGAGTAACATTTTGAAGTCAGGAGGACATAAAGGATCTGAGTACTTCCTCCACCACTGGTCATGGTCCGTTGTACTAAAACATATATGATGGTAAAGGGAATATTTATGGTTTCAGCTGTAAGTGAATCGACAAAACAACATCACTGAATACGTTGCAAAAGAGAATTAAATGCATTTAATAGTTGAAGAAAAAAGTCAGATTTACGTTTAACCTGCTAAAAAGACATCTTTAGTTCCACCGCTCATGAAGCAGGTTTGATTTAATCACTTGTTACCTAAAAGCTCTTTGGTTTAATTAGGCCATTTAAACGTTAACTGCCAGGTCAGCACCTGGTTGATAGTGCAGCTCCCGCTGCACCATCAACCTGTGGCTCCGGAGAAAAGATCTTTACCCGTATATATTTTTATATGGATAACGTGGGTCACCAAAAATACATTCACTCCCTGCCGCCTTGCACATTAATGCCTACCGACACGTTAGTCACAGCAGGTCTCTGTAGAGACACTTGTATTTGTTCTTCCACTGTGATGCACACACACCACATCAAACACAGGAGTCAATTAAAAGACTTTAACTGGTGCAATAAATAGTTTGAGTCAAGCTCCTTTTTCTTTTTCATTCATTAACCACAAGATATTTCTAGCCTGTAACTGAGCAGCTTTGCATCTATGACATTGGAGAAAATGTTTAACTGCGTGTGAAGTTTTTATACTTTTCTCTGTATATGTATTTCTGTTAACACGAGAATAGCTCAAAAGGTAAAAGGAGACGCTTACCGCGGTCTTATTAGTAAACTAAGATGTTGAAAATGGTGAACATTATACCCGGTAAACATCAGGATGTTGTCATTGTGAGCCATGTTAGCATGCACCCGTTAGCATTTAGCTCTAAAGTACAACAGGACACCTTGAAGGAGCTGCGAGCATGAGTGTAGATTCTGAGTCTTGTTGACATCATGGCTGAATTGTCTTGCCCATGCTGTTTGTTGCCATGCTCCTTTATGGTTATATACTATATTTCATACAGTAGGTTGATGTTCTAGCATCCTGCTAGCCCAATGTTTAATGCACATATTACATAAAGGTTGAGTTAAGTCGTACACTAAAGACTGACTCAGTCTTACTTACTTACATTTCTTCAGTTGATCGATGGACAATTTCCTCCAGGAAAAAATAATGAAATGAAAATAATACATTTTCAAACTTTGTAGAGCTCCATTCTGTAATGAACCCCAGTATGAATTCTTTAGGTGTCAATCTTGCCCTCTCTTTAGCTCCGTTTCACACTGGAGTGCGCGCACACACACACACACACACACACTCTCACCACAGACACACACCCCGAGGGGTTAGCGGTGACTGATCACGCTGAGAGCGCCTCACTGGGATGTTCGGAACAATTACCTCAGCCTCGCTGCCACTCAGGACCCCTCAGGTGAAGTCATTATCTTAAGCAGAGGCTGCTCGCTACAGTCACAGTTAATCCACATTAACACTGGAGCCGGGGCCACCTGGATGCATGGCTCCAATTAGACTCATTACCGGACAAAGAATTTATTATTTCTGTGGCACAGCAGCTGTAAAGCAAAACGGCACTTTTTTGGGAGGCTGTATTACAAAAGGAAAGGTGATGTGGGTGGTGAACTGTTTGAAGTAATCTTCTAATTCAAAGCCGTACTTTTATTAATTTGGGACTTCATAACATTTTAAGACATTGGGGGGTTCTAGGTTCCACAGATTAGTTTCAGTATTTCATACAATGTCAAGTACCCACGTCACTAAGACTGTAAATACAACTTTCAGCTTCGAGAAGACTCTTCTCTTGCAACAAGAACACATCTTGTGTCCCTGTGGGTGGGGCCGCAACCACTGAATTTATTTGACAATATGGCCATTCATTTCCCCGTGTTTTTCATTTTTAAACAGCTGCACAGGAGATTTGATGCTGATCGACTCTCATCCTCTCTTCCATCTTGTCCCTTCTGCTGCTTCTCTCAGCATAAGGACGAACCTTAAGCAATGAATCCTGCTGCATTCGAACAGCTGGTCTGATCCTTTAAGGTAAAAGTACTTTCCAGTTGCTCCAAAATCTGTATTCTTGTGTGTTTACTTCATATGAGACACATCCTCAGCTTGCGTCTATTATTAATAACCTTTAAGAAAGTAACAAAGAGTCTGCAGCCATGATATCAAGTCTCCGGGGCTGTTTAACTGTTTCCTTTGACATTAAATATCCTGCTGCTATAACGTTGGGCTGAGAATCTGTTTCCCCTATTTCAAACCAATGAGTGACGTCATGGTGACTACGTCCACTTCTTAAATACAGTCTATGGACGTTTCCAATATAGAACTAATGATTAAGAGGATATAATATATATAAACGTATTCACAGGCACTAAATGCAGCGGTGTAATACTGTAGCATGTTTGTTTAGTCTATCCAGTCATTTTGTGAGAAGCTGTTCTGTTCCATGTACTATGAGCTTTGTTTTTATGTTCAGATCGAGAGCGTTACAAGGACACACTGAATGATCAGAAATGATTGCAGCCCTTTCTTTGCTTTTAATCGTCTCTGACTGATTTACCCTTTTACTGTACGTTCAGTTAGTTAAATGGCAAAGTCTGACCTGAGGACACTCTAATCATGACAATCAATGTGTCGTCTGCAGTCACATATCTCTGATTAACGGCTCTGCAGCGAGGATGGTGTCTGCGAGGCCCAGCTCAAGTTTGCGGTGTTTTTCACTTAACCTGATTGTCAGAAAAAATGAGCTTTTGTCTTCACTGCAGCTTCCTGAGTTTTGAAAGGAAAAATAATGCGATGGCTTTATGCACTTTAGCTTGTTTCATCAGTATATTTATCATAAAAAGTGAACAAATGAAAAGTGACATCTTCATTAGAGGTGATTTGTAATAAAACCATGGTCGCCCCTCCCAGACAGAAGTGTGTGCTTTGCATCTAATGTATTCTCTTTCAAATTAAAAAATCAATAGTTATGTACCCCTATCAGGAGACGGGAATGAAGTATGTTGCTGTATAATTCATGGCGTTTGATTTATTTATTTTCTCTTCTTTACATTAATGATTCAATTGTCAATCACTCCCAGCTACTCTTTCACCCTCAACTTTCTCCCAAATCTTACTTCTGAGGAAAACAAAAGCTGCATTTGAATTGAATTTGATCACTGTGCAACATTTATAGTAAAAGGTGCAGAAGCAGAAAGTGTCCCCCTCCATTAATGGTGTCCTCTTTGTACTTTAACATTTCCTGTGTTCATCGGGGAAACCAGGGGGCTGCTCATCTCCACTCCTCTGTCAAGATTGTACTCCAGTGCAGACATCCACGATTCAGTGGGGTTGTTCTTTGATTGAGCTGTTGTCATGGTTACCTGGATGTTCAATAGATACTGGGATGGACCCCCCCCCACACACACACACACTTTCTCGCAGGGCTATAATTAAACACAATTTAGAACAAGCCGCATCGTTAGTCTCTGGCGGGCGGAGCGGTTGTGGATACTGCGGGGATGTGAGGATGTGAGGAGGTGATGAAGAGGAGCGCGAGTCGACAAAAGTCTCAGCGTGATCCTCTGGAGAATAAACCGATGGCATGATAATAGCATGATAGCATGATAATGACCTCACATCAGCCTAAACAGCGGCATTAATTGTTGCATCTAAGCACACCGTTTGTCTCGTGCATCATGTGGAACACGTTTGTTTCAGCTCGGTTAAACGTTGATGCTCTGAGCTGCGAAATCTCCATAACTCTGGAGATGACACAAGAATGTGATGAATTTTCTCTTTTTTTTCAATTATGATGTAAGTCACATTGCAGACATTTCAGAAGATAAACAACTTGATCAGGTAATCCCCAAGACAGAGAGAGAAAAGGAGAAATTGACAATATGTTTCGATGTGCTTCTTCCCCATATAGCTGAGAACAAATCTCATGAGAGGAGAGCAGACGAGACAGGAACACATAATCCCTGATAAAGTCACAAGGCCTCGCCGACTTTATTAGAATCCTGAGGTACATTTGACAGAAATCGACAGCGCAGACACTCAAACAAACAGGGCTGGAGAGCTACCTGCACCTCATCGTCTATCTACTCTGACAACCCGCCACGAACACCGGATGACCTATTGTTAAACCCTCGCCCACGCACAAAATAGAACTGTGAATGAAGCTTTTCTGAAATACCCTTCATCTTCTTTAGCACCGTATTTTTTTCTGTTTCCCCAAGGTTATTAAAGGAGATTTTGAGTTGGCTGGGTTGTTATAATTAAAAGGCAAGGCTAAGATGCACATGGGCGGTTACATAAGAGTTGATACTGTGTTACGCAACACCTGTTGTGCAAAGTGCTTCGCCTGCTGTGATGAGCACAGGCGATGTGAAGATCATCCTTTTCACTCCACAAGTCCTGGAACAGCTGTGGCTGATTGATCGAAGCTCTATTGTCCCACCGCATGTATGTGGAGTCTGGAGTGTGTCTCGGTAATGGTTGCAGACTTTTTTTTAACCAATTAATAAACCAAACTATTTTCAAAGCGTCATAAATTGGTTGATTTCGTTTACATTTAAATCATAAATTTAATTATTTTTAAAAAAAAGTAGAAAATTCAACTTTAAGATCTTTCTTTGCAATTCTATTTTCACAATCAAGTAAAAAAATCAATCGAGCAAATAAAACATTTAAAAATATTTAAGCCTCTGTTTTGTGATCCTGCCTAAAATTATTTTTAGAGTTCTGTATTGTTACCAGATTTTTTTTTGTGTGGTGAAAACAGTCCTGCATTTGTCTGCAAACTCTTTATTTCCATCACTTGTTGACTCAAACTGTGAAACAACCCGATAAAGGTGCACACCTGATTAAACCAGCAACCTGTCCTTCCTCTGGCTCGGGCGTCCTGCAGGCCGGCGTTGATCCTATCGGGCCGTCTGTTCGCGGTGTATTGGAAGCCCTACAGAGATAGCGTGCCTTTAGGGAGAAGCGGCTCATCAGCACATCACCTGGGGACAAAAGGCCAAATCAGGAGGAAGGGATAACGCTGTTGTGCAATCACAACTAACAGAGACCCGCTTCAGTCTTGGTCTGTCTCCTTTGCGTTATCGTACTGCGTTATCGGACTCGGTTTAATGGTTTTGGAGAATGGACGGGGCAGGGATGTGAAACCAAGCGATCTGGGTTGTTCTTTATTTCACTTTCAGGCCGTATTTTTTCCGTTTTGAAAGTAATTTAAACTGATCCTCCTTCATGACCAACTCCAATTTACCACTACTCCTATTTATATCTTTATTCCTCTGCGACAGCCATTGCCAAAAGGAGTTTCTTTAACTTTGCCCCCAACTAATTCGAATTTGGTGGTCAAAGTCACTATGACAAGAATTCATAAGCTAATTGTAACAATTTCATACAAATATCTAAGATAGAGAGATAAGTGACCACGTTTTGGACAGATGTGGATGTAAACTGTCACTTGACTGGATGGAGGAGGTATGCAATCGAGAGGCGAGGTTGTGGTTAGTCAGATGCTTCGATCCTCACGGCTTGGCCGACAATACAAACATGATCACACTTGTTGAATCTGAAAAAGTTAACTCTTGGTAGTTATTGATTTGAGGAGGAGAAGCTCTGCTCCTGGAGGAGGAGGAGGAGATGCTGCTGCTGCTGCCGGGAGCTGAGCTCTCCTCCTCCCTCCGGAGCTCCGACTGCAGGTCCAAGGCTGCAGGTGAAGCCGGATCTGGGTCTGTCCACGGTGGACCGGTCTCTGCTGGAGGATCTGGGTCTGTCCACGGTGGACCGGTCTCTGCTGGAGTCTGAGCTGAAGGAGTTTCTGGTGAAACGGCATGATTTTGCCGCAGACCCTGTGGCACCGATGGCGAGCACGAACAATAACTATATAGCCAATCTTGTCGAGAAGACCGATCCTTTCTCACCATAACCCGAAAAATGTCTTGCTTGAAAAGAAAGAATGATAGATCAAGAAGGTTCACCTCCGTTGTTGGTGCAAATGGTATGAGATTTCAGTCCAGCCCACAAGCCATCGAGTGTGATCTCCGTGTAAGAGCTCTATTATGCTATTGAGAGCATTGATAACCAGTGGAATGCCTCGACCCTGCACAAAAATTCATCTGTAGGGAAAAATACCCACTTTACTTCACTCTCTCACTCTCTGAAATCAAATGCGTTCGCCTCAAATGTACACGGGTCCCATCTAGAGCCACTTGGCAGATCTGTGCTTTTGTGCTAATGACTTGATGGCAGCCGAGGCTCCTCTGAGGCTCCTGTGGAGAGGGTGAGCACTTTGAGAGATTTTCCGATTCAGTAGTGACACGCGTTGTATATCTGTGCTCCATTACTCCACATCTCTCCTAACCTTTCAACACAGATGCATTGCTCTCCTCCCGGCTAGCTGTGTGGTTCTCCTGCTGCCTTAAAGGTTAATAGATTTCCCGCCCGCCTTGTGCAGCGAGGCGCGCTGGTAATGGGAGTCATGGTCGTCGCATGCACATCAAATTTGTCCAGTTGAGATGTGCGGTGACAAAGCCAGCTGGCATGTGTTTGACAAGAGTTTGGGTGTGGCCGTGTCTTAGCTTGACCTGTAAATGCTTTTTCTTGTGTGTAAACATTTTGACAGAATTCACACGGTGGACTGCACACAGGCTCACTTCATTTGCTAAATGTTGTGCAAAATGCTGTTTAAACCCAGAAGCGCCATCCAGCTGCTTCAGTGTATTTTGTCGGCGTGTTTCACAACGAGTAAGCTTCAAACTATGCGTTTTGGTTTGTGGGCAGGGTGACAGCTAGTTAGTAACCATGAAGGGACTCCCACTGCTCACCCGTGCAGGCAGGAGAACAAGCGCCACGGAGAGAAGAAAGAAAAAGGTTTGAGCTATTGGAAAAGGGCAAGGCGAGAAGCGACGGGGGCAAATTGATTCCTCTCAGGGAGACAGCAGCGCTGATGATCATGCATCGCATGTTGTGTTACATAAGCATCTCGCCACAGCTAAAGGGAATGACAGAAGTAAACGGCGCGTAATTCTGAATACAGGAAATTAGCAGTGACAGGGTCGGAGACGCGAGGCCACTGGAAACCAGGGGGGGAAAACTCTGCACTGGAAAGTCTCACCAGGAAATCCAGTCGTTCTCCGTGGTATGATTGTCAAATGGTTCTAATCTGTCCATTTGGTGGCGACAGCCGTATTCAGGGTGATTTGGACATGAATTTTCGTTTAAGAGAGATTGAGATTTCCTCATACATCACTAATACCTACAGAATATCGTTCATGTCCAATTTAGAAAGAAACAACAGAGAAGTATAAAGGTCAAATTAATTATTTTGTATGGAAATGAGTTTTTTTTTTTGTGCAATCATATCTTGAGCTTGTTATACAGCAGACGTATTGATTCATGTAAGTGCCAACCGCTCTGATGGGAATAATGCACTGATCATTTTTTAACACAGCCAGAACCCCATTCATTAGCCGCAGAGCAGTCCCGGCTGATTACATTCTCAGCTCTTCACTCTCTTAACATCAGGTTTCGTGCTCATGAATCTCAAATAATCCATCTAGCAAAGTCTTGTCAGCGTATTGTCTGGCAGCAGACACTAATTCGCAAGAACTATTCATTTTGTTAGAAGTCTTCCTAAATGGCGGTGTCGTTCTCGGATGTTTTATGAGTGTATCGTTAGATAATCGAGATAATGTCAGAAAAGCTGAGACGGCGGTTGCATTCTTCAGCACAGCCCTGTATTCTGTACTGTGAACTGTGAGCAGTCCAGCTACTGGAGGGACTGTAGGTTAATATTTGATCAGTCTTTGGGTCCAGACTGGAATATCTCGAGAAATATTTGAAGGATTGCAATGAAATTTAAAACATGCATTCACGTCCCCCTTTTGGAATTAAGTGTAATAACTTTGGTGATTTTTTCATTCCAACAAACAAAACATGGGTCTTAAATAATTCCACTCTATGCTGTGTCATGGCACAGGGAGTGCCTCTTAGAAGCCTGTCAACAAGAAAAGGATGCAATCCTCACCTGAGCTGCAGTGAACTCGGTTGACGTCACACATCCGTCTATTAGCTTTAATGTGCTTGAAAATATTACGCATTCCACCGTGTTCCATGGTGCGTGAAGTTGACACAAGAAGTGCTGGATGCGATTCACACTCATTATCAGTCCCATTAATGCTATTTCTTTTACCAAGCGTGTCACCAAACTGTTGAGTACACTTTATGTTTTATGTTTTCTTGTGTCGGGAACATTCACATCACGGTTTGACCATTTGGCTGTGACAAAGTTGGCGATGAAGACAGGAAGTGAACTGCGTCTCTGAAAGGCTTTTCTCTGCTTGTTATCAGAATTGCTCACTGTGTGGACAAGTTCTCATTGTACCCGTGTGCAGCGTACTCGGCTTGATGTTATTTTTGTTTGGTGCTGGAAAATGACTGTTTACCGCCGTGTTTTACTCTTTCTGATTGCAGCTCATAAAGGAACCATCAAAGAAGGCATTATTAGCGTCATTCAGTCAGTGTCGGATTCCTTTTCATGTCCAGCTGATAAGAGGCGGGTTGCAAAATTATTCATATTGGATTTTAAAATATACATCGTACGAGCTCAACTTCTTAAAGTCTAGCAAACTCGCACTTGGTTGTGAATATTTCTGCTGATTACAGTGACGATGAAAAGTTAGGTAAACAGTTATTTTCTCATTGTTGCCTTCCTTTTATTTTGGGAATTATTATTTATGTTTGTGTGTGTGTGTGTGTGTGTGTGTGTGTGTGTGTGTGATTGTGTTTCTCTCCAGCTCTATCTGACCTTTAAATACCTGACCTTTAATACAGCTGGATTCTTGCGAGAATCGCTGGATCACATATCACATGAAAATTCATCTCGTCAGGCTTTAAATAATGTGTTTGTGTCAGGTAAGACAGAGTACGGACCAATCGGGGTCCTCTGAGGAGCTACCGGCAGCTAGGGGCGTGGCTTAGGTGTGTGTGACGCAACACGGGGCGGCTCCTAAAGAGGTTAGTATACAATAGCATTAGTTTGTATCAGAGCTGGAGAGTATTTCTCCATTGAAAGAAGAGCAAAGTACAGCACTGAAGGCTTTTCTTTCACTCTTCCCAAAACTACAGATCTACTTAAATGTACTTAGCTACCGTCCATGAATCATTTGATAATATAACTTTAATTCTAAGACAAAAGGTGGAAGAGGAGCTGCATGCTTTGCCTCTTGAACAAATCAAGTGTGCTGCCAACAGGTCTGAGCGCACCGTCGATACAATTACTGGATGTCCGCTCACTTCCCCTTTTTGTCCTTCCCAAAATCCATCAGGGCCTCCGCAGCCCCGACCCTTTCATCGCACCCGAGAGCACATTTTGATGGACATGCAGCCGGTTGTCAAGCTAATCAAGGTGTCTGAGAGGCTCCGCTGCTCTCGGTGTGGCGCTGAAGCCGTGCGCGGAAATAATGAGCCAGCATCCTGTCTGCGACCCACAGCTAATGCTGCACTCTGCAATCCCTCCTGCCCTTCTCTGCCACAAGCATCAATGTCGACAAACAAGAACTTCCCACAACAACCCTGACCGTCGCAAGTTCTCCTGCATGTATAATTGCTAATGAAGTGGCTTTGGCGATTACTCGTCGCCTGGTAAACCCACTAGGCCGATACATTATCGAGGTTAGGGGGTAATTGCAAGCAAGCATGCTGCAGAATCCCATTAACGGAAGCGAGGCGCACATATCTGTGTTGAAATGTCTGAGACAGTCTGTAGCTTAGGTGAGATATAAAACTGTATTCATGTCCTACAGTTAGTGGCATACATCCACAAGCAAATGAAGTGAATTAGTGCAGGAGAAGAAAAGGAAAAACCTGCATTTTTCTGAGCACTTCAAGCATTTTCTCGTCCAAAAATGTAGAAGTTGAAGACTTATTCTTGACTTTGGAACCACAAGATGTATTTGGTGTTTGTTCTGGAGTTTTCTATAGTAATTTTGGTTGTCTAAATTATTTTTCAAGCATTTTTTTTTAATGGCATTTTGCATTTATTTGATTTTGTCAGTAGAGCGGCAGACGGCAAGAGAAGGGGGACGTGTTGTCCGGATCAGAAAACGCACACAAGTGTCTATTTTGGAAAGAAATAAGGAACAATTTTGTCATTTTGCTACGAGAACTTGTTGCTTGTTTTGGAAAATAGAGCTCAGTGTTCAGAGTTTTGACTTTGAAATCATTCACATTGGGAAAGTAAGTGAAAGAAACACCTCAGACAAAGTCAAGACAAAAAACTGGCAGCTGAATACTTGAGTTCCTCAATCAAAAGTGGCGCAGGATGCAGAAACGTCTGCAGATCGAATCCTGCTAGACGAGGAGCATCTTCACTTCTATGTGTGTGTGTGTGTGTGTGTGTGTAAGTTACTGTCAGATGCGCCAGACCTTAGGAAATGGGGTGCTAGAGCTGAACTTCAAAGGTGTCTGCTGAGTGTCCCTGGAATCAAAGTACAGCGCGTTACGTTTCATTCACAGCTCACACACACAAAGAGAGACAGAAAGAACAGCGGATATCAGGTTATTTAGGCACTCTCCTCTGTATTCATGTGTCGGTAAGATCATGTGCACCAAGCGTACAGTAACTGTCAAAGTAGTTACCCTTTAAAAAAGCAAGACGTTCCAATAGAAACAATAGATAAATCCAGCTGTGGAAGCTTCTTCAACATGTGGGGAAGGGGAAAAGTCAACAGGGGAAAAAAGTGGCAAAAGCTATATTCAAAATATCACGAGGTGTCTTTTTTTTCACATGTCAAAATGTTGCTCGCCCTGCTGTATCTGCTGTCTCAGCGCTGAAGCTGCTATAAAGGGAAAAGCCAAAGGGAATTTCAGCAGGGAATTGACAGGCTGCCCCCGAACTGACGCAGTAAACCGGAGGCCGATTCCTTTAAAGCGTTACCGAGTGAAAGTGTTGCCAACCTCCGGGTCTATGCGTCAGATGCTACCTCTGCAAATGACAACAGAAAATAGACACAATATGACCAAAAACAAACAATGAACGATTACAAACAACTCAAATGTATTACAAAGACACGCAAAACGACTAAAAATGGGTATTAAACCACCATAAATAGACACAAAATGAGCACAAATAGATGCAAATCGGCTACAAACGACTCAGTGACTACAAAGACATGCAATAAACATAGATGCAGAAGGGAGGCAAGATGTCTCTTTGTGACTCCTTGAGTTTGGCGTCGACAGAGTGGGGGGCCTCCTACGTGTCTGTGCCGTCCATGGCAATAGCACAGGCATTATATATCAAGCCATGGCGGTAAAGACATGCTGTTTAGCCACTGGGATCAGACTCTACAGAGACCCATTTGTCCTCAGAGGGACGTTTGTGTCGCTCCACACATATTTGTGACAAGCTACAGTACAAGAGGGACTTCTGAGTTTTGCTGCTCCTGCAACAAAAGAGTGGATTTCTTTGAATTGGATTAGAATCAAAACCATAAAGAAATCCTTTCAGTTGAACAGGTGGCCATTCAAATGTTGAACAGCACATTTAACTCGACGGGTGTTTGAATGGTTTGAAGGAGGGTTTCACAGCTTTACAGGGGAAAGAAAGAAACACCTCTTCTTGAAAGCGCAGGGCTGATAACTTATCGAAACCACAGCGGCTACATGAGGAAATCAGCAGGAACCAGGCAGCTTTTCTCTCAACACAGCGATCAGGTTTTAGTGCAGCAGCAGCGAGCCGGCTAGACGGCGGCTGACCTTTCTGTTGTGATCAGTGTTTCGCTGGATCTCAAGGCTTTTCTTTTGTTGTTGCTTGTTTGTGAATCGCGTAAGCTGGGTGGTTGCAGACCTTGACCTTATTTCAAAAATTAATTTGAAACATGCATATTTTATGCTGTTTTTCCACATTGTTTTCATTTCTATTTCCTTAACTGTTAGAACAGAGAAGTTGACCTAATTAACAATGCATTCTCTGATATGTATTTGATGAGGACTATTCTCAATGTAGAAGATTATATCAATGCTTTGATACAATCTATCATCTGCTAATATCTGCTGTTTGGTGGTTTTTAGAGCTTTTTTTGCTGCGTTTTGTAGCTGAAAAAAGCTTTCAGTACGAGCTTCAAGAGGCTGAAACGCTCAGTGGAGCTGAGGGGAACTGCAGAGGCAGGTGATTCTGTGGGTTTGTCACAATGCTAGACCACTTTTACAAACACAAAGTCATTTCATCTATTGTTAATATCAAAATATTGATTAGCTGTCCAACATATGTCTTACATCTATCGTGAGCCATGAAGGTGCGGTGGCTTAAACTACATTTGTTTTCTAAGCGTTCTATAATAAATATATAATGGTTGCCACCAGCAGAGTCAATGGGGGCTGAGTTTCATGCATTGTGAGTGCATTGTGAGCACATGCACACAAAATATGAAGTGTCTCTTGTTTGCAGAAGGACAAGTCTTCCAGGATGAGACAGTAATGTGATCTCCTGTAGTCAGACAGACAGCGGAGTGAAGGCTCAATACGAGCATAATTACATTTATGTATTTATTTATTTAAAATTGCCACATCTCATCAGACAGAGCGGGAGAGAGAGGCCGGGCTGATCCGGTTTGTTGTGCGTCCAGAGAGTGAAGTGAAGATATCACTTCGTCCACTTGTAGCATATTAGGCTACAGCTTATTGAGTGAATTGGATTAGGCTCAAACCACACCAAGAGTCTCCTCTCCTCATCGCCCACTCACAGACTCGTCTCAAATCACATCATTCACACATTTGAAGATTTTCATATTAATTGTTTTGGCGTCTTTAATCTCATCGTCATACATCTCTAGACTATTTAGCTCCTCAGAGACTTCTTTAAGGAACCAAATTACCACAGTCATCCTTCACAGTTACAGTGTCTCAGTGTCTATTTGCTTCGTGATCAAGATGGTTAATATTCCCTGTGTGTGATTACTGTTCATACTTTATTAAGTCCAACACCCTTCTGACAAAGTCACTGACAACATCCGACGTCTTCGTTCTTGATTCTTGTCCAAATCCATTATTCACACCGTGTCTTGTGGGTGTAGATTAACTGGTACCAGTATGCAAACAAGCATAAATAGAACAGCATGTGGGAAACAGCATATGTACGTTTTGATTCACATTCATGACTCAGAGATACTGCAGGTTTGCTCACCAAACTGTGCTCACACTTAAAGAAATACTTCACCCACAAAATGATAATTTGTTTATAAACCACTCACCCCATGTTACCTTGAATTTTGGAAGGAACGTTAGATCCAGAACCTGGACTGAGCGGAGCAGACTGTCCGAAGGGACTCTGACGCTCGGAAACACTACCACGTTTGTCCACAGGCGCCGCCAAACTCAACACTAAATGAAAGTTCCTTTTAGTAGCTTTAACAACAGCAAAACTAAATCAAAACTAAAAACATGTTGCGCGCTCACTACTTCCCAAACAATTAACCAAGTCAGCAAAGTTTAAAAAAGACGACGTAGCATTGCATTATGGGAAACATATTTTCCAGTGTTTTTGGAGCTTGTACTATACTACTATGGAGAAAAGTCAGGATTTGTCGCCCCTCTTTTCCTTGATTTTAACTACACTTTGTCTGTTACGAGTCTCCCATCTTTATGGAGGTGCAACACTAAATTGTTGGATTGCCTCTTTAAATAATATTCCTTAAAGTAGATGTGTTAGCAGACATTCAGAGTGTTTTAAATGCATCTCAAAGACTATTATTCAGTTTAATTTTTGTAATGTGTTTTTGGTCTGCATTGGGATTTCTATTCTGTCACATAGTAAATCCATATGAGGAGAATAAATGTGAATCTGTGTATTGGAATTGATATCACCAGCTCCTGCAGAATCATTTTGTTATTGCAGAGAATGAAAAGCGTTTTGAAGCACAGTGCGGACAAAAGAACATCGAATTTCTCATCTTCTCTTCCTTCAAAACCGCTGTCAAAACATTTCCCGTGATCCCTCCAAAACCTTGGTGTGCTGTCTTTGCCAAGAAGCAACAATCAAACATAATTTTGTATCTGTCTCCGTCCAGGATGTGATTTCTAACAAGGGACTGGAGCGATAAACGCTTCACACCATAAACAAACAAAATGGCTTTGGAAAGTGCATATTTATAGTTCACGCACAAAAGGACACAGTTTAACAGATGAATCATTCGGTTGTGTGCTTTTTGATTAAATGCGGTCGGCTTTGCCAGGCTCCTCCGACCCACACAGTGTCATCGAAAATTCGGTCGATTTAGAAACATTAAAATTGCCAAAATATGCTCGTCTGTTTTTGTTGTGGTTGTATTGGGAGGATCAACAAGGTGGATTGTGCTCAGGTCAACGTGGTGTGTGATGTGCGATGTGCTTCCCATGGCACACTGTGTCCTGTCTACCCAACCGAGAGTGGCATGTGATGCTCGTGTGTGTGTGTGTGTTCACATGTATGTGAGTGTGACGATGTCTGCTCCTCGATCATCTGAGAGCAGCGGAGACGAGCTCGGTCTGTTGCTAGGTTTCCCTGCGCTCCACCTGGCAGGAGATAAACCAAGCGGATGCTTTTGTCTCAGGAAACTGTGCAATTAGTGAGTGACTGAAGCAGGTAGAAACACATATTACCATTGTCTGAATGATGTCTTTAGATAGAGGAAAAACATCTTCCAAAAAAATATGTATTTTTCTACATTCTGTCTACATATTTTACTACCTCAACATCCTCAGGTTTCTCTATCAGTTATGAGTGAGTATTGTTAGTAGGTGTTTCATTAAAATGAGGTTCTCTTATGTCAAGGTTTTTTAAATTTCGTTTTGCATTTTAGCAACTGTGTTTGCATCTGTCCATCTGTCCTTACCTGCTGTTTAATGCGGACTGACGTCTATCGTTTCTGTAGAAGCAATGTTTGTGGAAGTAAAGAGCAGCATAGAAAGGTTTAAAAGATGTAACAGTAACACATGCTATATAACACATCAACACATTTTGGGAGCAAACAGAACCTTGTTCGTTGACCATGTATTTTGTTGTACTTTTATCTGTTTTAATTGTTATGTCAACATCGAATGTACAACCCAGTCCCACAGCAAATTATGAAGTAGTGAAGTAGTCACGAAATGCAATCTATTGATTTTTTTTTGTGTTGCCCAGCACGACTTTATTTCAGGTTTAGGCCACACAACCACTTCCGTCTTTTGTCATTGTTCTGATTGAGAGACTCATAGAGGCTAGAATGTCATTCTGTGCTTTTAAGAAGGTAATTGGCTCTTAATCTGCCTTCCAACATGGCGACCAGTGACACCACATCAAAGTGCTCAGTGTTCTACCAACAGTTGTTATTCTGTCCTCCTCTTTGTCCTCTCAATCTAAATGCCGCTGAGACAACGTCAAGCCTCTCCGTGTTGCCGTGGCTTCTCTCCACACCAGAGTAACATTTAAATTGGCTCTCCACAGGGCAGCCGCAGCTTTATTATTAGCCTTCCTAACAATCGGGGTAATTATGGGACATCAGGAGGCTCTCCGTGGCTGATGGACAAAGCTATTTGTGGTGTGTTCCTTTCTACAACTTAAACTTAAGAGGCAGAGGTGACGCGTGGGGCCGAATGACTCTTTCCATCAGTCTAGGAATAGAAACGCAGCGCTCGCCGCCTGCAGTCAGTGGTGACGGTTGCTCGTCTCTTGTCACAGAATGTAAATCAGTTGTCACATGAGATTAACTTGTAAATACACTTTGTGAATCTCTATAAAGACAACATCTAACGGACGCTGAGTGAATGCTAAGTGTGCAAAGAGAGAAATAGTCGTCAGACTATGATAAAGATCACAGATGCGTTGCAGACGGGTGAGAAAGTGAGCATAATGATGTGATGAAACAGGCGTGCATGAGGCCATGGAGTTGAACCTGCCCCTCGGGGACCCTGCCACCTGAGCTCCCATCTCATTAATTATCACCCTGTCAGGTGTGTTACATAAGAAATAACGTAATAACAAAGGAATGTGATCTCCCAGCCCTCATCAGCAGGGAGCCGAACGATGAAATAATACCGTCTCAGCGTCTCTTCCCTCAGCTCTCGGCTAATGAAGGGATCACTCATCCTTTCAAAAGTGATCTCGGGAAATCCTGCCGGCTCGACGACAAGAGTTTGAATCTCTTCACTTTCGGCTGCACTTCAGTTTCTGCATTGTCAATCCAAACTGAAGGAGCAGAGGCTCGGCATTTGTTGGTCTTCAGTCGGCATTGATTGTGTTTTTAAAGGAATCATGGTCAGAATCAATCACTGGCATAGAGCACATCTGATACCGAGAAATAGACAAATGGGGTTGGTACCTGATTCATATTGCTTATTTTGCCCAATTGGTGAGTTACAGTTGCTCTTATTTATTAGTAAAGAGAAATACAAGAACAATAGAAATAAAGGACTATGTAAAATGTAAATGATGTACATAATGCTACGATATATAACCGGGCGGCAAGCTCCGGTTCTGAAAAGTGAAGCCAATCCTGAAGTGTCTTAAACCTGCATTCCCTCTAGTGTCCAGCAGGGGGCGACGCCTCTGGTTGTATAGAAGTCTATGAGAAAATTACTCTACTTCTCTCTTGATTTATTACCTCATTAAACATTGTAAACATGAGTTTATGGTCTCAATCTCTAGTTTCAAGTCTTCTTCAATACAGCATGATGTTCATCTAGTAAATTATGGTCCATTTACAGTCAAACAGACCATAAAGCAGGGGATGCTTTAGGGCGGGGCTGCTTTGTGATTTGTAACTCCTCTGCAGTCCAAATATAATCACTTCCATTCACAGGTTGCAAAAAACCAAGATGGCGACGGCCAAAATGCTTCTCGATTCTCATCTTTCCCCTTTGGGGACAAAACACGCTAAGTCTGGCTGGCAGGGTTGAGGAGTAGCTGTGTTAAATAATCAAAATGTAATTGGAAACGTGCTGTATTATCTATAATTCGTTGGTGCAATAAAGAATAAGTGATAAAAAAAAGAAATTGCGGTTTTAAACTGTCGCGTGCAACAAGGTGACAAGACAGATAGCTTTTGTTTCATTCCATTTTCCTCCAGAGAGAAGAGGCAGCAGCAGACATAATATGTAAGGTATCACATGAAAGGATAGCGAGAGCAGCAGCAGTAGCCAACGACAAAGAGGAATAAGAGGCAATTACAGTGTAAAAAGGGTAGAATCTGGATTTACAGTTTGTGACCTCATGCAGCCCTTTCATGTTTTTGTAGTTATTAGACTTCCTACTCCTGCCGACAACAGCAGCACAGTGAAGGGTCAAATGCAGATTGTCTCTCTGCAGCTGTCCTTCACAATTCTCACGCTGGATATTGTGCTGTGGACTTGACATTTATCGAAAAAACATGTCTGTGAAAAAAAATTAGCCAAAGCGAATGATTGTTTTCAGTATTGATCATTAGACACCTGTGGATGTTTGTCTTCACTGTGTGTACTGAAAGTAAAAAAAGAAGCTCACCATGTGGAGGTTTCAATGCAGCGTTCAGCACCGGCAGGTGACTCAGCTATGAATTATGATTTGCCCTGCTGGATATTTCTGTAACCTGAGTGCTTCCACATCCATTAACGTGCTCCAACAAGAGCACCTGACCTCGCCACGGTGCCCAACGCCCCGGCTTCAACCAGAACAACTTGACATCAATTCAGCCGCGTTTGGTTTTGAGTCGCTTCTGGCTCTCTGCCCCACGCAAAGAAATTAAACATATTTCACAGGGTTGTATAGCTATACTTCCAAGCAGCAAGGTTGCCATGGCCACTAAAATCATGCCGTGTGATAGGATGCTCTGGGACGTTTGTCTCCCGAGATGGTTCTAGATAACACAAAAGACTTCATGAAGCCAGAATAACACCAAGTTCAAGCTTTCAGCAGCATTAACTTCCACTCAAATGAAAGGTAATGTGTCAGGACTCCAATCAACTTGAAGATTTCATCAGCAGTAAGTGCTGTAATAAAAAAAAGATGATGAGAGGAGGTTTTAAAAAATGACCAATTACTGCTGTGATTGCTATATGATGAGGTGCAGACGGACACTTTCCCCTCAGAGGCTCAGAGGAATACGTCTTATGAGGCATGTGTGAGATCAGTTAACTTGCATCAGACATACTGATGCAGATGTTCCCACAGAGGCCTCTCTGTGGGAACATCTGCATCAGTATGTCTGTGTGTATGTCTGTGTGTAGAGGCTGCTATTAGAGGAGAATGTATTGTGTATATGTCAAAGAAACAGCAATATTGAATCTCTAATTAAGTAAACTGAAGGATTAAGTGTTTTGGGTTCGAGACCTTTACCCTTCTCCTTTTTGTCGGCTCATGACAAATTGAGTTTTGTAGATTTATGGTTTTCTCAAAGCGTATCATATAATATTTTGAATGCGCTCAGGTCTCTATTAACCTTGTAATAGGATTATGTTGTCATATCATTATTTAGTCTGACATTTTATAGGAAAACTGCTCATAACAAGACTTATGGAATATTATTATTGAGTGAGCGGGTCATTAATTCAGGAAAGAGACATTGCTGTTGAGTTTTTAAAATGTATTTTTTTGGTTGCTTTGAGCACCACGAGCAGAATTTCATATCGTCCCATTATATTGGAGAGAAGGCAGACATCTCGACGGCCGAAATCTCCCAAACAAGGCAACTCACACCCAAACAAACTAGATGGATAAGAGGGGAAAATAGTATTTTTGATTTTGGGGTGAACTTTCCCTTTAATATATTTCTTTGTGTGCTGTGTCTGATATTTACTCAGAGATTTCCTTTAATGTTTACGAAATCTGGAAAAGTATGGATGCAATAATATTATTGGGACCCAAGCTGACATTATAAAGTGGATTTGGTTTCAGACAGCAGCAAACAATCCACGTAAAAAATAGATTATTTGTCAACGTCACTATAAAATTCCATTATCGTTACGTTACATCAAAATTATGCCTGTTCTGATCTTCAGTTATAGAGTAAGACTTTAGCTGACAACCTCTATTAGTTTATGCATTGATCCTCAAATGCAGCCAGTGGAACTGATGCATGAAAGACAAAAAATACATTAACTTGCAAAATGTTTGCAGGATGTCAGACATCGTACAGAAAAAGCTTAGATGGCACGGAAATGTCCTCACTTTGTTGCTCAGTAAGACAGTGCTGTTTAAGTGTACATATCATTAAATCAAACACCGCCATGCAGCGTTTTCTCCAGACAGAGAGACAAATCAGCTGTTCTGCTTCAGGGACAGTCTTACATCATGTCCACAGTACACGCTCTTGCTGTGTTATAAGAAGCCAAGGCTCCTTAAGGTTGAGTTCATCCAGAGATCATGAGCACACCTCTAACTCCACCTGCTGGTCTGTCTTTTCATATCTCACCCACACACACACACACACACCCACACACACCAACCTCCCAACTGTTGCAGAGCAGAGAGAATGTGTGTGAGAACATATTTATCAGGAGAATTTTTTTTTTGGGAAAACAACAGGTGATTATTCTCAAATGGACTCAAGATGACTACGACCTTTCTCGCCAAGAATAGGGCTTTTAATTTGCACCCTGTGTGACGTCATTTGCTGTGTTTGATCCCAGCCGGCCGCCCACGCACTGGCCACTTTGTTAGAGCTCCGCTACGTCTTTAGTGAGCTGCCCTCACTTATCTCACCACTTCTTTCCTCGTCCCTGCTGATGCTGTGAATACTGTAACAGCCTGACACTGTAATCATTTCCCTTATGCAGTTTGCACAATCTGCTCAGTTTCACTGTGAAACGCCTTCTGCCTTCCAATATGTTTATATTCTGTCCTGTATTTGGTGTTTTTACAGAATTTAATATCCTGTCTTGTTTGTCTTTGTTGCATTGAAGACGTGATACGATTTTAGTGAGAAATGAGGTGAAGAAACAGATATAAAAAGGATAAAACCGAGCAAAGAAAATCTAAAATTAGGAGAAGTCACTCTTAGTTAATTTAAGATATCTATAAAAGAACTCAACAGAAACTGATTCCTTGGATACACGTTTCATTTAGTGCAATCATAAAGTGCCTCCAGGTAAAGCCATTATCTCTTCTTCAACAATAGAAATGAAATCAAACCATAAAAGTACAAATGAGATGTGGAGAAAACCACCTGAATTAAAAATCAAAAGCACTGAAGACTGGGATGTGCTTGCAGCTCATTGAGTTGATTTCAGGCTTTACAACTATCATCAAACTGTTGCTGTCATGGTCTACTCGTCATTTTAAACCTCCTTTTCGATCATTCGATTCAAATAGTATCCGATTAATTCTGAACAAATATTGTTGTCATGCTAGTTTATTTTTTCCTAATACTTTTCCAGTAGTTGAGGGTTTTATCTGCTTTGGAGGGTCCACGTGTTTGCTAAACCGTGCAAAATAAGTAAATTGTCAATATTAACATGCGCGTCGACGTTGTTGGTGTTCAACGCATGCGCAGTGTTAAGCCGATGTTATAACATATATTGTTTCCGTTACGGACTTTCAAAATAGTGCGGATTTTAATCCCAAACATTGAATTCACTTAACACGACATAAACAAGTGTGAGAAACATTCCTCACTTCAAGGAAAAATGCCCACATTTTCTTAACTAATCATTTTTATTTCAATCCCTTAAAAAAAACCAGTGAATTTTCCTCCTTAAATCGTTTGATTTGAGTGTTTCGGGGCCTGAAACAAAGAAAAACTCAGAAAAAAGATAGTTTCAAGTAAAAGGCGGAAACATTTAGAATTCATTTTTCCTTTCTTAAATCTGCTTGTATCCCCTCCCATTTATCTTGGGACCACTACCAGCGATTGACCCGAGTTCTCGCTTTTATTTTGAAGGCCTTCTTTCCGGAAGTGCCCTTGCGGCATTTTCTTTTTAGCTTGACTTCGCTCGAAATGTCTATTTTAGTTTGGATCCCCATGGTCTGGATGAAAAGTTCAGTTCACAGAGAAACGGGACCATGAAGCTCCTGTGAAGAGTGTTTGGAGTAAAGCCGCCGGAGACTGCAGGATCTTCATTTATTGGTCGAAAACTGTAAGTTAAACCGAAGTATAAATGTTTTAAAGTTTCGTTAACTTAATTGCGTTAAACTCCTTTTAATTGGACGCAACGTAGCGAGATCCAAAATGTTTGTTACGCAGAGTTTAGCGTAGCTCATTTTTACTTCTTAGTGATACTTTGGTTATGTTAACGTTATCTAATATATCATTTATTTCTACGTCAACGTTGCTTACACTATTAACCGTATTTGTGGTCTATTAACGTCATTATTTAACTTTCTTGCTATGGTATCATAAGAAATAAGCTTATATCATTGAGAGTTTTACTATTTATTCATGATTGTGTTTAAGGCAGTTAGTACACTAATCAATAACAGCTGCATCACTATTGCTTTCACATGAACATAAAACACAATGAAGCTATTTTATATCATGACAAATGCCACCCACAGAGAAGAACAAAGAAACAATGTGTCAACGGAGACAATCATATTTCCTCAGATTTGGTACATTATAGTTTAGAATGATGCTGTCTTTGTATGTTATTTAACCACCTCTAATTCATGCATCATGTCCATTAATGTTCTAAGCCACAGCGGTGAACCTCTCACATTATCTGTGTAAAAGGCAGAGGCAGCACTTTAAAGCTGCCTCTGGTCCAGTGCCGGCTTAATCTCAGACCTCTGCAGCCGTTGTTTGGTGAACCTTTTTGTCGTATGAAGTAGTTCAGGAGAAACCCTCCCTCCTGAAGACGCTGCATGACCTGCTGGCAGCCCTCCTCTCTACTCTGATGAGGTCTTGGCTTCCGGGCAGAGAACTGAAAGCATAACAAAGGATTTTATTTCCTTCTCTGACAATAACCATATTTGTATCCCGCCCCGCACTCTCCCATGGCTGATGGTCGGCTGCCCAGGAGGTCCACGCTGTTGCACGCCTGCTTGCTGATGTTAACACTGGACGTGTTGGCGTATTAAAACTCAAATTTCACATCGCCCAGTGAGTGTTTAAGACACACATCCTGGCACCAATCATCTTGTTTTCTCAGGCAACAGGCAGTCTGTTATTGACCCGAGTTTGTATTGGCAGCAGACTTGGCCTGCAGTATAAGATCAGCATGGCACAGACCCAAATGCTTTCTACTTCTTAAATGTCTCTTTTTCTTGGAGCCACACGTCTAGAAATTTGCATTCTTTGCATTCTTGGTACATTTCTCTTGTGGTGGTGTCTTCTGAAAGAAGGGAGGTGTCACTTAAAAGTCACATGATATATTGGGATGTTTACGTGCTTCTGAAATCAAATTAAAATCTCAGCTTAATCTGAAACATTTGTCTCTAATTACAGGGCCCGGGTTCATAAATGAGCTGTACGAGTGGCTTTAGGAGTGTTTAGATTTGTGAGTGCGGTCAGTGCCGGTGGCGAAGAGGAAGACGTCCCTCCAGTATGTGCCAGGAAACGCTTCCTGACAGGACTGAGTGACGGTCTTCCTGCGTGTAGGCATGCCTCTGTGTTTATGGTCGTCCGTCGCAGGTCTACCTCATTCTGCTTTTTCTCATTTTACACCAGCAACTGCGACATTATGCCCTAAATACGACTCGGGAAGCTTCTGTGCCGAGTCCTTGATAACAGACGCAATGAAAGTCCGTTTTCCTTACTCGGTTCCTCTTCTTGCCTCCCGGCACTTTCCACAATTATTATTTTTTTCCCCTCCAATGTGCTTTCTGACTGCGATGGAGGCTGAGTCGAGGGCCGCATGGAACAAAGCTGCAATAACTTGAGATCAGGCGCTATCATGTGAGTCTGTGAGAGACAAAGAGTTGTCTGTGCCGGGGGTCTCCGTGTGGTTGGATGGCTGCTCCTTTGTGTCAAACAGTCTGACCTCACAGCAGCCCAAACTTAAAGTCCACTGCACATCTGTCAGGGGGAAAGGTAAACAGAGACTGGGGGCTGGATTTCACCAGCGATAGACTCCCACGGGTCTACCACTGTCTTGGTCTTATATGATCGCACAATGAATATATTTGGGTTTCTGACAGTTGAGCGGATAAAATAAGACATTTGAAGACTTGTTCTTGGGGCTCTGGGAGCTTGTGATTTCGCATTTTCTAACATTTTATTAATACATAAGAAATAATAATCAGCAGCTCATGCTTGAACATTAAGTGTCAGTTGAGACTCTAATTGAGATACGTTACTATCTGCAAACGTTACTGCAACTACTCCTATCAATACCATCATCAGGGCCGCCCTCGACCAAAGAAATGGTGAGTTGACGAACATTCAAAGATTTAGTTAACTAATCAATAAAGACCTCTAACACTGAGTTTCTCCACAAAGACTCACAGAAGAGCAGCTCTTTAAATCCTGTTCACTAGAGAGGAGTTGCACTGAAATACATCATTCAGCGTGAAAAAAACGTTTCATCGACTCGAGTAATCTTCGTTGACTGAGACCAAGAAGACTAATCGACTTAGAGTGGGAATCCCAAACTGCTACTGGCTGCCCCAAATCCCTTGGCTAATATCCCTGATAGTTTAGTTAATTAGGCTTTATTTATTCAGAAACACTTCTTGCAAGAGAGAGCATAGTGCACGAGGATATGAGAGCTGAGGAAACTGTACTTATAGTGCTCTACAGTGTTGTTGTTATTGACTACATTCAGCTGAGGATGGTCGATATCTTTCTGTAATGAAACACAACTGCTCCGGTGGCTTCGTGATGCAGCAATGAAATCTGACTTTGTTCTATTTCTCTTGATAATGAGTTTGATAGCCGTTTTGAGTAAAGGATCAAATCTGACTTTAGTCAAAAGCCGGCGGAGGCCAACGATTTAATATACGCGGTATATTATTCATAACCCGCGGGACAAGACACTGCTGGTTATGAATGATGATGACAGTCTGCTGGTGCTGTCAAAACAAAGGACACGTTGGCATTGTGTCCTCATAGTTCATCAGCCAAACTATTATGCACCAGCTATAAGTAGAATATATTAGAATGTTTTGATTGACACTTGCACCACGCGATGACCAGTTACTGCACTACAACAGCTAATGCTGCTCTGTTACTATTCTCAGCCAGTTCAATTCTGAAATGCACATCTGTACCACAGCTGGAAGTGAGCTATCGGAGTGTGTGAGGCGTGTGTTTGTGTATTTATGTGTGTGTGTTTTAGAGCCCCACCACTCAGCACAGCATCAAGTAATCCCAGCCCATTGTCCCTCCCCCTCCATACCTCCCTCTCTCCATCTGGTTGATGTTAAAACCACCGTACAGCGGTTAAGTTCAGTTTTCAGACATATTTGTATTTCTATAGAATAGACAGGAAATGTTGCTGTTAGATTGATTGCATCGGATCATTTAAAACAGGTCGACCAACACAATGTTATCCATTTATCTCTCAATACTTTCTGACTTGCCTGCCTTGTCTGTGGCGCTCATCCACAAGCCCGTTCATTTCCTAGTGAAGACGTGAACCGTTCAAAACAGATCACACGTTTATAGTTTTATTTAGAGAAAGCTTCTGTAATTCCCTCGATCAGGAGTAAATAATGCATCTATTGGGGACTATTTGCTGCGGTGGATTAATACACATTTTGTGCTTTGGCGGGTAATTTAAAGCAGCAGGATGATGTATTTATTGAGTCAAAGTAACAGCGTCCATGGTTATGGAACACATGGAGCCAGTGTGTCTCAGACTCTTAATAGTTGAGAATGAATGGAGGATACACCAGGCTTCTTCTGCTCACACGATGCGTGTTAATACGGTCGATTCGTCGTCTGTTTCAGTGTTCTTTTAGGGTTTAATTGACAAACTGAGTAACACCACCACCAGCTAGAATCCAGTCCTCTGGGTTTAGTGTGAAGGATGCAGGGGGAGGAGGCCAGCGGGGATGTCAGTACCAGGCCTCAGTGTCTGCTTTTCTTCGGGATAACTAACCTGCTCAGGAATGTGTGTAGTGCTCACTCCTCCACTCTTATCAATCATCATTACAGACGGCGCTACACGCCGCTCGGGAGATGGACCCTCGCCTGTGGGCTTCTCTCCTCAGGGTTTCTTTAGTCTGAAGATTCTTCACGGATGACCGGCTCGTCACTGACGCGAAAAGAAGTGGAAAATATCTCAGCCCGGCCTTTTAAAGGGACTGCTTCTATGAGTCTGAAGAATGGACAAAGTTGCTCACGTGGAAAGTTTCTGTGCAAACGTGATTCTGTCTCATGAATGAAACCTGAAAGTTGCACACTTGCTGAAGTGAATCTCTGGTTTCAACTCAATTGAATTTCTCTTGAATCCCATGACACCAGTTGTGATGTGGCTTCTATCACGAGACAGCAGAGACAGGAAGGACGGTGGTAACGCACTGGGATTAGTTTCATCTCTACGCCCGTGGGTCGCACCGTGACCAGAAGAGATAGCCGAGTAGAGCAGAAGATGGCAGCACACACGGGTGGTTCTCTCTTCATGTAGTTTCTTATATATTTGGATTCTCAACAGAAAATGTGTCTTTTTGGAAAAAGAAACAAGCTTTTAGGTTTACCTCCCGCGGGGTGAAACCAGCAGCTGATCAAATATATCTTCCACCCCGGTGAGAGGGAGTGATGGGTTTCCATCAAATTCTGGAAAAAGTATTCGTAGGAAGACGAGAACTGTAACGACCTGCAGTCCTGCTCTGTCCTTTCAGATGGCTCGAAATGTTTCAAGTGTTCGTGCACGTCACGAGAATTCGGTTCACGATGAATCTTAAAGTTACATTGATAGAGTGGGGCCGATACAAAGCAGTGTGTGTGGTGTTCTTCTCCCTTCTGTGGGGTGTGTAGTTGAAATGCAGCACTTAAGGCCCCTTGTTCCAACAGCGGCCTCCAGCTCATATTGAGGCCGTTGGTTTGATTACGCTCTTAATGTTGTACCCTGCTGGGTGTGACACTGTGACCCCTATGAGGGAGGACATGAAGTAAACCCCGCCCCCCCCTACAATGAGACTTCTGAACAAGCAGAGCCACTGTTTCAATGTTGATAGTCCTGGGCTTTAGTTCCTCTGTGGGTTTTTTCAATCAGATTTTGAAGAGATGTGTGCGAGTGAAGGAGAGAGCGATGCGTGTTTGGTCATGGAGGATACTGTCCCACGTTGTTATGGATGTTTGAGATGCCGAGCATGGCGATGCTACGGGCCAGAGGCCACTGGGAGAGTAGTGCCACTATTCCAGATAGGAGCCCGCCCGTGAGCACCCGTGACCGCCCGACCGCCGGAAATAGGGCTTTCTGGGTAATAAGTCCCGGAGATCACTTTTGTTTTTTTGTCTGTTTTTTTGTGGCACAGACTGCAGAGTTAATTTGATGCAGCAGCCTTTTGAAAAGGAAGAATTAGAGCTTTTACCATAACAGGATTAGTGATAACACTTGTTTTGACAGATGGTAAATGTAAAAACACGCAGGCAGGTTTTAAAGTTTAACAGTGATGCTTGTTCAGAACTAAAGCAACGCTTTAACCTGTAGAAATACACGGGATTAGAGCTTAAGATAATGATTCATTATTGATTAATCTGATTATTGTTTTCACATGAAGAGGTTATTTTGTTTAATGCATCCTTTCATCACACGGTTCTTTTTAGTGGTTGTTACGGAGTTTAGATCCAATTGTACAATCTTCTTTAGCAGATGGATGTTGCCCAGAAGTCATTTTACGTTAGCTGAGTTTCCATTTGTCTAATCACGTTAAGGACTAATTGAGATATTAATACCACATCCTCTTTTTAATGTACAATGCTTTTACCATTGTTGGAGGATGACATATTTTCATGTTTTTTTTCAGATTCATTGAGCACAAGATGATGTCCGACGCCAGCGATATGTTGGCCGCCGCCTTGGAGCAAATGGACGGGATCATAGCAGGTAACCACATCCTACACTTGGGCTTTAAGACCATAGCACTTTTTAAAGTGGGCATGGCACACTATAGAGTCTGGCCCACATCTGGAAAGCATTGACGGTAGACGGTTACACAATGTTCCCTTCTCCTTCCCCTTCTACCTGCAGTCTAACGTGATCCCCTGAATACACACACAGGTTTTGGAATAATGCTGAATGTGTGCCGCAGGATCACTGGCCCTTTCTGCCGCCGCTGCATACCTCCACCATAAGAAATGCAAGAAAGTTTCCATTGTCCCCGCAGTGACGCACACTAATGATTATTCAAGCTCTGTGAGTTTGGCGTACTGTGGACTTGTGCCGCTGCAGATGAGCAGAGCAGGCTTCACTTTCAGAGTCCCCACTTTTTCCGCTGATGTGTGTAATTATAGCGCCGACCTTTCCAACGGGAGCGAGGCAGCCGATCACATGACATCCCCACTGTTCCTCCACGGCCGTCATCAAGCCCCCCCGCTCCCTCGCTACTGTGGGGGAAGCCATGCTTTTTGTTTTTGTATATTTACTTATTTAGCCCCCTCTTTGTTACCGTTGGACGTCTTCGTTGTGGCATTTAGGACGGATGACAGATGGTGAGGAGAAGGCGGCTGCACACGGTGGGAACATCATGCACTCGAGTTCAGTCGACACGCTGCTGCGTTTGCTTCCAAGACAAATCAGAAAATGTGGTTTCCACAGATGCAGGAGAAGATTTAATTGGCATTAATTGATTATACTGTGTCACATGATGTTTGATAAAAGCCGAGGAGTGTGTGTGATGATGCCGAGGTGGAGAGAATAACATTAAGCACCTAAGTACAGTTATTGACGCTGTTATTTTGCAAAAACATGAACTTGTGTAGGAGTGAAATGAATACTAAATGAAAGTCAATGTCTTCAGTGAAGAGCTGAATGTTCTCAGAGGAAATTAAGTCCATCTTATATTTTAAATACTTTTTTTTTTTTTTTTTTTTTTTTAAGATAAAAGTACAAAAATAAGCGACTGTAAGAAATTAGATATGTTTTTGTCTGTGTATCCGATTGTCTGTCTAAAAGTTATTTATTTATGATAAAACCTGCCGGTTTGATTACTTTGATTATTGAACACATTAGATTAACAGCAGCTATAATATTTCTGAACTTCACTCAATGATTTGTGTGGAATAACGAGTTCTTCTTATTGTTATCTCACATCTAACTCTTCCTCTCTTTCTCTCCAGGCTCCAAGGCCATGGACTACTCCAACGGGCTGTTTGACTGCCAGTCGCCCACCTCGCCGTTCTTGGGGGGCCTCCGGGTGCTGCACCTGCTGGAGGACCTGCGGGGAGTTCTGGAGCTCATGGACAACGAGGAGAGGAACAACCTGCGATGTCAGATCCCCGATTCCACCGCAGACGGGCTGGTAGAGTGGCTGCAGGGACGACTGGTAACGGGTCCATTTATAAAGGGCTATTCACCCTCGACGGGTGGTGTGGTGTGTGTTGCACGTGTTTGAAACAGAAGATGAGATATGTGTGTATACTGGAGCTTTTCTCACTTGTCATTTCATGTGTCCGCTTGAGAGCCGGATGAGATTTATCGCGGCACAAACCTTCAGCATCTTAGCTACAACAATAACAGTTCTGCTCACGAGCTCGCAAGCATCCATAAACGAACACAAACGTGGTCGCAGACGCAGCTATTGCAAATGAGCTTTTGAGCAGATCTCAAACAGCACTGTCATTATAAAGCGTCTGTGTCTAATAACACCAGCGTCTCTGAGAGCTGGTCTGGTATGACTCATCCTCTTAACTTCTGCATCTCTTGATCGTGCTCCGCTGCCTTTACGCTGACTCTGTTTACTGTAGAAGGGCTGTTATGACGTGCTTTATGAATGATGGAGGTTCTATAGGAGTCATGCTGCAAATAGTTTCCATCCTCCAAACGCACGTTGATAGTTGGCCGAGGCGCTTGTTTTTCTTCCCTCACAGCCTCGTCTCTCCGTGTGTGAGTTGGAGAGACGAGGACGCTTTTGATTCCATTTTCAAATCACTTTCAGGTGATATTGACCCTCGCATGTTTCTCTGGAAACTCAACTCGCAAGGTTTTCAAGGGAAAAGCATGTGAGTTCATTGTCAGGGAGGTTATGTAGTTAATCACTTAAGAGATGTGCACCCATTAGAAGATCCATGTGGCTCAAGGCTGGTGTGTGTTTGCATCTGGACCGTATTTCAACATGACAGCCAAAGGCCCGCCCCCCTCTTCTTTCGCGAGCTCCCGTTTCATAAGAAAGAACAGTTGGAAACCTTATGGAAGTCGTGCAACAAATGCAGCAAATTTGTTCAGACAACAGAAACCAGCACATGTTGTTTCTCATTTCAGACCAACGGCCACGGCTCAGAAGCAGTCTACCAAGAACGTCTGTCCCGGCTGGAGTGTGACAAAGAGTGTCTTGTTCTTCAGGTTAGAGAGCACAACTCCTCATTGTCGCTGCAAGGCAGCACAACAACTGCTCCCGAATACGCAGCTAAGCAGTATTTTACGTGGCTGAGAAATGATCACCCTCTCAGAGCCATTTGTTGGTTTGTTTATTTGTCTGTTTGGTGGATGGGAACAATTGATCTGTATTGTTACACGTGGCCTTTTTATAAAGCATGGGTTCCTTAGTTCAAAACAAATCGATGAAGACTGAACAGCTTTTCTGATAGTTGGAAAAGACCAAATAGTTTGAGGAGCTGAGTAAATGTTGTTCATTAGTTTTTAGGTTAGCTATGCTGTTTTCCTTTTTCTAAATAGTTGCAAAATTAATGAAATGGTGGCATTGTACGTACATGGTGAAGGATTACTCTGTTAGTCTCTTTGTGTCTACAAATCTCATGAAAAACAACACAACCAACAATTTGTCAATCCGTCCCTCAACCCTTTCCCTCGTCCCTGCCCTGTCTGTTGCACTCAGCCCCACAGGCATTCATCATTCACAACAGAGGTCACAACGAGTGCATCGCTTTATTCTCCAGGAAGAATAAATCATTTCCTAAAACAGCTGGGAGCTGTAGTTTTTTTTAGGACCTACAGCGTGTGCTCTCAGAGTACTTTGTGTGATTAACGCCGATGTCTCTCCGTTGTCCAGGTGAGTGTTCTAACAGACCAGGTCGAGGTGCAGGGTGAAAAGATTCGGGACCTCGACACGTGCCTGGATCATCATCGACAGAAACTAAATGCTACTGAGGATCTACTGCAGCAGGTAAGGCCTCTATACAGTCACCATGCCTCGGTTCTGCAGGTAACACAGTCCAATCCCGGTCCATTTCAAAATGTCTACCTCTCCAGGAAATATATTTGAATGCCGCTTTACCCAGTGTGCACCTTGCTCCACAGGAGCTGTTGAAGCGGACAACGCTGGAGACCCAGAAGCTGGAGCTGATGACCGAGGTGTCCAGTCTGAAGCTGATGCTGACGGCTGTGGAGAGAGATCACAGGGACAATGAGGTACCAACGCGTCCTTACAATGTACCGCCGTGTGAAGCGCAGCAGAGGTATAGCTGAAGTTCTCTGCTGCGCCTGCAGCTCGCTTTCATGTGATGCGTGACTCTGGATCCTGGAAGCCACCCGGTCATTGTTTTAAAGTCACAGAGGTTGGTCTCACTCCACTGGAGGACTCAGATGTGTCATGTGGTTCAGGGTGAACTCCTTTAAGGGTTACAGAAGAGGCTTAAACACCCCTTGTGCTCCGGCAGCTGTTTCCTGCCAGAGCCCACCCCCGCCCATACCTCCTCCTCTCCCCTCTCTCCCCCCTCTAAGGGGCTAAAAGGTTGTGGGAGTTATAGTTTCCATACACTAGCCGGGACATATATTTGTGGAATATTATGTTTCCAGACAGTAGACGTCTGAAGGGAGTTGAAGTCCGAATTGAATGCAACTGTGTGTATTTATTCTTGTTTCCATTTTCCCCATTAACCTTTACATTACATTACATTACAGTCATTTAGCAGACGCTTTTATCCAAAGCGACTTACAATTCAGAGTCTATCACATTTCTACACCGTAGGCACAGCTACGGGAGCAATTTTGGGGTTAAGTGTCTTGCTCAAGGACACATCGACATAAGACTAGCGGAGCCGGGGTTCGAACCGCCGACCCTCTGATTGAAAGACGGCCCTGCTAACTTAGCCACAATCGCCCTTTAAATCGAGCCCTAAAGAACACAACCGGTCAGTCCCATCCAGGCAACGCTGACGTGTTCTGATTTCTGTATTTGTTTAACCTGCAGCACCTTATTAACCCTTCTCAGTCACAACTCATCTACTGTCACAACTCTTTCCAATGAACAGTCGTGTTTACAGTCACAGTTCCTTTGCTTTCTTCAAAGAGGACTGAGTGTTGTGTTGCACTAAGCCTAAGACTAAGTAGTATTCAATTAAAGTTCAGCGAGGCATAATCTAATAATGAATCAATGTTCTTCTCTCGTTTCAAGTAATAGATTTCGCTTTTCAGCAATAAATCAAATAACAGAAAGTACTTCGCTTTCTTACAACTTGTCTGTTGTGTGTGTTCACGGCTCTGCAGTCCCGTGCGCTGAGGATTGGCTTTGGTATTTACATATGCTAATCAGGATCAACTGACGCGCTTTCCATTCAGGAAAGACAAAGGGATTCATAGTTATGACTCCGAAGCTCCCGCCTCCTACAGTGCTGCTGATTGATTGAGATGAAAACAGTTTGACAATAGTTGACCGTGACGTTTTCACCTTCAGTCCGGGATCCGTCTTCATTTGTGGATTTAGCTTCTCAAATTCTCTCCGATGGGACGTCAGCCTGAAAATAATGTTTGGTGCTCTTGGCAGGAATTCTCTCCCTCTGACCTCTCTCCCACACAGCCTCCATGAAGCTGCCCGCTGCAGGTTTCTCTCTGAGCTTAATGGGTCATGGGAGTTCTCTTTCTCGTCCCCAGGGCTTGTACCAGGAAGTGACGGATCTGCGGTTCAGGGTGACTGACATAGAGAATGAAAGACTGCAGTGTGAGAAGAAACTCAAAGCTACCAAAGTGAGTGTGCTGAAGCTCCAGATAGCAGACGCTTTTATTCTTTTACACTTGGCCGTGACAGCAGATCTGAATTATCCTTTGAGACGCTTCATTACGTGTTTAAAACGCTGTGATTTCCCCTCTGACATCTATTCTCTGCTCCCTTTCTTTACTCCCCTTTTTCTGCTGTGGTTTTAACGTCTTTCTGCAACATGCTAACCTGTCAAGCGTCCGAAGCGGAACAGTGAGCGGTTCACTGGCGACGAGGTGACCGAGGTGTAATCTCCAGCCCTGTCCTCTTCTTCCTTTCTGGCCCTTAAGATCCTCTAAACCTGCTGCTTCTCCACTGCTGCACACTGCTTTCCTGACTTTCTCCACTGTCGCTGTAAGTGCTTTCACCCGGACCGGTTTCAGGATTCCTACCTGGTTCTAAAGCTCTTTATTTGTATCAACACCTGGAGACTGAAACAACATATCTACAGAATCATACTGTTTACTCAGGTGACTAAAAGTACCATTTTTCCAAGCTACACATCGTATCAATCGGTGCGTCTTCTTAATTTCAGTCAATTTTCAATCGGGTTGTTATCTGAATCTGCTGTTGATGAGACTCTTTGTGGTTGTTTTATATGCATGTCCACAGTTTAGTGAATAGTGTGAGCTTCCACTGAATCCCTTCACAGCCAATCACAGTGTGTTGAATAGAGCACAGAAACTAACACATCTTACTAATCTTGTGTGCAAGGGGGCACTCATTTTACACATCAAATCCAGTTTACTACTAAACATATATAATATATCAAGACTATGAGTCTACAGCGAAGCTAGAGGCTCTGTGAGGCTGTCCTTTGTTGTCATTGAGTAATTTATTAAACAAAACAGCCAAACATTCTCATCTTCTACCTTCTCAGATCTCAGGGTTTGCTGCATTTGTCTGTTATGTCATGCATTAGTGATGATGATGTGTTGTATTATAAGTGTTTGTCATGTCCTTCCCTTTTTCCTGTTCATCTTGTTATTCTAAAACCACAAGTGGACACTAAAAAGTTATTTTTTTTTTATTGCATCCGTCTCCCCAAGTGTCATCCACACACACACAAAGTGATGATAATCCCAGAATGCTGACTTTGCGTCTCCTCTGATTTGTAGGAGGAGCTGCAGCTTCTGCAGAGGCAGCTGGAGGAGCGAGAGGAGGAGCTGAGGAGGCTGAAGGACGAGAGCAGACTGAGGGTGGAGAGCCACAACGGAGCCGAGGGAGGAGAGAGAGGTGGGGAGCTGTTTGAGGAAATGTCCGGGAGCTTCTTGTGCTGTTCCATGGAGTCTAATGTTACAAACGGGTTTACAGGGATTAGACAAACAGACATTTCACATTCCAACAACACCAGATCACCCTCCAGCATCCTTGCTGGAAACATAATGGCTACTTTGCTTTCATCCGGATCGCCCCATTCATTATTATTTCACAGACAGTCTGAACTATAATGAGGCGATGTGAGGCCCTTTGTTTTTACTTATCTGTCTGTCTGTCGGCTCCATACCAAACATCTCTGTTTTCCTCCTTCCTCCCACCGCCGGCCCTATCTAATCCTCTCTGATGGGAGAGGAACGCCATGATCTAAATGAAGGGGAGTCTGCTGTAAACACGTGTTCTACAGTGTAATCTGATAGGCTTGTGTTGTGCCTTCCAGCTCACTGTACAGACACTGGTTGTTTGTTCACTGACCAGATCAAATCTGTAAAGCTCCGCCCCCTGACCGGGTCACATGTCTGAGAAAATAACAAACTGACTGCAACAAAACAAATTCTGATTTTGAAATGACTTGGACTCAGAAATGAGTGACTGACACTGTGATCCATTGTTAATGTAAAGTTATTGATTATTGAAGCTTTAAAGTTGTTAGAATTAATTTGACAAGATTAAGATTTGATTAGAAGATAAAAAATGGGATTCTGACGGATGAAAAGGTGTCAAACTCTACTCATCTCCCTCAATGTAAGGACGAGCTCTACTGTGGCACACACGCTTCACGGTTCACTTGAGGTTCTCCCGGTAGATAAACATGGTTCGGATTAGATTACCAAGTGGTTAGCACGTGTTTAATTGTGCAGCGTTTCAGGTGAAACACACAGAAAGTCTCTGTTTTTGATAAGTTGTGGTTCTAGCTGAAACCAGATCTGCGCTGACCAGCACACTGAGCCCCAGCGGGTTCAGAGCCAGGGGGGAGTTTAAAGTGTGTGTGTGTGTGTGTGTGTTTGTTTGTTTGTTCCTCCAGATACAGAAGTGTTGAACATGAAGATGGTGTTGGAGTCCCTGGCGTCGGCCAACGACGTGAAGGTACAGTGTGATGTGATGCTGTAATCATCAGCAGCAGCAGCTTTGATTTGTTTAAAGCGGTGGTAACTGGAACATTGTGCGTGTTTATCTGCAGGAGGAAAGGATAAAGGAGCTGGAGGAGTCGCTCACTAAGTGCAAGGATGTGCCGGAGCCGGTAAAAGGTCAGTCTGTTTAATTCTCATCAAAGAGTCTGCAGCTGTCACTTCCTCAAGATTTGACAAAGAGCAATGAATGCAGAAGGCAGTGTGTGAAATTATGTAGAGCATCATTTTATTAATAATAATATCATTGTAAACATAAATAACAAAGTCTAGAGACTGACTTCACTACATCAGTTTATAAGCTGAAACAATGAGAATATTTGACATACAATGTTTTATATTCTTTATAAAGGACAGTAAACGGATACATTTATCTCAAACATTAATGACATTATTCAGGAAAAGAAGAAGAGCCTCCGTTCCTGTACGTTAAATATACAGTTAGTTCATATCGCGATGCTTTATGGCAGCCTGATGACCGTCCTAACTGTCCTCCCTCAGACGATGACTATGACGATATCCCAGACGATCCCTCGGTTTCCGTCTTCATGGAGGTGGATCAGGTCACACCGGCGTTGGAAGGGGAGGCAGGAAGAAGCTCTGGCGAGGTAAACGCAACCTCTGTCTAAACAATTTGCACACAGGATGAAACCCAGACTGACTTCCTTTTAGAAAAGCTCCCTCTCTCCCACTTCTGTTTGGGTTATTATTTGTTCTGCTGTTGGGGAAAATATGTTCAATTAATCATGTTTTGTCAGTCTATTCCATGTATAGCAGTGCTCTCTGAGATGAACGACCTGGACAGAGAACAACTGTTACAGGCAGTCGAAAGGTAAAACTCAGTTCCTGCATATGATTAAACCCTCTTTCTCTCTTCTCCCGAGTGAAATTAAATGCTCTGAATATATGAACAAAATATGAATGAGTTCTAGCAGATGCTTTGGACAGTTTGTTCACAGACATTTCTGAAAGACTCCAACGTGTCTTGGACAGTTGGATGTTTGGGTGAAAAAAGCAGCTAGATGTTTAAAGTTCAGTGAAAGTAACAGTTCTCTAAATATAAATCATATCTACATCCTGGCTGATCAGACCTCTGTGCAGGTAGAAGGTGGGCGTAGACTCAGTGCAGCAATAATACACATTACATATTATAGTACAATATGAGGAGAGTCCAGAAGATGTTAATGAAAGCAAAGTCTGTGCACGCCCACACGGTCCTGATAAGAGCAGCTTGTGGTGTGTGTGTGTGTGTGTGTGTGTGTGTGTGTGTGTGTGTGTGTGCGTGCGTGCGGTACATCTAAAATGTACTGTAAAGTTTGGAAGTAGTTGCAGCTTATGGCCAGCAAGCTGTCATTCAATTTTAATCTCTTCATCTTTATTTTGACACAACAAAGTGTTATTTGTTCTTTTTTCATGTAACTTTTTCGGGAAATCACTACGTTTCTATACAAACTCTTTTCTTTTTGTCGATTTTTACACCAGTGATCTGACTTTTTATTATGCGATATGTCTGCAAAGTAACAGTATTTCTACAGTACTTGATGGTGAGGATATTTCAGGACTCTTTAAGCTTTAAACGCTTGAATACTTGTTGTTATTTCAGTTCCTCAGACGTCGCACAGCCGAGCAGCACCGAGCAGGTAAGAGCAGGACGAGGTAACACGAGCCTCACATAATCATGTTATTCACAATAACTTAAACACTCAAAGTGTTGGTTGTGAATCTGTCCATGTGAGTAGGTTCTCTTGGTTTTGAGTGAATGACTGTGTATTAATATATTCATATACACAGGACACACTGTATGAGATTGTCCTGCTCTGACACCTAGTGGTTAAATGGTGCAACTACACTTTTCTCTCTCTTGTACTTCTTGAATTTAAAGGTGAAATGGTTCATCTTTAAATGTCCTGGCTTCTCTAAACTCCTGTATTTTCTTTTTTTTCACAGACCAAACATAAAGCAGGACCTAGTTCCTCATCTCCTCTCAGAACTAGTGATGGGAGCTTTGGTACCAAGAAGGCCCGTTCTTCTTTCGGCCGCGGCTTCTTCAAGCTGCGTGCAGGCAAGCAGACAACCAGCTCTCCGAACCTGGGTGATTCTCAGCTCCTTGAAAATGATCACATTTTTTTTTCTACATGTTGAGATGTGTTTATGTTTCGTTACTGATCCTCGTGTTTCTTTCTCGGCTCTTGTAAATTGTGAAGATCGCTCCCGGAGTGCCAGTGCACCTGCGTTAGGTACGGTAGAGCAGAGTGGCCTTGTCGGCCTGCAGTATGGCAGCTCTGGATTACACAGCTGGATGTGAATAAAGACTGTGACTCAGCCATGTGACCATTTTAACTTTCTGAAGTCTGATGATCACATGCTGTCATACTGATGGAGCACCTTGTCACAGCCACAACAAATAATGATTCTCTGTTTCCTTTGACGCATATCGAATGGCTTGAAGAGTTAAAACTATACACTATTAAACAAGAAAGGTGCTCTAAATCATTTCCTTTACTAAACATCCAGTTGTCCCTTATCCATGACTTTAAACCATCTGCAATGAAGACCTTCTGTTGGTACTTTCCAGTCAAGTAGTGAAGCATTTCTCATTCACTGTAAATGAGAAACTGTGAGTTGTGTCGTAGTAGTTTACTACTCTTTTGCATGGGTGGTAGCGGTTGTAATACTTGTGTTAACTTCTTTGTTCTTTAGTTTGTTAACATTGGGTCGTAGTTGAGTGTCTGTAGCTGTAAACCCTGATCTGATCCGGCTGTGTCGCGGTACGTCATGTTAACGTGTATGTCATAACTTTTACAGCTGAGGCGGAACGTAGAGGCACAGAGCACCTGGACTTGGCCGGCGCTCCTCCACAGAAATCCCCCGATGGAGCCCTGCTGCCGTCCTCACCTGAAGCCAAAAAGAAGTCCAAAGGCTTCATGAAGTTCTTTGGCAGGTAACATTCAGGGTGTGCCAGCTGTACTTAAAGGTAACATAAGACGATGATCTATTTGCTCATTTATGATGTGATCCTGCTGCAGACTAAAGAGGAGTCACTCCAGCTCCTTCAACCTTGACGATGAAGCAGAGATGGAGTTCCGGAGGGGAGGAGTCAGAGCCACAGCCGGCCCTCGACTGGGCTGGTCGCGTGAATCTAAACACAAGTAGGCGTCGATGCAGTTCTTAACTAGCGACGGTTGTCTCTGTACGTCACGGCTGCACCAGTTTGATTCGTGGCGGTCAATACTCCCTCTCTGTCCCCGTCAGCGTTGTTGAAGTTCCTTTCTCGCGGTGGAGTAAAGATGAAGTGTGTGCGTGGCTGCATGAGCAGGGCCTCGGGTTATACGTCGCCCAGGGTCAGAGCTGGATCAAATCGGGACAAACGCTGCTGAGGGCGTCACAACACGATCTGGAGAAGGTAGGAAAGTTGTGTTTCAGGGTGCAAATTATTGTTGCACTTCAAACGTTATCAGTGTCAAGAAGTTTATTGAAGACACAAACTGTAGTTTTTTACCATTATTTTTAGCTTCCAAAGCCCAAGTTCAGACGCCCAAAACTCTGTTAACATACTCTGACAACACTATTAGAGCTGCAAGCATTCATTGGCAACTGTTTTATTGATCGATTTCTGTACGTTTTTAAGAGAAAAAGGCAAATTTCTCTGTTTCCAGCTTCTTGAATCTGTATATTGTTCTGTGACAGTAAACTGAATGTCTTTGAGTTGTGGACAAAAAAGGAATTTGAGAAACGCTGATCGACATTTTTCACCATTTTCTGACATTTTAAAGACCAAACAACTAATCGATTAATCAAGAACATAATCCACAGTGAAAATAATCTTTAGTTGCAGCCCTACACTAGATCACTTGCTGCAGGCTGTAAAGGTTTCCTGCACATGATGTTGTGTTTTCCCTCCGTTTCCCTGCTCAGGAGTTGTGCATGAAGCACCCTCTCCACAGGAAGAAGCTGCAGCTGGCTCTGCAGGCTCTCGGGTCAGAGGACGACGACCTCAAGGGCAGACTGGACCACAACTGGGTGACCAGTGAGTGCGACGTCGTCTTGCTTCATAAAAACGACAGATTTTCCCCCCTCGGCTTTTTTAATTCATGAATAAATGTGTGTTTTCAGGGTGGCTGGATGACATCGGCCTCCCGCAGTACAAAAGCCACTTTGACGAGGCTCGTTTTGATGGATGCATGCTGCACTACATGACGGTGGTGCGTTGAAAACCTTCATGTTGCATTAGAACCGCTGTGGAAGCTTTTTACTTTTTTTGGTTTCCTAATAATTCTTTAATATTCTGGCTGAACTTTCCCGTTGTTTGATCCCGTGGCTGTTTCCCAGGAGGACTTGCTGTCTCTGAAGGTGGGCAGTGTTCTCCATCACCTTAGCATCAAGAGGGCGATCCAGGTCCTCCGCCTCAACTGCTACGAACCCAACTGTCTCAGGCGACGGCCCTCTGACGAGGTATCGCACAGGAAGTCGCAACTCTTTTCTCCCTTTTTCTTTGAAAGCTGCTTTGGGTTTTGTATTTAAAATTCTCTTTGTTGTCCAGAACAACATGACACCAGCAGAGATCTCTCAGTGGACCAACCACCGAGTGATGGAGTGGCTGCGCTCCGTGGATTTGGCAGAATACGCTCCCAATCTGAGGGGCAGCGGTGTTCATGGAGGACTGATGGTGAGGGGATCAGGAGGAGATGAAAACAAATGTTTGAAATGGTATTTATTATTGATGCCGCCCCGCATCAGACTTCTCTTCTGTGACCTCTCACCATGATGTTATCTCAAATGTCTTCACGCTCCAAAAGGTGTTGGAGCCCCGCTTCAACGTGGAAGCACTCGCCCTCCTGCTCAACATTCCTCCCAACAAAACCCTGCTGAGACGCCACCTGGCAACACATTTCCACCTGCTCGTCGGCTCCGAGGCGCAGCGGCTCAAACAGGACTGTCTGGAGAACCCCGACTACGTCGTCCTCAGCGCCACCGCCAAGATCAAGGTATCTGCCCGTCCACTCGACACAAACAAATAATAAACCATCAATGAATTGTTTCAGCTCTACTTGAATATGAACCCGTGATGTTCCGCTGCTGATCGTTTCCTTTTTCCTCCTGCAGCCTCGACGCCTCTCATTCGGTGGTTTTGGCACTTTGAGGAAGAAACGTCAGGACGATAGCGACGAGTACGTCTGCCCCATGAACGTGGAAATGCCCAAAAGCAGCAGCTTCCAGACGGGCGTCCAGATCTATGAGGAACACCCGGAACAGGTACGGAGATATTCCCTGACAACATATCATGAATCGGAGTATTTAGAATGTGTCTCAACCCTCTGTTTGTGTATGTGTTTGGCAGATGGAAGACTCTGAAGGGACCGTGAGACAGATAGGAGAATTTTCTGAGGAAATCAACAATCTCACAGTGAGATACTGACCGTACATGACAATAAACTGTTTTTAACATTAATGGGGTAGAACAATGACCAACAAGAGTACAAACCTGAGTCATTGTCCCTTTGTGTTTCAGAGCATGCTGAAGGAAGATGAGTTTTTTCATGAGGGCGACGCAGCAGAAACCGATCACAACTCTAGTGTTTGAGATTTGCTTTGTGAAAAACAAACTGTGCCAACCCCCTCCACCTTCCAGCAACCTTTGTAGAACATGAGACCTCCACTGTTACAGTATTTTCCTCATTCAGAAGTACAGCCAAAGCTTTCATGACCATATATTTATATTTATTAAGGCTGTCCAAAATATAACGCATGAACTAAAAATGCAAGGTTTGATTGCATCAATGTACCTTATTATTGAAACATTTGTATTCCGTTTTGTTTTCATGTGGTACGTAAAGTTATCTTTAGGATTACAGCGAACATCCTCACTTTACTTCTAGTGGTATCTAGCCACGTAGTTTGGGTTTTGAGATTCAATGCTGTGAGAAAATGTTTTGCTTATAAAATAATGGTTTGACATTTTGAGTAATATGCTAACGTTTGAGGATTAGGTGAAGCTACAACCCTTGGTTGAGCGATTAGCTTAGCATAAAGACTGGAGGCCTGGCCCTCCCTCAAGCTCACTAACTTCTTTGTTCTATAATCCAAACACCACATGACTCTCCCTAAAAGCACAAATAAGTGTTCGTGAGCATTGTAGGTGCAGTTTTAAACGTCTCCCGTTGCTTCCTCTCTTCATGCTAAGCTAATAGGCTTTAGCTCTTTACTTAACGAGCAGTATTGATCTACTCCCCTAACTCTTGGCATGGAAGCCAAATGTCAAACACTTCCTATTGTGAAAGTAAACCTGAAAACCAAAGTCTTGTTTTTTAAATGTTAATAAAAAAAAGAGAACGCATTTGTCTTCATTTTTACAGCTCAGAGATGTTACAACACAGTTATGATCAAACACTTGTAAATGAGGGGGAGTTATAGCAATTATTTTTAATATTGCATATCCAAACACAAGTAGCAGCAAAGACTTCATGTCAGTAACCACATCACTACGAACATGTTTTAGCAAAATAGACATCTTTGACATGACGATAGACAGAAGGCAGGTTAACCAACACATTCAAAACAGCAATAATGGATTAAATACAATTCTGTATAAATGAAGCAGGTGGTTGCGATTCTTAGACTGCATTAAAAAAAGCTTCGCAAGTGTTAAGGCACTCAGAAAGCGGCCAATAAACCTCAACTCCTAATGTTGCAAACATCCACATCTTTAATGCCAAATACCTTCCCCTCCCCTTCAGTGACACTTACTGATTACATTAATTGGTCCGTGCTGTGACGCTGTTGCATGATGAATATATCGTCGCATAAATATTGTATACCCAGTGTACGAGTGCTTTAATGCTTTGAGAGTATAACTGAACGTCTTCATACGCCCGGACATCTAGAAGTTGAACCTGCGGCTGCTGGAGTGGCCGATTTTGTCCAGATTGGGGTTGCAGGCGAACTCGATCATAGGCGGAGGTCCACACATCAGGACGAGACTGTCCTCACTGGGAGGAGGCAGGTGTTCCCTCACCATGTCTTCACTGATGAAGCCTTGGCTGTACTCCCAGTCTGGAAGACAGAAAAGCAACCAACGTTTAAAGACGACTTAATGTAACTATTTGCTTTTTCCGACACGCTATACTGCGCCCAATGTCTAATCGTTCTTTCCATTGAAACACACACGCAAGGAAGAAGGACCAAAGACACTGAATTTCTGAACTGCGAGTTGAGAAGCCAGGCAATAAGAAGCACATGGTCAACAAACTATTTGTTTGTTCAGTGAAGAATAAAGGTGTTACTGATAGCAGCAGTCTGTTGTGTCCGTTTTTGTTCTTGTATAACAACCGATATACTATGACTTTTTTATGACACGCTACACTATGACTTAATTTCAGGATCTGCTCCAGCCATTGTGTACAATAAAGGCATTGTGGCAAATGATGGCATAAAAGCAGAGTAAAGTTTAAATAAACAAATGTTGCTAATTTTTTTTTTGTTATTTCTCAATCCTCAGTGACGTTAATGGGAACAAGCTCAATTTAGACAAAAAAAAAAAAAAAAAAATATGAAATGCTGCAAGTTACATAAACAAAATTGGTTGGCTACCTGCTTTTTATTTCTCACACTTTCCAATTTCAAAAATCTATTGTACACAAGATAAAGTTGTGTCTAATGTGATTTTTCAACAAATCGCAGGCATTACGCCCATGGCACCGTGTCCTAAATGGCCGAGAGCAGCACTGTTTTGAGATGAACTTTTGTTTTGGGACAAAAATAAATGTTCTCAGATTTAGAGTAACCTCACCTTCAGGTGCTCTGTCCAGGGTGAACCACAGCTTGAACCGGTCCGGGTTGTTGACCTGGATCTCTTCCAATTCCGGTCGCAACAAGATGTCTTTCTCAGTCTGTGATAGGACAGGACGAACCAAGTTTCAGCACTCTGTGTTCCACCTCTGTTTAAGTATGAACCACTCTTTCCCCAATCACACAGGAAAACAAACAACTCTTTCATAACACTTCATCGTGTGATCCTGGCTGATGAAACTGACCTGGTTTGCAAACAGCAGGTAACACACCGTCTGGTCCTGTGGATCCTTCATCACAGCTGTGATGAGCTGCAACATGGGCGTGATACCTGGAAGAAAACAGGAAAGAGGCTTCAGACATGGATCTACCTTCAATACACAAACAGTATGTGGTCATCTGCGTGTCCCTTGGTTCTAAAGAACAAATGTCTTACAGCGAAAAAGTATTTCTCCATAACACATATTTGTGACTAAAATACCTACATGTGCAGCCCGCTTCATAAGGACTGTGTGGGTGTTGTTTGATCAGATATGACTGAGTAAACAACCTAGCTGAACCACTATCGCTTCAAACCAGTGAGGAGGAGATAAGCCTTTCAAAAAAAAGAAGAATACAGGGTCATGAGACTGCAGAAAGTGGGTGGATGTTTGATTGATAATGAATACAATCGTTATTAAAAACAAAATCCTTATTCAGACGCCATTTCCAGCGAGGCCTCAGGTGTTCTACGAGGGACAAACATGCATCTATAATACAGCGGAGGAGGCTAGTCAGGGCATGGCAGCGTGAGGATTTAAAGGGTTGGTTGTTATAACAGCTAAGACCTGGATGGAGAGAATTAAACGCCTAACATGGCAATGGAGCCTTTAGGAGGACCCAGGAGAGGTAGTCACTGAGATGGAATAAGGGACATTAAGGTGAAGAGAAACTATGGTTTCTACTAACTAAAATGAGACTTTTGAAGAAGAGTCTAGAAGTTTCTCTTACCTGTCCCTCCAGCAATCATGCCAACATGTTTAGCTGTCTTGGTGTCAGCTGTGGACTTTTTATCTGCTTGAATGGCAAAAGCACCTGTGGAGAAAAAGTTACAAGATCAGATCCAGCAGCTGAAGCTCAATTACAAACTGTATGAGGACACGAGGGTATGTTGCTCACCTTTGCCTTTGTAAACGAGGAGACCACTGGGTCCTCTGAAATCAATAGTGTCGTTGATCCTGAGGCTCTCCAAGTACTGACTCATCTTCCCTCCCTCTGGGAATTTAGGGTTGACATCTTTAAAGTAAATCTGTTGACAAGGGACAACAAAAGAAAGGGGTTTAGGAAAATAAAACAACACCTTTAGATAATAGAAGCAACTTTTCATCTGGCTGTACCTTCACCACTAAGTCTACATAGCCTTTGTCATCATCACTGGACACCGGCGTATACGGACGGACGACCAGCTTCCCGTCTATTCTCGCAGATAAATAGATATGCTGCCCTGGAGAGGAAAACACAGAATTTATGTTTATTGTAATATGAATATATTTCCACTGCTCTCAGTATCATCCGACTACATTACTGAACACTCATGTGTGTAGTGATATTATCTAATTCCTTGGCACTATGTTTTGTCTTTGTGTTCTTATACAGTCCCTCTCACAATGACTGTGACTACTGCTTGTTTCCATGTGTTAATTATTGACATTGATTGAATGAGGGAACAGACTAACCGATAGGGAGACCAAGGATGTGTTCAGGGGAAGGCAGGGCAAAGCGGAACTTCCTTGTGTCATGGCTGACAATCTGCACAAAAAGAAACACAGGAGGTTACCGTTAAAAAAAAAAGCATGCCAATATAAACGCAGAGAGCAACAGTGGTACTTGAACGCACCTGCTGCGTTTGCAACCAGGCGATTTAGCGAGAGAAGAGTCAAATAGCAGCAGCGGCACTCTTTGGACTTGCTGCCACAGTTTAGGGCAGTTTCCACTTAACCTACTGCCACTGACTTGATTCACTCCAACATAGTTTTTGCAAATAAAATAAAAATGCAGGTTTTATAAAGTTATCTTCAACGTGGTTACCTGTTTGTCCAAGAGCCGCAGTGCATACTTAATGGCGGGGTCCTCTAAGGTGAGGGCTGGTTTCCTCTTTCGGAAGAGAAGTCTGAAGATCAAGTTGACGATGCTGTCAAATCCACCTCGGATCAACTGCAACAAAGGGTCAGAAAACGAGAGAATGAGTCAGACCACCAGCTAGCATTAGCTATCAAACGTCTGAGACCTCTGTGGGGCGTTGTCTCACTCGGGTCAAGCCATTTTTGTTTAATCCATAACAGGAGAAATGAGTCATACACATATCTGTGGGCAGGGCCCCACCAACTTGGGTTATGAAAACTAACTTAGCGTTACATGTTAGCTATCGTTAGCCTAAGCTAACGCAATGGTATTAGCTGAAACAAACAAAACCTGGCAACTTCTCACTAAGTTGTACTTACACCAATGATGTAGGACAGCATTTTCTGTTAGTTCTGGCGACTGTAAGGTTGTTTGACAATGCAGAAAGCAGCAGATGAGTTAACTGCGACTATCAGTGTCATGCAAGGTTGTCAAGTTCAGGCTAGTTAGATCATATATACTCATCCGGTCACAGCTTTTGAAAATAAAAGCATTAATTCGTTGAAACAAATGCGTACATTTCTTTAAATTACACCCAGCAAGCCACCTATACCAACTAATACATTTTATGACTCATAATATATAGTTTTTATTTGTTTATATACCCTGAAACAATACGGACTTGACATTTTGTCAATTGATAAACACAACTTCCGGTATGATAATTGCAAATGCTAGCTAACTTGTTGAAGCTAAAACTCAACGTCACTTCCGCATGGCAGGCCTGGATTTCCAGAATAAAACTAATAAATAAATAAATAAAATAATATAAAGGAAACGCTTGGACTTCTTAGAATAAAAGTCCACAATTAACAGTTGGCATAAAAATAAGTGCATGAGGAGAATTACGAGGGGTAAATTACTGCTCCACTCAGACAAAAATGCAGTTTCTATTTATGTTTGTCATAAAGTACCTATAGCTTTTATTATTTTTTATTTTATGATTCATAATTGCATCTTGTTTTTCAGGTTACTTACCTGTTCTGTGCATCTTTTCTGGTTCTTTCTTTTGTGACTGTGACATTTTCCCCATAGGTCAAAAAGGTTTATCATGAATCTACGTTTTAAAAGGATATTTTTAAAACAAGGTCTTCCATTGGCAAAATAATCAGAAACAGTTGTTTTGATATTTGATGCCACAGTTTGGCATTTTAGATTTCACCGATGTGACACCATTTAGACACAAAATCAGTTCCTTTTTAAAAAAAAAAAAGTTCAAGTCAGAAACTGAACAAAATATATGATTTTCCACAGAACTTTACTGTCATCATATTCCAGGCATAGATTGCTCTCTATTACTTAAGCCTTCTCTCTCCCACTGACAGGGCAGTTGGTATAAACTCATTCTGTGCAGCCAAATTTTGTTCAAACCCACAGAATTTTATTCAAATTCCAGACAAACCAAATTTGTCAGGCTATTTTGGAGAAATGTGTTTAAAATTATGCAATATAGCCTATATTTCCATTTGATGGAATGGTGCAGCCATAAAAACATGAAGTCTTGGGTTTGAATATTTCATTCAGTAAAACCAAACATAATGTTGCTTCAACAAAGATGCTGATAATGAATATATTATTATACAATACATTTTTAAGCTGCATGAAGGGTAATTGAAGGGAAACTGGATTCTAAGGGGTTTAATGACATTATCTACTGATGAGTCGTTTTGCCTTGAACACCAAAATGATTTTCATTTGAAGACAGCAGTCTAAAATCTATAAATCGACAACCCCAGGGTGCTCTCATCATCGAATTCACTCAGAGCCTCAAATCAATGTGACGTCATCCGTTTGGTGGGAGGACAAACCTGTCCCTTTTGTCTGGCTCTGGTAGACATCAGCGAATATTCCCTAATAGAAATTGATCTGTGTATAAAGCAAAATGGAAAACATAATCTTTGTGTCATGGTTGTGCTCGTACACCGTGGCGTGCTCCTTTGTGTCCTCTAGATGGCAGTAGTGGCCTTGTTAAAAGGCTGGTATGGATGTTTCACAGCCACCACAAAGTGTTAAGAAGCAAACGTCATCATTCAAAGTAGAATTTGTCACGCAGACACTTCTTCTCGATGTGACAGGAGGTATACGTGCAGGAGCAGTGACTCATTCTTCTTCTGCCAATCAATACTAGCACTGTAGTGAAAGTAATACAGGTTGATTTTGTTGTTAAAGGTACTGTTAGAGGCATGTCACAGCTACTTAAATGAACGCAACTGAAAATACGACATGATAAGCTTCTGTATCAACAGGAAATAAAACATTTTTATTGATCATTTGTGTATATGAAGTTATATAACAACAGTCAGAAAACTCCACAGAGTGAATCACTACACAAAAGTGAAACAAAACTGTAAAACACCTCGTCAAAAATGAAGGTATGCACAGCAAAGATAACTGTCAGCGGCTCGCCGTCACCGCGAGCGATATGGCAGGAAAAAACACCCCAAACAGTTCTACGAGATTACAGAGAAAAATTTCCACACACAAAATACTCAAGCAGGCAGTTGATATACACAAAGGCAACTAGGATCTTTCTACAGCATCAGATTCTAATACTTTACACAGCTTTGTTTTTGAAAGGTCAAAAGGTCAGCGTGGCTTTTTGTCACAGCCACTGGAGGGAATCTTTAGTTCCTTGTCACACAGAGAGCTTTGTTTTTCTTACAAGAGGAGAATTTTTGGGTGTTGATTATGCATGCATACTTTGGTAGGGAATCACAATAAGAGGAGCATTGCGTTGCAGGTAATGGCTTTGTGGGGTTTTTTCCGCACACATTGCAATCCGATGGGTTGCGCAATGCTGCCCGTTACTGAATTCCCTGATAGGTTTATACATATTTATTTCTGTTGTAACTCTGATTTTCTTTCAGCTTTGATCGGATAATTCCATAAGTACAACCTTTTTTTGCATGAATATCAGATTGCTGAGGCCCAGTTTATAAAGCCTTTACCCTGTACTTTAATCCATTGTTTTCATTTAAATCTGAAGCTGTACTGGAATTCATGAATCTACATTATGTAAAACATGTCAAATAAAAAAAGTGCAGCTGTATTAACGTATGATTTCGGAATGCAATCAGACAGGGGAGATTTTACCCAAAGGGTTATGAAATAAATTCCTAGTTGAAAAAAATAAACAAAGGGACATTTTTTTTTTTTACAACAAAAAGTGCAAAGTACATCTAATCTCACGGTTAAAGTAATCTACACCAACACAGTCCATACTGTACATTCAGAGTTTTCATCTCAAATATAAAAGGGATTTTTTTGAACCAATAGGGCAGTTAACAAACAAAAAAAAGTACTTAATGAAAATGAAATAATGATGATGAGATATAGTATATGGACGAGAGATGGATAAAATGATATTTGCAGCTGAGTATTCATATTCATGTCACTTTATATTTATTCTAGATATACATTTTTTTGACACAAATATGTAAATATATACACGGCATTTTAAGGGGATATTTAAATGTAGAATCTTGTTTGGTATTTAACTAATACTCCCTGAAACTTCTGATGCTGGAACTGTGTGCAAGAAGAAAAATAACGAACCTGCGAGAAGGGAGGAAACCCTAAACAGAGGTGGAAAGGTGTCAAGCTCCAACCTGTAAGCTGAATCTACGTGTGCTGTGTCCTAACCGTTTCACTGGAAAGGAGAAACATCTGGACTGGAATCATCCACAAGGGTTAGAATCTTTTTTCTTTTTTTTTTCCTCGGGCAACACCACCCACGTTAACACTATGGGATGCACATACAAGTATTGCACAGTGCTCAACAAAATGCTGTGTGAAACGACCCACTCACGCTCAGATAAAATGTCTTTCTGCCTTTTATTTTTTTGCCGCGTGCAGTCTGGCGACGCCACGCACGCGCTCTCTCTCTCTCGCGCTCTTTATCTGCGTGTAGAAGGGGAAAATGGCAGTAAACGCTACAACATCACTACAGAACAAACTGGTTTCGCTACCTATTGATAAGTCTACATCTCTAAGCACACACGGCAGTCACAGTGATACACAAAGCAGTCCTCAGAGACTCCTATGGAATGACAAGTAGCTTTTTCATATTAGTGCTATCAACTACACAATAACATTGAAAACATTTAGAAAGTCCTCCTGAAGCTATAGCATTGAGTATATGCAAGAGGTTCCTCCAAGATAAGAGACTTCATGGTTTTCATGGATTCAAACTTATTCCTTTGCTAATCGGACCCGTAGTAAAGGACGCGATGGAGCCTACGCAGACCATTAACTTTACGGTTATTTCGCTCGTGGTGTAGTCCTGTGCCAACAAGAAAACAAAACTGATGCAACTGCTGTCGGCTGAAACGTGATTTGTCATCATTGCTTTCTTCATTATTTCTTTTTAGTTAAGACGATCGAGCAGGCGGATTTCTGGCCTCCCGCCGCAGGTGTCCTGAATTAAAGCCCAGCACAGCAATTATCCAAAAAATTGTTCTTAAAGAAGTCAACAAGCTAGTTCAAAGACATCCAGTGCAAAACAGCAGCCACATAAAAGTTAAAATTGGCAGTAAAACATGGCTAGCTCTATTTGTCACTGTGAGAAGGCAACGCAAAGCAAAGACTGCGATTCAGGGCACCATTGCAGCCAAAGACATTGTTCCCAACAAACCAAAGCTACAACCACTAGCAAGTGGGAGTGTTCATGAAGAGAGGATCTTTACATAAGTCTCCTCTGAAAATGGCAGTGTTTAGAACTCGCTTCGCCTCCGTCAACATAACCGTATACATTGAACGTTGAGACGTCACTCTGGTTTTTTCTTTGCTCTCCTCTGATTGAAGGCAAGGGGATTGTATCAGAAGAGACGGCCCCTGGTGTCAGTAGATCTCCCCCTCGTCCCAGCCTTTAGTAAAGATTGTAAAAAAAATCATGCAGTTTACGAAAAATAGTCAAGACGTTGAATTGCTCTAAAAAATAGTCCTCTTAAAACCAGAGTCACAACTCTTTTTTTTCTCTTCTTATCTTTACTCCCTCTCAAAGATCGGACCCTCTGACAAGGCTGTTCAAAGTAAACAGTTAACAAAATATTGTTAAACGAGGTTAAGGACACAATGGCTACAGCTTGGTGCTTTTTTCACATGGGGTCGGTTTTTTAAAGGTTGAGAAATGAGTCTTTGTTTGGAGGCAATATTATTTCACTTTTGAAAAAGAGAAGGAGTCAGTTTAAGTGAACGATGGCCTTTGAAACGAGGACCTATTTCACTTATTCTGCCAAATATGGATCAAATAAATGCTAACTGGTTTGCATTAACTATTGTTTCTGGTAACAGTGTGCCTCAAGCTAAACATATCGGTCCTCTGATTGAGAAATAAGTACAAAAAGTTGTAAGAAATCATGTGCTTGTATAATTTCCAGCAGCATCATTTCCCCCTCAGAACCATAGCAGTTAATGGCCTTGTATTTTGGAGTTTTGAGTGTATATATTCATCTGTCTTTTCTGCAATGATCCTTTGCTGAACAGACATTGTCCTTTATAACGTGAATATATTTCCACTAGTGTCTTGCAGGTTGGAATTCTCCTTTTTTTCTGGAATGCAATAAGGTAATAAGGTAGAATCTTTAAATCCTGGGATATATAATATTGGCTTTCCTCTATATCTGCATTTACATCATTTAAAATAGAACATCTTATTAAAAACATCAAGATATACACAGATTAGGAAACGGGTAACAACATACAAACACATAAACTAGAAATCATGTTTGTCTGCATACTTATATATACAACTGTGGTACAATAAATTCTTTCAGTCATGCGCTATCTATACAGATCATATTGCTTAAAAGAAGGGGGCATTTGGTCGGGGCGGTTAAGGGCACAGAGATGAAGAACAAAAACTGCTGAATCAGAGAGGAACAAAATCAAAAGAGAAAGCAAAACAAAGTAGGGAATCTGATAGTAGAAAAGCAGAGGGTGGGAGGTCACAGGAAGTTTGAACAATTAGGACTGTTTGTGATATCAGGAGCGGTGAAGCTGGATGAGACTGAGAGGCAGGGTAAAGAGGGGGTGGGGGGGGTAACATGGATGGACTCATATATCACTGAGGTATTTACACATACTGGCTAAAGAGTACTACAAGGCAGGTGCTGAAAGGGCCCTGCCTATTTCTTGGTGGAGAGCTGAGCGTCCACCTCTTCCTCGGGCTTCAGCACGTGCCACTGGGCGATGGGTCTCCTGGGGTTGGCCAGCATGTCGGACCAGTGGCGGAGCTCCGTCCCCGAGCTGTTGAGGCCCACAAAGACCTTGCCAATGGCATCGTTCTTGCCGATCTTGTCATAGTCCAGAACAGTTATAACAACTTGCACTTTCTGTAGAAAGGGAAAAGTAGGAGAGGAACAGAGAACGTAAGTCGAGGTGTCGTCAGCATATGCGCTGTTAATGCTTTATGTGCATTTATCTATATGAAGCACTGCTGGTTAGTACAGAACGAGCTGCTCCTTCAGACATTAATGTTGATTGACAGTAACTGACCAGAGCCAAACACAGCAGAATGTTTGATTACTCAGAGGCCTAAGAGTCAGCCTCGGCATGTGTTCATTCAAAGCGACACTGCAAAGAGGAGTGACCTGGGCATCAATCTCTGGCAGAGAATATGAATTAGTGCACAAAGAGCTCTGATTAAGTTTCGATCCACTGGCACACTGAGACGGGGACACTGCCACCTGCATGAGCTCAGAGCCACTGCTGTAAAAGAGCGCGTCTAATTCGCCATGTAATGAAATACTGAATAAGGTTCCCAGATGGCTGGTTGGCGTTAGTTGGTCTTTAAAGGGACAGTTCACCTACAATTTGCTAATTGAATCACGGCTTTCTTTTATTCTAGATTAGCACACTATTCCGTCATCATCACTGACCAATAAGTATTGCTCTGCTGATTCTATTCTTCTTGCTGTGATTGATTAACAATCACATTATCACTGAATTCACTAACAGCTCAATATTTTAGGACATTAGCTTATTGCCAGTGTTTATTAATCTGACTAGTGTCTGACTACAGCGTGGGTTGCCAGTCTTGATATTACAAACTTGATAATACAAAACCTGGTAACCTAGTAACTGTGACAACAAGCTGCAGGGAGTCACTGCAATATGATGTTGTTCACCAAGAAACACCTCCTGCATATAACCACCCCTGAAAACGTCTTAAATTAAACCGCTCCTTTAAATTGCCACCATTAGCTACATTACGCTGAAATCCTGCACTTCCTCTTATCTATTGTCCAGTTTTTACTAAATCTTAATACTACTTTGTTTCTTATGAACTGTACTTTTCATTTAATGTATTTTATACATTATCTAAACACTGTGAATAGGCTTTGGGTATACAATCTGCTATATAAATTGACAGATTTTTGTATTAACAACTCAAAAGTTTCACAGTTTTAATTCGTCTTCATGGGGAAAAAGTGAGAAAACAAAATAATCGAAATGTTGTCACTGAGTTCTGCAAAGCTAATTGTGTGTGTGTTCACTAAGGATGATGTGGAACTGCTTCAGTCAATAATACACCGTCTGTTAGTGCAATAGACCAATTAAAGGCACTGATTGTAATTCACACACAATCTCTGTAATTTGTTATACAGAATGGGGAAAATCGAATTGAGCTGTATTCATTTTCCCTACAACATAGACAGAGGTTGTAGGAGCAAGTCTGTAATTAAAGGTTTACAACATTTACTACAACCTCTTTAAGGAGTTGGGAGTTTGACTGATTGGTCACAGTCCAATTAGGTCATTCAAGTATGTTTTAAACTCAGGATGACAAGTTTATGATTTAATCACTGGCACTCCTAATTATTTAACCTGACTCTCAATGATGAGATGATAAATGTAAAGTCAGCAGTAACACTGGTATCAGCACTACTAAATAAGGGCTTGATTTGGACGAGGTTTATTGGGATCGACACAGTTTAAATTGAAAATGAGGCTCATGGACCCAAACCTGTAATTTGTGAGCTGTGACAGGCTCAATCAATTTGACTCAATTACTGTCTTACATGAGGAGATAATGTAGTTTGTTGCTTTTCCTTTCTGGCAAAGTTTGTGCATTCATTATCCATTCCTCCGCTTCCTTGTCTGCAGTTAATGCTGTATACATTATGTTAGTAATGATTGTATGACGTGCAAAAAATAGCACTGAGGTAAATGCTACAGGCAATAACAAGTGCATAGAATAACATCCACCGAGCAATTGACGTCAAATTGCGAAACCAAGGCTGATATGAAACGAGGAGCCTTTGATTATTCTGTTGTGATGAAAAGCCTCTAAACGGATTATTTGGTAAATGAGCTTCCACTTATTTGCTGGTTCTTACTTGTCTCTACAGTAAAGCACATTACCTTTAAGAGATCTCAGAGTTATGAGAATGGATGTTTAATAAAGTGCTCAATGGAAGAGGACGTACCTGGATTTGTTCAAACGGGACTTCAAAGCTAAAGGACTCGTTGTAGTAAGGGTTGAGGGTGTTCTTCTTGATTGTCGTCTTCTTCTTCTTCAGCCTCTTGCCGTTTTGCGTCAGGTGGAGCTTCGCATATGGATCTGCAGTGACAGACACACAGCACCATTAACATCCATTTGAAGTCATGTTTCTGGCCACGTGATGCATGGAAGCCCAATAGTCGCTCTCTCCTTTCAGCTCTGTTTTTGGTCTCCACCAACTCCTGAGGGAAATCTCTGGCTCTTTAGCTGCTAAATGCTCTACTGTGTATAAATGGTTCTAAATAAAGCATGGCAAAGACAGTCCTGTTTGTTTACATCACTCAATTAACCTTCCCAACTCAAGAGCCTCATTTTCATAAGTCCGAATGCTATCTAAGTGGCAACCAAGTGGTCCGCTTCATCCACCCTCATCCACTCTCTGGCAATCACGGCGAGTCGGGAAAAAAGCGAATCGCCCATCGCTTTCGTTTATGACGTGACAATACTTCTCCATTTGTTTGCATTCTACAAATTGCCATCAAAAATAAATTGGTTAGGAGGAGAGTTAGTGTCTTTGTTTGGGCTCGGAGGGAAGACGGACAAGAGGGCCGGCAGCAAACGTCTTTTTCAAAATTATGAAAGAAATACCATGTTTTTTGGGCTTCAATTGGGCCATCAAAAGGGACTAGGTGAGGCTGTTTAATTTGCACCATGAGATCCTAATCAGTCCAAAGTATGGGCAGCCGAAGAATGTAATAACTTCCACTGTAATATTCTGAGGCTTACAAAAAGGATCCAAAAGAAGAATGAGGATTCAATAATAGCTGCAGTTCAAAGAATATGCAATCTTCTTATTCGTTCAGATTTTCTTCTCCCTAAATACAATCCATCGCTGCAGTTCGTTGGGCCTTATTAATTTAGAAAGTGGGAAATGAACAGTTTTACAATCATTTACACGTTACAGAGAAGGTTTCTCTTAATATTCTGTGTGAGTGAGCTGCATAACAGCCGGTTGTAAATTCTGTCATGGAGGACGGCGAAATGTTATAATATTTAAACTATGCTGTCTACCGTTACCATTGCAGGTATTCATCCTCTCATCCAGTTTACCGTCAGCCTGACTCCACGTGGATGCAGACTTTTACTTCCCGTACCCGACATGAAACGAGATTACAGTCGACTTTATGCAGTAATCTGATTTCTTCATGGAAACAATAAAACAGGTTTCTGTAACTGAGGCATTAAAAGAGAAGGATGGATGATTTCTTGGTCACAAGTAATCAGGTTTAAAATCATGCACTTAGGCATGAAAAAGACTGCTGATGCATATAAAGGCAGATTTAGAGTAAATGGTGCTTGTAAATACACTGCTTAACCTGATTTATCTGAATAACCTGGTTTCTTGGGTGCACTATTGAAATGAACAGAAAAACGTCAACGTCACAGCACAGTATTAATATATTAACTTCTGTGATTAAATAAAGTTATTTTCACTAATTTTAGCAGGAAGTAAGTATGTATCGGTGGCAATTTTTATAATTATTGTTCCACTATGGATATAAGAGGAGAATGTTTTGGGCATGTAATAGATTGACACAAGTAGCCTCTTGGTGGCTCCCACTTGGCCCCTCACATATCAGTGGTTTTCTTCACTTTGTGCTTATTACATCTTGAGCTTATCAACACATAATATAACATAAATGTCAGAGAATTCGCCAAAACAACAAAAACAACACATAACAATGAATACAACTAAAATAAATGAAGACATAAAACACAGACCGTGCTCGGCAGGGTGAAAAATGTCGACCAGATAGTGGAAAATTTCTGGTTCCACATGCGAAGACTGCGTAATGACGCTTAATGATCTCTGATCTCGGCCCACAATCACGACGACTGCACAAGCTATAGGGGGGCAATGAATGAAAACCACTTTGTGTCATTCATCATATAAGACAACCCGCTGCTTGAGAAGGAAAAGAACAAACAACAATAATCTCAGAGATGCTAATGAGGTAGCCTCTCGCCCGAGGCTAACATTATTCTCCCTGAACCTCAGAGCTGCGCATCAGAATGAATAAAGAGTGAGACTTTGAAATCAGAGCTTATAATTAGTTGTTGAAAGACCGCTTGCTCTGCTGATCTGTGTTTATCTCTGGATCCCATATGCACAAAGACTTTATAGCGCTTCATGTTTTTGTGACGTGTGAGCTGCAGTTGAATAAATCTATGATTTTAGCTGGAATATTGTGAGATTTCTAGCAACAGCAAAGACTGAACAAGCTTAGCTCCCTTAATCTTTTATCCAATTTAGCGGGACAAGAACCTGACTGGAGACTGCTTCGTCCAGTGCAGCTGACATGTATGTATAGACACAACCAAACAGAGTAAGAGGGAGAAAAGCAGGGAGAATAAATGGATGACAGATACACGAGTGAAAAGGTAACAGGCTTCTAATAGAGTGGGCGTCCATTATTACTCTCCTGCTGAGAAGAGATGGAGAGCTGGGAGGAGTAAAACAGTGTATGAGGGTTGCATGCGTGTTGTCATAATGCATCCAATAGTATCTTGGTTTGCGCTCAGCTACCTATCAATTTGAACAAAGCTCTATATCTCAGATTTATGATGATTTACTGAAGGCCGCCTCGCCTTCTTTGGAGCAGCTTAAATGAAAATGGGAAGACTTTGGTGAGAGACTCTTTGATGAAATCTGGAAATCGTCCATTGCAATCATCCAGACAGCCTCCATATGTGTCAGGTATAGTTTGATATAATTCAAAATAATTCAAAGGCTGCATCTGTCCAGGAGTGTAGGCTTGCCCTGCTCTATCCAGAATTTCACCCAACCTCTCAACGGTGCAGCCAAGACCCAGTCACCCTTATTCCTTCATCTTAGGCCTGTCCAAAAATGAGACAATTTTGGGCTACGGTCTTTGAAACTCTCTCGTTTATGTGCGATACGTCCAAAGACCCTGAACCAAGCCAAGCAGGTTTTGAACAGAGATCTGAAACTCTCTCGAGTCCAGGCCCACGCTGTTGCTTTTAGCGAGACATCTCATTCGATATAATTGGAAGTCTAACTCCCGCCCTATAAATAGCCGCTGGGTTGAGGAGGTAATGGTTCACTTGACGTTGGAGAAGCTCGGCTGCACCACTCAGGGCTCGGTTAATAAATTCTAAAAAGTATGGCAACCATTTCTGGTGTACTAAAATGTAATAAAAGGTTTCAAACAGCATACGAGCTCGTCATTCATTGATTGTATCCGTCAAATCTATGATTCAAAATGTAAACCAAAAAGCCTTAACTTTGTGAAACTTGCAGACTCAAGTTACCATCTTACATTCTCAGTGTTATTCTGTAGTGCTTCTGCACCGAACTCGCTCAAATCAGTTGCCATTACTGTCACATTCATCCCCTTGTTGGATTGTCTGCATGAGTGCGGTTTCTGCAAGGTTCTCTTTGTCTGCACTCCTTGGTTCTACTTCTGCCTAATTCAAACTAATCTTGCGTAGGCAGACCTCCATCTCATCAAATTCACAAAGGTCTAAAGAAAGTCAAGCACAAAAGCTGAGAAATAGTAAAGGGCAACGAGGGTCTATAAAAGGGATCCGTAGGATTGATGCGTTAGAATAGGAATATTGGTCACATTTGCACTTTAAATGATAACGGAGAGAAATTTACCACTCGAAATTTCAGACGGACACAAATGCAAAAACTCTGCCTCTGACTGACTCCAACTAACGAAGGCATAGCGTGCTAGCCAACCAGAGGCAAAGCAGGGCCGGTCATGCCTTCACCATAGTTAGAGTCATAATTTAGCGAACCGGCAAACTGTATACCATGTGCCAAATACTGCTACAACTGTGCCAGAATAAACACAATACAACAGCCGAATGGGATTATGCAAGATAAAATAAAAAAGGAAACACACCTGTGGCGCCACATCACTGCCATCCAGACGCCCCTTATCTTTGTGGCCGGCAGATGAGAGTGTGGAATTATTGAGTTTTGGGAGACTCGCCGTACCTCATATCCGGCCCCCTTTTTACCGCCTTATCCCTGACGGATGTAATCTGTCCCATTTCATGGATGAATGGCAGCGCTCCTGATGCAACAGCGTTTCCTCACATAATGTGTACAGCAAAGAGACTCCACTACCCAATCCTGAGGTAACTGATCTGAGTCCTGGATCTCGGCCATGGTTTTATGAGGCGATGCACCATCAGTGGTCCATACATTCGGGGCTAGAAGCAGGTTTCTGGATAAGTGATGAGCTCTGAGCCACTAAAGCTCTGAGCTACTGAAGCTGTCTAGTTCTAAAGTGGTTACTTATAGTTTGTGTTTCAAGCTGTGAATAACTGCCAGCTGTGACTCATGTGGGTTATTTCGGTGAGGGTGGTGCCTCTCACAGTTGAGGCATCACTATATCATGCGCACAGACGTACAACACCAAAACAAAGAAGTAGTTTCTTCCTCAAATATTTCCGTGCTCATCGAGTGTGGCCGCTGTGGGCGCAGGCAGAGTTGTGCCAAATGAACACCAATACAAGCGGGGTTAAATATAGCCTGGCTGTCATCTTAGCTTTCCTCCCATCATTTTGGATTCGCCACGGTGGGTGAATCCAGGGGTAACTGTCGGTTTAGTTTTACACACTCAACTCAGCGGCGAATGGCACACATACCACACAGACACAAGCGTTTACAGTGGAGCTCTTCTCTGAGGCTCAGACCCACATGAACAATGTACATTTGTACAACGAGAATCTTAATTATCTGAAAGCATAGAAGTCGTCCCATAACTCATCTACTCCTCACTATCTACATCTCTGAATTTGTAGGTTGAAGCAAAACTGTGAAAGAAATAGACGCTGGGACAAAACTATGTTGCTGCCACTATACACCCTCATGTCCTCATCCTGAGACACTTCCAGACACTTTGCCTTTGTGTCCGACGCAATATTTGAGTCTGACTCACCTTTGCTACAGTAGCTTGAAGAACTGTAAATGAACCATTTCAAACAGACAAGAACTAAAATAGTTAGAAAATGACACAATACATCTGTTTGTCTGTATTGTAAGGTGGCCTTGCTGTGGTGTCGGCTACAGGAGAGAGAGGGGAGCGGCAGAAAGAGGAAATCAACTCGTCTGCAATGAGACTGGGATTATTTTGAGACGACAGCTAAAGAGTATGGTGCACGGCGCATCATCGCGCTTAAGCAACAATCACAGGGAGCACCAAAGAAATCAAGAGTACTTTTAAAAACACAGAATATTTAAGTCGTTTTTTTTTGTGAGAGACACAGCGTGGAGGCAGATTTGGAGGGATGTTTCATGAGGAGCCAATCAAAAGAATTATTTCTGATTATACATTGGTTAATGATAATACCCACGTCTTCCTCTGTGAGCCACAATTAGGCATGGTAAACAGGATGACAATAGAGGAGAAGGCTGATCCCAGGCCATCAATTACTTGTCCTCCTCCTTAAACTCTGGCTGAGACGCCCTGTGGATGGAGGCTAATTATTGTTATTACGGACTTGCCCATTATTTCATCCATCTGCTACACTTTTAGCTCCATTTTCTAAGCAGAAAAAGCAGTCGCGAACCAACGAAAATCAAAACTGCAATTTAGAGCATATTCTGGTGGTCGTGTGTAATTACAAACTAGCAGCTCTTACTGTATGCTAATAATTCACCCTGAAACCCACAGACCGGTGCACCGAGATAAAACACGCTTCAATTAAATGTGACATACAGTATGTGGTGTCAAACTGTCTGGCTTCACTGCAATTTCCCTTCTCTGTAAAAGAGAAACCTGGCCTTCAAAGTGAACACATTAACACATTTTTCATACTGGCTGGTCAAAGTGGCTGACAGTCCCCCGATGCAAATGTGCACAGGTGAGCGCTAATGCCAGCAGCATAAAATGGCAGCGGGGGGAGGGCTTTTTTTCCTGCCAAATGGCTGCTTGTGCTGCTCTGGTAGATGAAAGGGAACTGTGGGCTTTTAACGTGGGCCGTGTTACTGTACTGCAGGACGTTTAGGCTTATGTGGAGAGACTGGGCTGTCAGGCGGAACGCGAGTGGACACAGGTGTATGGTAATTGCAGCAGAAAGAGTGAAGGCGGGAGGGAAGTGCACACCGGGGACTTTAAAATGAAACCACCGCAGAAAGTCAAAGTAGAGGCAGCAGGGAGGGAGACGGGCCGGCGTATTGTGTGATTTGTGTGCTTGAGTGAGTGCATGTGGGGCTCTGGCGGAAGCACTAATATTGAGAAAAAATGTAACTATCTAACACGGTCTTACTCCCAACTCGTCAAATAGGGCAGCTTGGTTAGAGTCCCTATGCTTCAAACTGTGACACTATAGCTAACGCTTGTTACCTGCATAGTGTCTTTTCAAAATAAACCTCAGTGTTCAGTGTTTTGATTTAAATCTGTAATATGCAAAATAAGAAAATAAGACTCCAACTGTGCATTCTTGATCGTCCTGGGATAGTGATGCTTTTTTTTTTGTCCCTTTCTGAAACATTGCTCCCTCGTTGATTTATGGAAACTGAGTCCGTGTTGTTCGTGTGCTCCAGTCATGAACCTGTGGGTGTTTGCATGTGCGATGACTTCCACCCCTCTCCTTGCCCACGCAAGTGACACATTCTGTTACCATGACATCAGACCCACCATTCAGACTTGACTGCATTGTGATGAATGTCATTATTGATCTTAATGCTACATGGGTTCACTGTCGGGTGCTACCTCACAGCAGGAGTAGGTTTCAGTCTTTCCTGCATGTGACCATCATTAGTGGTTGTTTCACACAACATTAAGTCTGAACTGTGCGGCTTCTGAACATCACCCCCCAAATATTTTGGGTGAAAAGCAAGCGTTTGTTGTTGAAATTCTAATTTTAGTCACAAGAGGCTGAACCACTACTAACATTCATATTGTCTTCAAGGTGAGTTTCAATCCATCGATGCATAGTAAACACAATTTACATATATTATGTGTTAATGTAATGTAAATTAAAACTCACGTGGGGAAACACATGAAAGCTTTTAGTCCTATTTAGAACACTGGTGCACTTCAGCCTCATGTGGCCAACATATGTACTACAACAACAAACACCTGTTGAAATCATCCCGACACATTTTATTCACCTGTTATTAACTCATAAACGCTGGAGAGAATACAATTTAGATCAGACTTAATGAATAGATCTACAGATGTTTTTTTTTAGACACTTTCATCTCAGGTCTTCCTTTGCATCTGTACTCAATTTGTACGATTTTATTTTATTTCTTGCAGCCAAAGCCATGTTGTTCTTTGACAAATGTCCCCGTGACCAGTGATGTGTTTGGGTGGTTGTTAAAAAAGAAGGGAGAGTGTGTGCTGCAGTGCATGTATAATTACAGACAAAGGGCCTGTCAGAGTGAAAGTCAAAGGGAACAAGCACACCATTGTAAGTGTTGCTCACCTGACAAGCCTCCCACGTCCATTTTCTTCAGGTTTTTGGCCTCGAGGATGACCACGGTCAACTTGCCAGCGGTGGGAACGTATCGCAGAGAGAAGCAGATATCGCCCAGCTTCTCTTGCTGTTGGACAAACAGACACATCGCAGAGGTGAGTTTTAAACAGCAACTAATAAATCCACAATTACTGCATCACATGCTCACAGCAGATGCTCACAATAAATAGGTCATAATTCCTCTCCAAAGCACATTAGGAAATGTTCAGTCGACCAAATCTGAAGCGCTAGTTTTCCTTTTTTTTAACCCGCTAGACGTGTCGTTTATTTGGTGGTGCTCTCCACAAACAGAGAAGACAACTTTTAATGATTTTTTAATGAACATTTAAAGTGCAGACGTCTCTATGTGAGAAGTGATGGCAGTAAAGGTTAAAGTAGAGTACACTGACATTGGGTTATTGAGTTGATACAGTAATTACAGAGTCCACTTTGAATAAGGGTGCGTTTATGCATGAATTTTACATAAACGACAGAAAGATGTTCTTGTAATTGCTTTAAGTGCATATATTTAATGCTTTCTAGTGAAGAAAGACCAGCATAAATAATTCAGTGTAATGTAGAGCCGTAAAACAAAATACTTCAGTACGCAGTCTGAGTAAACGACAGTTGGAATGAGCATGTGATTTAGTGGTATTCTTTGGTCCAGAACATGCAGTTCATAATAAATGGTTAAATGTATTTTTTTTTTGGAGACAAATATTTCTTAATATATTTAAAAACAGTCTGCAGGACGAGCTGCTAACAAGGTTAGTCCTCATGTGAGCCAGCTGTCTGCTGTCTTATTGTATTAATATAAATAACTATATATTGTACACATTTAAAAACAAGTACAGACAAAATAAATCACAACAAACACACTTTTAAAGACATTTTTTCTCAACTGAGAAACTTCACTGTAGAAGGTTTATGAATCAAATCATTTATTTTATGACAACCTCCAGAATTTAGTTAAATAAATAAAATGATTATTAAAAGATTATCAAAGTGTTGAAATAATAAATAAAGATATTCATCAATGTGCATCACAAGCAGGTAAAAAGACACAGTAGCACAAAGTCAATGCTTCATATCACACTCTGCCTCTCGGAGTCATAGCCGATCAATTACACAATATGTCCCTACATGTCTTCAATCTACTATGGATTCGGTCTCTTGTTGGGGTTTGAATGCTCTCTAATATCGGCTCCCTCTTTGGTCCGTGACTCATCCCTCCGCTGGAGAAGCACCGACTGCAATCACTTCACTGGTTCGGACAAATCCCCATCACAAACACAAGCCTCATTATCACGCGCCGAACAGAGAGCGATTCATATTCTCTCCTTATCTCTCTTATCAACGCTCGGTGCAGACGCAGTCAATAACTCTCGGAACTTGCTACTTCATCGATGACCTTAAAAGAAGAGAGGATTGTGTTACCTGTGTGCAGGTGGAGTATTAAATCCTCCCTGAGCTCACGGCTAAAAGATTTAAACCTGAGAGAGCGTCTGTGTGTTTGGACCGATATGCTTTCTCCTGACAGAGCTTTATTTTCTTTTTATATATATATATAAAACCTTTTGGGCTTGTTATCTCTTCAACCAAACTTGACCTCCACAAGTTGCACATATCTCTGGGTTTGGGAAAAACTGAGTGATTTTTCCTCCTCAAACTGTTTGATTTGAATATTTCAAGAGGCGTGAAGAGGCATCCAGTATTTCACACGAAAAATAGATAAAACAGAAAGAAATGAAATTTTGTGTGATCTGGGAGTTTAGGGAACAGTTTGTTTTTCCCCATTTGTGTGTCACCTTATTTCTTGTCACCTCTTTTCTCTTGACACACATTAAAGCCATAAAATATCTAAATGTATATATTATTTATTAGTTATATCGATCTATATTTCAGGGGGAGTTATGTGCTTCGACTATTTGTAAATGAACACATACATGTATTTCTTTTAACCTTAAAACCTTCTGCAGAAATAATTACATAGTTTTGATTGCAATCAGTAAAAAGGTACAATGGCTGAGCTGCCAAGACAACAGCGTCCATTTCACTGTGGCAGGTTAATTTCCATCTTAACACATAATCTAAAAAGGTTGTTGACAAATAGATCAATGTATTGTTACTGTTCCAAATTACCTTTCAGAGCCGCATTATGACGCATTATGAAGTTGTAGAGCAGTGATTTCCATGCTCTGCCTCTACTACCGCTCTCCACTGAGCTTGAACACGGCAAAGCGTCGCTCCGGTGTCTCAAGCCTTACGTGAAATTATCAAGTGCAGCTGTGCGACCAAACGCTAATAAGTATAGTGATGCCCTTCAACTCAAACAACTTCACCAGCCATTCGACGCCGCTATAATTAACCTTTGAATCAAACCACCGTAATGCTAAAAACGAGGTTCCCCAGGCAACATGTGCTGTATGCCATGACATTTACCATGAAAATTGAATTTCCTGAACTGGTGCCTGGGAAGTCACACCTCTATTAATTGAAGGGGAAGTGTGGACATCTGATTAAGTTTCCAGGAGAGACGGATTACTTCCGCCACGGCATCGCATTTGTGTTTCGAGCACAACTTGCTGAGTGAACACAGCAAAAACAATCATTTTGATATCACTTATGCAAGCGGCGACAAAAGAAATACTCTTATTATTAAAAACAGCAGCTGACGGGTGTGCAAATCGGAGCCCTGACCGGTGTCACAAAATGATTTCAAACCTTCTCATTTCACATTTTCGAGGGAGTGATTGAACGTTTGGCATGTGTGTGTTCGCCTACAGAGGTTTCATAAGTCTTACCTCCTCCTTCTCAGCGCTCAGCAGATCCCGCCACTCCTCCGTTACGTGGCTGAAGTCCACCTTGTTCATGGTCACCTTGATGTCGCCGATGGCATCGTGTTTGGAGAAGCGGTCAAAGTCGTACACCGTCATTATCAGTGTCTTTCCCCCGAGCTCCACGTAGGGGACCTGAGGAGGACGAAGAGAGTCTGTGTTGACTTTGTTAGAGGTGTTGGTTTACTGTATTGTTTTATAGGACTGTATTATATCAAAATGAGTTTAAAAAGCTTTGTGGTATATATACTCGAAAATCTTCAGTTTCATACATTTCATTTAATATCGTCAGCCCTGAACTTCCACAGAAGAGTTTGTGAAGTTTCTTCAGTTAATTAAATGCCAAGCTGAGTCAGGTGTGTGTGTGTGTGTGTGTGTGTGTGTGTGTGTTTGGAGTGGGTGGATGTCGATTTCCAAATCAATCACTACACCTGACAGGTGGTATTATCAGACCTGCAACCTGAGAAGGGTAAAAGACAGGTGAGCACTTGTGATCCTTGATTGCCTTACATTTTTGGGATGAAACTTAATAAATGGAAACGCCCTGTTTGAGAGCGAGAGAAAGATAAGTCCTTGACAGCACTTATAATTACCTGTCCTGTCTTTCTCACAGTTTGGGAATTAAGTATTACAGAAAACACATAAATAAACTTTGTATTGAGATGGATATCACATCACATTACCCTTGACTTTACACCAAACACCTGTGCTCTTCTCTGTCCAGTGAATAACAAAGCTTTCCCCACTGCTGAGCTGCATTCATGCATCTATTGTGGCCGAGGCAAGGCCGCGGTGTAGCGGTGCATCTGCCTGTGTTAATCCCAATCACATTGAGCCTCTGTGTATGTGTGTGTGTGTGTGTGTGTGAGAGAGATATTCTGTCAGGAGCTTGTTAATGTGCCAGCTGGTTACTGTCTCCACACCTTTCCAGCATTCATGGCTGCATGCAAATCAGATCGCCAGCGGAACAAAAAGATCTCCAGCTTCAAAAAAAATAAAATGGGCTTGAAAAGGAGCAAATGTTTCTCAGCATCCTGCGGAAGCAAGTGAAGTCCAGCTCTTGTGAGGTGTACCTTGAAAGTGAACTGCTCATTGAAGACAGGATTGAGGGTCTTCCTGTGGACCTTGGTCTCAAACTTCTTCTTCTTGTCAGGCAGCAGGTAGACCTTTACGTATGGGTCGGATGTGCCACCCATGTCCATAGCAGGCAGCTCTGCGGCCTGGATGATCCCCACCATGAGCTGAAAGTGGAACACGAAAGGATAAAAACAGTGAGGGACGGCATGTCAAACTGTCCCCTAATCCAAATTATCACAATTTGCACTTTCATCCCACCAACATCCTCACAGAGAAACCATATAATGTTAAAGAAATGTCTAGAATTATCTCTAAAAGTCTTGAGGAACATAAGATTGTTCTTGTCTTTTAAAATCACGAGCAATCAGTCTCCCACAATTGGGGTTTTAAAGTGATTCAGTGACATTTTTTTGTGGGATATGGCAGCGTTATTAGAAGGTTATGTCTGCAGAGCCTGACAGCGGCTGAGGAGTTCGTAAAAGGTCAGGATGTGTCAGGGTAGGAATGAGAGGACTGTTTCTCTTCACATAAGGCGGATAATTGATAACCACAATGGAGGGCCCGGGAGGCTGATTGACCTGCCAGTCAGAGTCTAAAACTCAAAGGCCTCTCAGGAGGCCCAGCTAGTCAGTCAATCAACTTCCTATCAGGCAGCCATCAAGCAGCAATCTGGAGGCTGACCAGGGCACTCGGCCATGGAGCTCTGCAGCTGTCGCAGCAGCGTCGGTTTACTGGTTGCGGCGCTGACGGCGACGAAGTGGTAAATAGAAAAAGTAGGAAACAATGACAATTAACTGCAGTTGGTAAACACCATAAGGCAAGTAACCAACACTAGATGAAGATCATATGTCTGAAAGCTTTGAAAAAAAGCTTGTAAGAGGACCTTGAGTTCTGATTGTTAAATCAAAGCTAAATCTAAGCAGTGTAGTCATACTAGACGATTAGCCTGGCAGACCTTCCAGCATAAAATAGTTATCTAGTTACACTAGCCTGCAGAGCTTTGACGATGATGCCCTGGTTTCATTTAATAAAATAACATCTTTGTCATTCATTCACAGTTCCAGCTTTGCTTCTTTATTGTCTTCCATCTGAAGTTTAACTAGACGGCTGTACGCTTCCGCCAATCATACATGTCTGTCCAAAATGTCACCACTTCATCATTTTATCCTATTAAACGTTTGTGTGAAAATATCATAATTAGCAAATTAATTATTGAGTTATTCACAAGAACATGTTTTGGGAGGTCACAGTGACTTTAGATCAACGCATTCTAATCGGTCCCTCCTTGAATCCGAGGGGATGTTTGTGCCAGATGTAATGAAATTCCCTCCAGGCGTTCCTGAGACATCACGTTCCAGAGAATGGGACGGGCGGACAGACAGACGGACGACCTGAAAACCCCGCGTGGAAGTAAAAAAAAAAAAAGAAGCTCTTGCTATTTGCTTCCACACATTACTGTTTAATTTGACTAATGACGTTATTTCTGCATTCAGAGCAGCTCTTCCCCAAACACATTTTTTGCATAACTAAAACTCCAAAGAGCTAAATGTACCTTACGTGACCCTGCTCTTTATCTCTGTGTGTGAGTATCAACAGTTTCATTACAAATAGGTGTAACGTTGCCATTTCCCTTAATATACAGTATTTGTCTCAGTACTACTATATGTACTGATCTGCAGTGGATGGTGGTGAGATTCCAGTAGGGAAAGGTCTTCATGAGATGGAGTAAATGTACCACATATACACACAGACACACACACACACACACACACACGTACACTGTAATCACACACAAACATCACACACGTGACAATAGTGAACACGAGACGAGATCATCATGGAAAGTATGGAGTATCCTCGATTCATTTACTGCTCCCCAGGTTATGCACAACATTTTCTTGACATCACCTTGAAAACACACCGCAAACACTGAAATGAGATTCTGTCACGATAAATATAACATATAATATGATCGCACATCTGTGTGAAGCTCATTGTGACCACTCGCCACCTAATAGTCACGTACCTGAGAGGCTAAATGAAAGACTCTAGCTGTCATTCACCCAAACTTAAACGTAAACATGTTTTTGCGCTGAAATGCTGTGAAGTGGCACTTCGATTTTTGAGTGCAGCAATTTCATCCCTGCATGCTGTCTTTGTGATTTCCACCCATCCGTCCACCTGCAGACACAGCATGTCACGGCGTCTTTACTGGGAGAGGCACTGGAGCTTCAGAGGAGAGATAAGAGCAGGGAGCGGCTGGAAATGTCGACGTGTCTTCCCTCCTGGTGCGCGACCGTACGGCTGACATTCACAACTCAAACACCTTTTAATCACAAACAAACCAATCAGAGAGCGCTTCTACTGAACGGTAAGTAATGCATAAACCATATCTGTGTGTTTACATATTCTGGCCAGAGCTTTTTACATCAAGTGAGTTATCAATGTATTAATCATTCCCCATTAATCATTTATAGTATTAAATATGACATAAAATAGTGAAAAACACTCCTCTGAGCTCAAGGTGGCATCTACTTGTTTTGTCAGGCTAACAGCTTAAAAACCCAAAAGTATGAAGTTTACAATGAATTCGAACAGAGAGAAGAGAAATGATAAATATGCATAATACCTGAAATGTTCCCATAAGCTGTAAACCATCACACAAACACGATGTTCCATGTCAAATCCTTCTTTTTGCTAAAGACTTTATACTTTTTTAAGATATGAAAATTGACTGTGACAGACTTAAGAAATTCCCACTTGGAGGCTTGTGCCGAATCCTCCACACTAAAGGACATATTGTCTAATTGAAATCAACGATACAGTTGGTACACTTTGGTAACATATGCTAGCTGAACATAAACACTTTTTCAATTATTGTCTCCTCTCCGCTTCACAACTCTGTAGTTCTACTAATCAACTAATCCTCTATTTCTAATTATAACTCTAACACCTTGATCATCACACCTTTGAGAGCTAAACTAAATAAATCAAATGTTTGCACATCTGTGTGGGTGTTTCTGTTTAACTAAAGACTCTATCACGGCAGACAGAGAGCTGCTGGTATTAACCCGTCTCTGTTTGTCTGTTACTCTTCAGTCCAGTGAGCAGCACAGAGCAGCTGCAGGACGGTGATTCAGCCTCTTGGCAGCTCATCTTGGACGGCTTCGTCCCAAATGCATCACGGCTCTGCTGTGACCACTTCACACACACTTCCAAAGAGGACCAATAGTCCTTTTCATGACTAATATTTAATGAAGCAGCTTTGTGTTGTATTTCAGAAATGACCCGTCTCGGGGGAAATTCTGGAAATAAATGATAAAAAAAAAAAAAGAAACATGAATGTTTTGAAATTCATCCCTTTTTAATGATGAGTTCAAATTTCACATACTCTGACTGGACACAATACAATAGGCCTGGTCTTGACCTGCAAATGAATATGGTAATGATGTTGAAAGTAGGAATGACATTATAATTCCCTTCCTGCTGCGCTGAGGAGGCTCTTTGTGGTTCATTTGCCCGATGCAGCCGCGTCGTCGCTCCCTGAGTGATTGGGATCTTTTACAAAACCTTTTGTCTCATTAGTGTATAAACTCAGAGTCATCAACACCGGGTGAAGCAGCCAGTTGTGGTGGTTAACAGACGGAAACAAAGCCGGAGCTCTTTGCCATGAGGACCTGGCATTAATCTGCTCGTCTCCTCACACTTAAGTCTGATCTTGCCTCAGTCTCCGCACACACACAAACCAGTGTTCCCCCCTTTTTTCTTGGCCCGATGAAACATTTAGCGACAGATCTCTTAAGCCACGAAGGGGACATTTAATAGCGCTTACGGCAGCATCTTAAACGAGGCGTGTTTTCTAATTTTTGAGACAAATTGGTATGACACAAAATATATGCGTGTTGACATATCATATCTAAATGGATACAACATCTGGTTCAGACCCTAAATTAGGAGTTAGATACTGAATATCACTTTCTAACCCAGACTGAAGATTTAAATTGGATAATCCTGCAAAACCCTGCAGATCACATTAAGATTTGTGACCACCTGTTACCTGCTAATACCTCATTTAAATCTGCATCGGTGCATTGCAACTACAGAACAGACGAGGCAAATTAACATCCACATTACGTTTTAGTTAAGTAACTAAAACTCTTGCTCAGGGTTATAAAAATATCATAGTTACAGGGCAAATAATGCACGAAGTATTGGTCTGTGATGGGACGCAAACGGCAGTCTCCAATATGAGGGTTGAACATGCTACCCATCTATCACCCCGACTTCACTGCATAAAGGGAAGACGACTTTCTGCATTGGCACTGCGATGTCTAATGTTGTCACTTTGAGTCGATCCTTTCAGCAAAGATACAAACACTTTTGCCTTTAGATGTGGTTCGGACATCACATTGAGTTTTTCACATCGGGCATTCTGTCCTTAAATCGCGTGCTGTAGAACCGTCCAACACGAACCTAATTTCTAGAGACACTGGGCTTGAACAATGAAATTTCATCTCGTCAAATAGAAAGGGAGGCACTGAAAAGTACCATCGTCATGCTTCAGTTGTGATCGAATATAATCTCTGACTACAAATTATCCCAAGACTCCCTGTTCTCTGTAATATCATCTCTTTAACAGCTGCCACGTATTCAGTAGTTCACACGCAGCCTTCTACTTTGTAAAGGAAGCTACAGCCGCGGCATCAAACCGATCCCCCCCCCCCTCTCCTCCAGCAGTTCTGTGGCGCTCACATTGATTGCATGGGCCTCAAAGCCTGAGGATGAAAAATAAACATTTCCTGAAGGCCACTATGTCCGTCACTGAGCTGAAAGTGGGTCAGATGAACGGCTGCCTGGCCGGGTTTTTCTTTTTAGGTCCGTCTGTTGTGAGCTTCTTTAGCTTCAGAGCGGCAATGAGCCGTGTGCGGTGTGAAAACTGTCACCCATTCATTACACTTTAGCTCCACTGTGGAGCCTATTACCAGTGTAATCAAGAACCTTATAGAGAGACCTGTCATTGCCTCCCACTAGATGACAGATCCCTCTGTGAAATGTAATATTGTCCACATAATATCCCTTTTTATTATGAAATGACTCAATACCTTTCCCTCTAAAAGAAATAAGGGCCTGGGTGTCTGAACACTAATTAGTCTGTGCATTGATGACAGGTTAGGCGCTAATAATTATTGATGATTGAAGGGGACACAAACATGAGAACATTTTTATTAGTCTTTTAGTTATTGTAAGGGAGATGTACCTAAGCCGGTGTGTGTGACTCGGTGTGTACATGAGCAGTGCAACCGTCTAATCTCTGGCTGTCAGTTCTGTTCATAATGGGGAGTTAGCTAGCCCAGTGAGGGACAGCGCTGTGTTCACGCACCGTGTCTATTATCTGTCACGCAACATCTGGTGGCAGCAAAGTTGATGTGCTTCCTCATTCTGCTTCTTTTTTTTTTTTTTAACTCAGCCTGCTGGAAAAAGAATAAAGCAGATGGGTTTCTGCAGGGGCTGTTTTCAATCAAGTAGAAAGAAACAAACAAATTCAGAGACTAACCAAATCCCAATAGCCTACTGTATCTTTCACAAGGCTCAGTAGCGAATGAACAAACTCGACCAGCGTGATATCCCTGTGAGATTGCTCTCAAGCTTCAGTGATCAAACAGCAGTGGCGACGCAACAAAAGGAGAATGTTGTGCAAAACCTGGGTTGGGTCCTGTTTAATCTCTGGAGAGATGAAAAGTTGGACCCCCTCAGAAGTCGGGCGTGAACCATACTTACGAAGGAGGACCTTTCGCAACAACGACACCACACACAGGGAGATTCGGAGAACAGACCCTTACCGTATTCTCGGTGAAATTGTAATCCAGGGAGTATTGTAATTTGCCCAGTTTCTGGTCCTCCTTGGGCTCTGCCTCTGTCTCCATTTCAGTCAGCCCTGTCTCTGCTTCCTCCTCATCCTTCAAGGCCTGAAGGAGACACCCACCAAGAGTCAGTGTCGCCTGTTTGTCGCTGGTGCTAGCACCCAGCCAGCCGTTCCCCGCCCAGGTCCTGCCACCGGACCTACTCCTGTAAAAGCTGCCACTTGTTTTATGGTGTAATAAGGGGGGGAGCAAGCACTAAAACACCATAGCAGTTAACACCAGGACATGCTCTGTGATGCACTAAAGTGCCGGGCCTGTTCCCCTGAAGATGCTTTTCTATCAATCTCTGGGTGTTTCTGTCTAAAGGGAGGAAAGATCAAATGATGTGGCCAGAGATAAGAGCGATGGGCAGGCATTAGAGGAAGAAGAGGAGAGAATAAAGAGAAGGGCTGCTCCCTGAAAGTCGAGGAGTCAAATCAAACAGAGGCGAACCCTCAGGCGACTTGAAATTCTTCAAGTCGAGCCATTTTTTTTTTTTTTTTATATCTATAAAGAACTTGGTGGTCCTATTAACAATCTAAACATGAACATATGGATTGTATAGATATGCATTTTGGTTACACGGCAAAATAGTTACACCCACAAAGCATTGTAAACCGTGTCTTAAAGACGAGTGGGTTTGCAGAGAGCTCCGTCTGGGCGAGCGACGTTCACCCCGAGTCGGAAATGCGCCCGGCGAGGGCCAGCGTCCCGGGGAGATGATGTCCATGATGGGATCTTCCCCGAGCTGCTGAATGAATGAATGAATCCATCTGACCCCGCCCATTGAGAAATGTTAAAACATGTTCATTATAAAACTACGGCGAGCCGCATTTGACATGTCAGTGTGGTCAAAATCATCACTGAGACTCATGTCACTGGATTTCCGGATTGCCAGATAAAAAAGGAACGAATAGCCGAAACCAATTTCAATAAATTCTGACTCGGGTACAGCCCATGTAAAGAGACACAGAGAGAGGACAGTTGGAAGAGAGAGAGAGAGAGAGAGAGAGAGAGAGAGATAGAGAGAGAGAGAGAGAGATGCTTCCAGGAAAGATCACAGCAAGACAAGTCTGATAGTGGCAGAGAGTGAGAAGTGAAGTTGCCCTATCGCTAGCCTGGCACTGAGGTAAAGGCAGCAGGGGGAGGAGCATTGGTGGTGGTGCTGGTGCTGGAGGGGGGGAAGGAGAGGAGGGGTGCTGGTGGGGGAGTTTGTTATAAGACCAACATGCGTTTGAAGAGGCAAAGACTAGCTCTCAAGATCATTCATTCAGCGTCAAAAGTTGCCTTCCAAGATGTCACTTTCGTTGGGCATGCAGAGCATTCTCTGTCATACAAACCAGTGCTCTGGTGTGATTTCCCCCATTCCCCAAGTCTGGTTACGCCCTCAAGACAAACAGTCGCATTGTCACCATAACCCCTAAAGCTCTTATGTGATCCCCTACGTCGATGGTAGCTACAAGCATCATGCCAGCAGTGGGTGGGTAGGTGTTGGTAAAAGGGGTTGTGATGTATACCGGGGGGGCTGCTCCTATTAGTTTGTCAAGTTGCTCATGTGAAAGCAAAAAGGCTGAACAACACTGATTGTTTTTTTTTTATATTTTATGCTGAGCCACTTTGCTCTCTGCCTTTTGGGAGGAAATCTGAATTGAGTGTTTTTTTTGTTGGTTTTCTTAAAGTAGAGCAGGTAAAATGATTGAGGAAATAAAATCCCTCTAATTTATCAAACCTGTGAATTTATAAGGTTAATCCAATTTCTGCGCATCCAGTGCTGCAGGAAAGGTGCGATCTGTTTCACGTGGGTTGACAGGTGTGAATGCAAATTCTACTGTACGTCAAAAGCTTCCTTTTCATCCACAGTTTCAAAGGAGTGTTTACTTGTAGAGCCTCTCAATCATTCTACGGTCGCTCGCCGCCCCTCGTTTGAAATGTAAATTAAAGATTCAAAAGGCAGGAGACTTTAGCTTAGCACCAACAATCAGCACGGTTCAACCTTGTCAATGCGCACCCAGTGTTTCGTTCATACATATATATGTGCGTACGCAGGTTGTACACACATATATATACAGCAGATATACATGTACTGTATGCATAGTTACATATATTTGGTTCTATGGGAGTAAGTTGTTGTCAAGAGGCTATAAAAAATAAAACATCAGAGCAGCAGGCTTAAGAAGATCCAACAGCAATTTGGAACCTACCGCCAGTGACCATCCCGAACAGTCATCAGACACAACACAGATAAGGAGGACATAGAAGGAAGAAACACAAATTAAAACAACCACACGCAGGAGTTACCACACCAGAGTCTGGGCACACCAGGAGAAATGACCGCTTGCCTCGGAAGTGGCATATTCACCGATCTCAGAGATTAGGTACGAGGGGCGACCAATAACTGGGGTCTTTTATTTTGATTAATGGCTATTTGAAAATATGAAAAAAAATGGATGCTTCTAAGGCGGCCAGAATATTGGAAATTAATGGGAAATCTTCTCCGCTAACAAGCACAAGTGAGAGTGCAGCTATTTGTTCGACCACGCTGGCTGTTAAAGCTGCTCTCTGTCACGTTAGAAAATAAACGAGTCTTTAACATCTACATCTTAATTCGTGCTTTCTTCTACAATAAGTAATCAGCGGTTTCAGTCTACGATTCGGATCCACCTCTAATAGCAGAGGTGTTGCGGCAAATTGAACACACTTTGTGCATGATTCCACTGAAGACGGCGGTATAATGATGCGCCGCCTCAGCAATTAGTGCACTAACGCCATTTGAAGTGTCGGGGCTTTTCATCGCTCCCCGTTCTGTACTGGTGTAAGGGTTCGATTACATTTCCCCTCCCGTTTGCTTATGGTTCGGTGATGTCATTTCTCTGGGTGGATACCACTTCATTACACGGCAAACGTTACTCACACTCTTCAACATGTGAGCAGGTCCTCATATGACAAAAAGGAACACTCACAGGAAACGAAAAGTAGGAGAAAAAGAGAGAGATTGAAACACTCTCTCTTCAATCTGAAGCCATTTAAATGGCTTCCATTGACTCTCCTGTAATTAGACTGAATTCTACTTTTAAGTAAATGAAATATCATAGTAAGTAATACTGTATGTATATCTTTGGCAATACTTAATACATAAGACATACAAAATACATACGGTAACAGTAAATGCAGAAAAATTAGGGAGGTTTTTGATCGCCACATTTGCAGCGACATTACTCTCATTCTGTTGGTGTGTTGATGCAACTGCAAATGTGATCAATCAAATCTGTCATAATACAGCATTAGAAGCACTAAAAATATTAAAAGAAAATGTCGAATAGAGCAAAAAAAACTTAAAAACACTAAACGTTACAGGATATATTTCTGGACAAATATTAGTTTTACTTTTACCTTAACATCGTGCAAGATCCAGCAAAGACTAATTGTTCGAGGATATGTTTCCAAATTCTAAGCGACAAAAGGTCAAAGTCTTTACCTCGGTTTTGGCTCCATCCTTGACGTCCATCATGTTGATGGCATTTTTGCCCTTGTCTTTGCCCTTCTTTTTGTTTTTCTTCTTGAATATCCATTTTTTGCAGACGCAGAAGCAGCATGCTAACACCAGGATGATGGCCACGAAGGCGATCGAGAAGATGGCCCATGACGGCACTGGGGAGGGAGCAAACGGGAAAGAGTTTGGGTTAGAACTTCTGGGAGAAGTGGAACGCTGCAGAGAAGAAAGCCACATTTCTGTGTTTATAGCAACTGACTGAGGTGAAATAAAACGTGTTGGCCTGCAGAGTTGGGACACTGGATCAGCACCTAAGCCAGCGCTTCGGTCCATCAAGAGGTGGCAGACTCCTAATGATCGGTCCCCGACCAGCAGGACAAGACCCGACTCAACAGCTTCAGCCAATTTAGTGGAGGTAACAGATGTTGGCATTTTCCACTTGCCATTTAAACAAAGGATTCTCGGACAGCTGACACTTTCACGGCAATCACCGGCGACACAGAACTCGAGCCGGGACCGAGAGCGGTGGTAATTTTGCCGGGTGGGCTTGAGAGGCATTAGCGGCGGTACGACCATGACGAGCCAATGACGCAGTAAAATCAAACAGATTCACGGGGGTTTGACACACATCGTTCACATGATCTCTGCTGCTGCTTTACCTTTAATAAAAACAGTATGAAATGAGTCTTTTGTGTTGAGATTTAAGGCTTTGAGTTTCTTACTGATTACAGAAAAACCTTTCTCAGAGGCAGAGCTGCTTGAAAGAAAGAAGAAAGAAGCCTAATCTTATTGGTTGAATTAAACCTGAACATTTAGAGTTCAGTGCCAGGGGAAGTTAGAGAACAAGAGTGAGAGGGTTTCTTTAATTTAAAATAGTGTGATCCCACAGCCATATAATCAATGTTTCCAGTAATCATGTCCTGTCGAAACATTTGTTTTATGCCCTCCAGCTGAGGAACGTTGTGTTTGTGTGACGAGAACTCAGCCGCTGCTCTCACAGCTTGACATGTGTTGTTATAACTGTAAGGATTTAAGTTTTGATTTTCACATCTGTACCTTTTTTTAACCTTCAACGCAGCATAAAAATCAACCAAGAGTCTTGAAACTAAATCCAGAACTAGACGTCTTCTTTTACTTTGGACAATGTCACTTTATTGTGTTTATGCCAAAGGCCAACTCTCCCGTGATGGTGCATTCAGTTGCTTGCTGGAAGGTCGGAGAGACATGTTCATTAATCTGTGGTGTGGTTTTTACTAAAGTTATTATTGGACACGAAGTCTGGGCTTTTTAAGACCTTTCAAGACCCGAAGATACGCTGCTCAGCTACATTATTATAATTAAAAGAGGCACATTTCTTCTTGTTTCCTCCACCAAATGTTGTTGCCCTATACTCTGTGGACCTGACTGGAGCTATTGGACCGGCAGTTAACTCTGTCACCTACCGACTGTCAGACAGCTCTAGCAGCTTGCTGCAAACACAGTGACACCTTTCTCAGCTATAATCAGCAGACTATAGCTAGTGCTCCCTGATGCGTGCATACAGCTACAGTATACACCACACACACACACACACACACACACACACACACACAGACGGAAGGAGGAGCGGGTTGCTTTAAGCAGCAGAGAGACGACGTACAGTCCAGATGGGCTGAAAATAATGAGACCTCGCAACAGACTTCTCCCTTCAGCATTCGTAATCGCTGTTCCTTTATTCTACTCAGCAGGCACCAAACACCTGTCAGCCCACCCTTCATTTTAATAGAGAGGAATAACAGACAAATGAGCCAATTTTGGAGCATGATTTTGTTATACTCTGAAAGGAAATAAGGAAAACTTCTGACTGTAATTTTATGGAATCCCTGAGAGGCAAGTGGGAAAAAAGAGAAATCATATATCATCTATATTCTTTTCTCTAGTCTTTGCCAGGATAATCTTTTGAAGTTTCTAAATTTTCTTCTATCTGTGAAACAGGTAGGAAAGGAAAGTTGGGGAAAGTTTTGTAAGGGGAAAAAAAGTTTTCACTTCCCTCTCAAGGCCTCCATACATTTGCCACAAAAATATGCAATACTGAAGAAACAAATATCCATCTTCTTCTTGAGAAAGACAACATAGAGTTCTCGTCATGGTTCATTTTAGGAAGCAGCCCGATGGGGGTCACAAATCCAACAAAACAACAGATGAAATAGGTCCTTTGAAGACTTTATCTAAAACTCCAAAACAGAAAAAGTATATTACAGTATATCACTCTGGGGTTTTGCTCGCCAGCATTCAGCTGTGGTTTCTTCGCCGAGGGGAGACAGAGAGAGAGAGAGAGAGAGAGAGAGAGAGAGAGAGAGAGAGAGAGAGAGAGAAATCGATGCTCTGTTGACAAAATCAATAAGCACTCTCCTCCGAGGAAAAACAGTGAGTGATGCTCTAAAATAACTTCAGGATCTCCAGCTTTGGCCTTGCCCCGGAGCGGTGTGCTGATGGAGGTGACACTGGATTGGTCTCGTTTACAATGAGCCATCCACAACTGACAGCATTTCCTCTGAAAACTTGAAACTATACTGAGAATAAACTGAGTCAGGTCGAGTTTCTTGGGCTTTAGAGACATGAAAAAGAGACTGAATCCCACTGGGATCCTTGTTATTTAGCAGTTCAATGTTAAAAGACAGACAAAGTCTGTCGTTTGGCCGCTGACCTTCTGAAAAAGTGTCACAGTGGCTCTGAGACAAATCTCCAACATATTAAACAAAGCCCACGGCGTCTGATGGAAACCAGAGCATAAATCCAGCCCGTATCTTATTCATCAAGTGAAAAGAAACTTCTGTGCTCCTTAATCAAAGAAACCTGAGTCCCAAAAAGCTGTAAAAGCATCCCCTAATTAACTACATTGTGTGAGTGTCTTCTCTTGAATATGAGAGAGAGAGAGAGAGAGAGAGAGAGAGAGAGAGAGAGAGAGAGAG